>NC_091469.1:444383367-444711823 GCF_036971445.1 Narcine bancroftii | reverse complement strand
TGCTGCAGCCATTAATGAAACTTGGCTGAGGAAGAGCAAGATTGGCTCATGCAGGTACCAGGGTTTAGGTGTTTTAAAAATAATATAGGATAGGAGGTAGAAAATTGGGGGGTGGTGTGGGAGAAAGAAAGAGTAGCATTACTGGTCAGGGACAGTATCACGGCTATAGAAAAGGAGGACATTACAGAGGGTGTGTCCACTGAGTCCATGTGGGTTGAAGTCAGAAATGGGAAGGGAGCTGTTATCGTGCTGGCAGTAGTCTATAGACCCTAAATAGCCATCGGGACACTGAGAAGCAAGCAGATATTGGAATGGTGCGGGAAATACAAGGTTGTAGTTATGGGTGATTTCAACTTCCCCACTATTGACTGGCATCAAATGACTGCAAGAGGGATAAATAGGGCTGAATTTGTTAGGTGTGTACAAGAAGGATTCCTGTCACAGTATGTGGATCAGCTGACTAGTGGAGAGGCCATTACTGGATCTGGTTCTGGGCAATGAACCTGGTCAAGTGGTGGACCTCTCAGTGGGGGAGCATTTTGGTGAGAGTGATCATAACTCCCTTAGCTTCAACATAGCTATGGAAAAGGATAAAAGTCAAACTGGGAAAATGCTTAATTGGGGAAGAGCCAATTATGAAGAGATGAGGCAGGAACTAGCAAGAATAATTGGAAATGTATGTTCAAGGGTGAAATGACAGAAGTAATGTGGAGGAAGTTTAGAGACCACTTGTGCAGGGTTCAGGATAGGTTAGTCCCACTGGGACAAGGAAAAGATGGTATGAAAAGGGAACCGTGGCTGATGAAACCAGTCAGGCAACATCAAGAAGAATAAGGAGAAAGCATACATTAGATACAGTAAGCAGGAAAGGGGAAGAACTCATGAGAGGCATATGATAGCCCAAAAGGAGCTTAAGAATGGACATGAGAGTTCGAAGGGGACATGAGAAGGCTTTGGCATGTAGAATTAAGTAGAACCCCATGGTATTCTATGTCTATATGAACAAGAAGGATGAGAATGAAGGTGGGGCCACTAAAGGAGACAACATGTGCCTGGAGGCAGAGGAGGTTGGGAAGGTTCTAAATTAATACTTTGCATCAGTAATCACAAGAGAAAAAGACCTTGATCACAGTGAGGTCGAAATTGAACAGGCCTGTGTGCTGGACAATGTGGAGATTAAGGAAGTGGAAGTGTTCGATCTTCTTAAAAACATTAAGATTGTTAAGTCCCAGGGCTGGACGCAATATACCTCGGGTTGCTGTGGGAAGAGGTAGCTGGGACAGTAGCTATGATCTTTGAATCCTTTTTGGCCACGGGGAGGTGCCAGAGGATTGGAGAATGGCAAATGTAGTCCCCTTGTTTAAAAAAGGTAATGGGGAGAATCCTGGGAATAACAGACTGGTGAATCTTATGTCAGTGGTGTGCAAACTAATGGAGAAGATTCTTAAGGATAGGATCTTTGAGCATTTGGACAAGTACGGTCTACTCAAGGATAGTCAGCATGGATTTGTGAAGGGAAGGTTGTGCCTCACTAGTCTAATTGAGTTTTTTGAGGAGGTAACAAAAGAAGTTGATGAGGGGTTGTGGTCTAAATGGATTTTAGCAAGGCATTCGACAAGGTCCCCACGAGAGACTCATCCAGAAAGTCATGAGGCACAGAATCAGTGGAACCTTGGCTGTGTGGATTTAAAAAAACTAGCTTGTAGGAAAAAAGCTGAGAATAGTAGTGGAACATAGAAGGGTGAGAGGAGATTTAATAGAGATCAACAAGATTATGAAAGGCATAGAGAGGGTGGACAGTCAGCAACTGCTTCCCAGCGCAGGATCTGCAAACACCAGAGGACATGTGTACGAAATTAAGTGAAGGAAGTTTAGGGAAGACATCAGGAGTAATTTTTTTAATAAAAAAAATTGTGGGTACCTGGAATGCCTTGCCGGAAATAGTGGTGGAGGCTTACACATTTTCCATGTAAGAAAAATAGATGGTTATGGGATAGGGAGGGTTTAGTACTTGTTTTTTAGGAAGGAATAATAAGGTCAGGACAACATTGAGGGCCAAAGGTCCTGTAGTGTTCCATGCAAGAAAATGCGCAGTACTAGAGCTAGTTATCTAATTTTTAAAATTATTTTCATACTGATGGTGAACCTTTCCTAGGAACTTCTATTCACCTTGCTTCATAATTGAAGCAACTGAATCAGATGCATTATTCAAAGTTCTGCCATCACAAAATATTACCGGGTGGAGAGAGGAAAAGGTTCAAAGACATTCTCAATGCTTCCTTCAGAGGACACCTGATCCACAGGAACCTTTAGTATACTTATGAAGAGATCAAAGGACCAACATAAACGGCAGAAGCAGTAAACCACAGCCCAAATCTTTGTCCTGATCACACACCTCAGAAAATGCAAAATTGTAGTGGAATCAATATAACCATATAACAATTACAGCACAGAAACAGGCCAGTTCATCCTTTCTAGTCCATACTGAACACCTTCTCCCACCTCGTCCTATTGACCCACACCCAGCCTATAACCCTCCACACCTCTCTTGTCCTTATACCTATCCAAGTTTTCCTTAAATATTAAAATTCAAACCGCATCCACCACTTTGGTTGGAAGCTCATTCCACACACCCACCACCCTCTGAATGAAGAAAGTCTCCCTCATCTTTCCCCTAAACTTTAGGGAAGGAGAATAGATTAACAATCCAAAAAAAATGAGGGTTTTCCAAGAATTATGGTCCCAAGTTGACAGATATCACTCCTCAATCTAATTAAGATAAGGAAAGAAAAGATTGGAAGGGCTGGCTAAATTTATGTAGCTTTCAACCTGGCACTTCAATAAAATTAATTGGGAAATCCAAACTGATTTTTTTTTCATAATTTTCCCTCATTGATTACCAATACCAAGCTTTCACAAATGCATACAATAGACATCTTTTTTTTTAAGCGGGTCAAAGGCAAGATAAAAGAAAAAACAAACTAACCTGAACTTATTTGAATCAAAGCTTCAACTGAACACGAGAAATGCATGTGACATGTACTCACACTATTATTCTGCTTTGTGATGGATTATCACAAGTGCAAAGTGACATATTTTTGCTATTCAACTGTTTAAAATAAATGCTAGAATTTACAAAGGCAAAAGCAAAAAAAAATTTGACCAGACAGACTGAATGCACTACTTTTAATCATATTATTGAAGTACTTTGTCCCCAACATGCTTTATGTATCTTGATAACACTTGCTTGTATGACAGTTTATTTCTAAATTAAGCATCTTCACATTGACTAATCTACAACAGTTGATATCTGGCCCAGATATAGACAAAGCAAATTGATTTGTTACTCAAAGTGTCAGTCAAGCAGATTAAAAAGAAACATTTGATAGAGTCTACAAGGAAGTACTTTCTTTTCAAATGCCTTTGGACTGAAGTTATTGCTCAGAAGATTAATAAAATTAATGCCATGCTTGAATTATTCCATCAATTACCTGGGAGATGCGAAGTTGACAAGCTGCCAGTTCCTTTTCATTCTCTTCTAACTTCTGGTTGCTCTCGACCTGCGTACTCTCCAACTGCTTGCAGCGTTTTACCATGGTCTTCACTTCAGATTTCATTTTACTAATGTACAGTCGTGCCACAGTAAATTCTTCATCCAGGAGACCACTGCCTTCAGGCTATGGAGAAATAAATTTACATTCATGTAATTTGTCACAATGTCAGCACCATTTCCAGTTAACAGATTATTGCATAACCAATGTAAATTACTGCAATACAACAAGGAAAATTAGAAAAAAATAATTTAAAGATCTGATAATGCACAAAACAACCTTATGGCTTACTTTCTGAGGGGAAGTGGTAAGAGTCTATGCACAACTTGAATTTGTGCATCACCTTTGATGTCAAAAATGTTAATGTTCTTAAATAATCAAACAAAGTTAGAACAAACTAACTTTTTAAAGAATTTCTTAGATGACTGAAGTTATGGAAGAAGGTGTAAAAGACCGAGGAGCAGTGGAAGCGAGAGGAAGATAAAGAGATTACTGAAAGAATCCCAGAATTGAGGATCAAGGCTACCAAAGGTAGACTATTGAAAAATTGGTATGCATAGGAGAACAGAAACAAGAGTACAGAGATCATGAAGGTTTGCAGAATATTAGTGATAAGACTGTTCGTTGAGTCTTGAAGATGTTATTCAGTAGCAAATCTTATTTTCTAGTTCAGCTGTACTGTACTTTGAACCTGATTTGATAACTTATTAATAAATAAAGAATTTGAAAGGCACTCATTCTTTTGAGGATTAGGTCATTCAAATCCTCTATCCTCCCTCAGCCATTAATTCAAAGCTGATGTGCATTTCATCTGATTTTACAACTTTACATAATATAAATCAATGTGAGTACAAATTGTACCTCTTTAATCCAACGATGTTGGGACCTGGCCATTGCCGGATCACAGAAAAATGACCCCTAAGGGAACCCCCAATGTAAACATATCAAAGGTAGAACAAAGCTTAAAACAGGAAATAATGTTGTGGGGTGGCATGGTTAGCGTAGTGGTTAGTGCAATGCCTTTACAGCGCCAGAGATCTGGACCAGGGTTTGAGTCTCATGTTGGCTGTAAAGAGTTTATACTAACAGCAGCAGATTGAAACATGCCAGACCATGGAAGTTTCCGGACCAAAGAGCATCGGATCAGAAAGGTACAACCTGTACTAACATTTGAACTGCACCTTCATCCTTTATGCAAACCTCAATCAGCCCTAATTTTACAATAAATTCCTCTTGTCTGGAATTTTTCCCCACCTTCACACACACACATGCTTTGTGCATTGAATCTCTACATTTCCTGAACTCTAGAGAATACATGCAAAGTTTTTTTTTGAATACTTTATTTCAATTTTATGGTCAAACAATAACCATTACTTAAATACATAAATTGAAATGAGAAAATCAATGGTACAAGTTGTCCATATCTCCAAACAGCCCCATCCCCCCTCCCCAAAAAAAAATAGAAAAGAGAGAAAAAATAGAAAAGCAGGAAAAGAGGAGGAACTGTCAGGATCTGGGATCCACTTCAGAGGGTCTAATTCCTTTTCTTGCCTAGATCTCAAAAGGACATAGAATTCAGGAACAGAATAAGTATCCCTAAATATTCAACCCTACATTCTGCAAGTAAGGCTACCATGCCTGCAAAAACACGTTATACATCTTCCTTAGATAACAAGTAATTTTCTCCAGGAGAACACTACTGTGCATTTCCACATTCCATCGGGCTATGTCCAGAAGGGATCAGACTTCCAAGAAACTGACAACCGCCAATGCAATTTGAAGAAATTTTAATTGGTAGTCGGACAGCCTCATTTTGAGTCTTATGCCCACAAAGTTGAGGCAATATGTTCCATAATTTAACCCTTTATAGTAATGTGGCAGTCTGAAAACTTTACACTATATTCCCATTGGAAAATGATGAAAGCCTGTATCAAAACTGTGCAAGATGTTGATTTTTAAAAAAAAGAGCATTTCAAAGGAGCTTCAGTACACATTAGGAAGGGATGTGCAACAGGACACACTAATTTGTTTTAAAAAAAATTGTATGACACCCATCTAATGGCCATAAGTAAAAATCTTCATCCACTTTAACCAAAACCATGCACTGAAGAACAGCCCTGCAGTGGATGTTTCCCTCCAAAATATCTTCTTCTTTCTTTCTTTGGCTTGGCTTCGCAGACGAAGATTTATGGGGGGCGTAATGTCCACATCAGCTGCAGGCTCGTTTGTGGCTGACAAGTCCGATGCGGGACAGGCAGACACGGTTGCAGCGGTTGCAAGGGAAAATTGGTTGGTTGGGGTTGGGTGATGGGTTTTTCCTCCTTTGTCTTTTGTCAGTGAGGTGGGCTCAGCGGTCTTCTTCAAAGGAGGTTGCTGCCCGCCGAACTGTGAGGCGCCAAGAAGCACCGTTTGATATCAGCCCACTGGCGGTGGTCAATGTGGCAGGCACCAAGAGATTTCTTTAGGCAGTCCTTGTACCTCTTCTTTGGTGCACCTGTCTCGGTGGCCAATGGAGAGCTCGCCATATAACACGATCTTGGGAAGGCGATGGTCCTCCATTCTGGAGAAGTGACCTACCCAGCGCAGTTGGATCTTCAGCAGCGTGGATTCGATGCTGTCGGCCTCTGCCATCTCGAGTACTTCGATGTTAGGGATGAAGTCGCTCCAATGAATGTTGAGGATGGAGCGGAGACAACGCTGGAGGAAGTGTTCTAGGAGCCGTAGGTGATGCCAGTAGAGGACCCATGATGCACAATAAACAGCTTAAAGCAGTGGTTCTCAACCTTGTTTCCCCCCACTCACACACCACTTTAAATATTCCCTATGCCAAAGGTGCTCTGTGATTAGTAAATGATTACTTAAGGTGGTAGGTGAGTGAAAAGAAAAAGTTTGAAAACCACTGTTTCAATTGAACCTAATTGACTCGTTATGTGCATGGTTTCATAACTCCAAAGGAAATGGGCAGAATATTTCGGTAAGAATTGGGTCTAGAGCAGTAATTCTCAACCTTCCCTTCCCACTCACAGACCACTTTAAGCAATTCCTTACTAATCACAGAGCATTGATGGCATAAGGATGACTTAAAAGTAGTCTGTGAGTGGGAAGGAAAGGTTGAGAACCACTGGCTTAAGGCAAAAATGGACTTGACACTCCACCATCAGCATTTCAAATAAGGAAGCCATTTATTAATCTCTATGGAGGGAACTAAATAATATCTGAAGATACTTGCAAGTTGATTCATTTTTTTGAATGATGTGTGCTGTGCTTTCAAAAGGCAGTTATGCAAATAAACTGCATTTATTATTGGAACGTAACCCATTTTTAGTGCCTTTATTCATTAGTAAATTGAAGCAAAATTGTCTTCAAATAACATAAGATGATTTAGAGGAATCTATGGCAAGTTTGGACATAAATCTTCAACTTACCAAAAGTTTACATTTCAGAGAGCAATTAGCTCATCCATATGTAGACTGGACAACAGGCTCATTTATCCTAACTTTTAAAAATATTCCACACTATCAAGAAAAATAAATGCTAATGAAGATTTTTAAAAATCAACATTAACTGAACTCCAGTATTACAGAAAATTCAACTACTCAATTTTACAAAATTATGCTCAGCAGTTCAGTTTGCATCTATGGGAAAGGAAATAAAGTTATTGTTTCAAATGAAAGTGCCTTTCATTATCATTTTTGCTCAACATGAAAGGCATCATCCTGGCTCTAACATCCACCATCATGAAGTTATTTGGGAAGCTGGTCATGGCTCTCACTCCAATTTGCATACTGCCACATCAAGTCCACAGCAGATGCCATCCCTCTGGTCCTAGACTCAACCTTGAAAAACCTAGATTGTACACATATGAAACTACAATTTATTGTCAACAGCTGCATTTTCAACACAATAGTACCAAACAAAATTCCCCAGCTCTGTGACCTTAATTTCAGAAACTCTCTTTGCTATTAGATACATGACTTTCTATTCTGAAGGTGAAGATTGGTGACAGCATCTCCTCCACAATCATCCTCAATATCAGGGCGCTACAGGGGTGTGTTTTCCATGCACTACTATACTCCGTGACTGATTGCCAAACACAGGTCCACTTCAATTTTTAAATTTTTGTGTGACAACAGGATCACCAACTACAATGAGGCAGAGTATAAAAGAGAGAACCCCCAAAATCAGCAAGGCCAAGGAGATGCTTTATAGACTTCTGAAGGAGGAGTGCAACTCACTTTCTGGTCTGCATTAACAATGCTGAGGTGGAGATAGGTGGCAGCTTAAAGTTCCTCATGGTAAACATCTCTAGAGATTTGTCGTTGTCCACCTATGTCAATGTAATGACCAAAAAAGGGCATCCCACGACTACTTTCTCAGAAAACCGAGGAAATGTGGCATGTTTACCTGCATCCCTCAACTTTCACACCATTGTGTGCACCACTGAAATCACCATCAGGACCCATCCCTGCGTCACGTAGGAACAGCTCCTCTCTAGACTGCAAGAAACTGCAGAAGTTTGAATATGGCCCAGGCTCCCTCCCCTCCATCTGTAACTCCTGCTGCCTTGAAAAAATAGCTACCCAATCAAAGATTCATCCAACTTCAGCTGCACATGCTTCATCTCCCTCCCATTGGTAAGATTCAAGAATATGAGAACATGTACCATCAGAATGAAGGAGAATTTCTTATCCGCTGTCATTAGACTTCTGAACGAATCACAAAATAGTAAAATGTGGCCTTTGCTTCATTCAAACTGATCTCTGTAATTCTGCACTTTTGCACTGTGTTTTACTTGATGTTTTATATGCAAGATGTCTTCTGATCTGCTCCCAGAACACTCTTGATAACACTGATTCTTGGTATATGTGACAAATAAACCCAAACTTGAGAACCTTCATCAGAACAGTTCAGATAAAGGGTTTTTTACCAAAAACTTTACTCTCAGACGTAGCCTGAACTGTTGAGTATTTCCACTATTTTTGGTTTTGATTTTAGATTTTTTGATCTTCATAGAACAAAACACACTTCAACATAACCCTGTTCTGATCAAATTTTGTCTTCTAACTGGTTAACCAATTGTAATTGCGACTGCCGAGTGCAATTTGAGTTGATGACATTTTAAGTTCTTGGAACAAATCACATCAGGTACAGTTACAAGAAAGAACATTACATATCACCACAGAAAATATCCCATGCTAGAAGTATTATAGGCTGTGGTTGTGATTGGACTTGATGAAAAAAAAATCAGTGCTATCCAGTTCCACAAAGATTCAGCTTGAATATTAATTAATACAGTAGCAAGATTTCATTCTCAAATTTTTAAGGGAGAAGTGGAAAAACAATGTCCAAGATAACTAAATGGAACTCATTGTTTCACAGTCACTGCTTGGAATTCAACTTTTCAGGGTGGCACGATGGTGTAGCAGTTAGCGTAATGTCTTTATAGCATCAGCGATCAGGACCGGAGTTCATATCCTGAGCTGTCAGTAAGGAATTTGTACTTTCTCCCCATGTCTGTGTGGGCTTTCCCGGCTCCAGTTTCCTCCCACTGTTCAAAACCTACTGGGGTGTAGGTTAATTGGATGTAATATCGGTGGCACAGACTCGTAGGCTGAAATGGCCTGTTACCGGCTGTATCCTTATATTTAAATTGTATACCTACCTTGACATCATTGTTTCCAACTGCAATTCCAATTTCTGCAAGATCCTTCAACAATGATGTCATCATTTCAGTCACTCGTTTTTTCTGATGATTGGTCATCTCCTTCAGTTTTTGCAACTCTGCATCAATTAATGACAATGTAGCCTGCAATAGCATTAGACCAATAAAAAATATTTTAAAAGTACAAAATATGCAAATCTAAAAGTTAGACTCTGACATCAACTTAGAATAACGTAGCTTTGACAGTGAGAATATATTTACATTTTTCCAGGGCCAATTTAAGCTGAAATACTCTGCCACGGTTAAAAAAAGTTTTATGAAAATAATTTAACTTTGCATGCATATAATCATGTTTACGTTACCAGCAAAAAGGTTTTAATGAACAACTTCAGAAACCTGTTCCAACATTGGCAACTATAGAACTTCTTACCGATTTTTGACCCAGCTCATCACTTAGTAACTCAAATTCCCTAGTCTTATCCTCAACTTCTTGTGATTTCTGGTCATAATTAACTGCAAGTTCTTCTAAGGCTTGCAAAACTTCCTTCACTTCCTCTTTGGAGGCATCATTCTCAGCCTGCAGGCGATTCAGCTCTGATTGCATGTTATCTTGATCTCGTCTGGTGGATGCCAGAAGCTGAAAAATTTACAAATCAACACCACACAACTTAAAATACATTTGTTTATTTTCATATCACCTGCTCTAATCTATAAAAAAAGTTGTACTGTTTCAAAAAAAAAATCAAACTATAGAAAAAAATAGAAAATCTATAATTTCACTTACACATAACTATTTACAGTAATGCATTTCATATACAGTTTCTCATGTTAGTCAGGAATATTTACAATTTCCTAATACTCTAATGTTCTTGTGTGCCATTGTACTATAGCAATTATGATATCCCCAGTACAATTTCTGTATGCATGGCTGCACACAAAGTCTTATGTTTAAAGAGTGTACCTAGGACCAAATAGAAATTGACATGATTGAATAGTTCAGGACCAAACTGCCTTATGCTGATTTAAGAGGAGGCAATTGGAAATATATCAATATTCAAGAAAGAGTACAACACATGTTGAGCGACGAAATGAACATGATAATTATGCTGTTTTAAACTCACCTCTTCCTGGTCTAACATTTGATGCTTAAGTTTTTCCACCAGCTGGCTCTGTTGGTTGATCTCCTCATCCTATTTTGAGAATTATAAAAAAAATTTTTGCAGTTAGTCATTCATCAGCAATGCTGTCAAATATATCCTTGTACAATCTGAAATATTATGGCAGTAAAGTGCGCTCATGAAAGGCTATTGGTGGAAAAATTAGCCATTTCTCTCCATAGATGCTGCCTGACAACTCAAGAATATTCAGGGTTTTGTTTTTATTTTTATTTGATTTCTAACCATTGTAAATATCCTGGCTTCTCTTGTAAGAACTGAACATCAGAGTAAACAATTGGTCATTACCCAACTCTGCTTCACATCTGTGTTTTTGAGACCAATAAAACCCAAAACTATCCAAAAGGAAGACAAGAAAAAAATAATGCTGGAAAAGATAAAATATTGGAATGATCATATGAAATTGTCTCAATGTCAAGTCCAGAAGGGCCTGATGGAATAGGAAGTGTTTTTTCCTCAAACATTGTTGAGCCTGGAATGGAATGGAGAGTTAATGTGCCAGGCTGAACACAGATGTCAGCAAGACAGTCAGTCAACCTATACTTGCTTTCCCCAACTTAGACACTACATCACAGTGGTACTCTAATAGAGTAAACCAGTTACGTACAGAAAAAAAATCATTTTCTATTATTTCATTGGAATTAATATCAATTTCATTTCATTTTCATCCATGTTAACAATGATATTCATTTTACACAAGTCATTACTTGTGTAAATCACTTCCCAATTCAATATCTTTCACACTAAGTTCAATTATTTTGTTTTACCCCTTTACTAAGTTTTGCAGAATTAGTTCCTCTCTTGCAACTGACTCCACATTAAATGTGCTTTACATTTTCCTAGTACTATCAATAAACATCATACAATTTTATAATTTTCATTTAGAATATACTTTCAATTATTCACCTCAAGAAGGTTGGATGATTGAAACAAAAAGTTGAGTATCTAACTTCATTACAAGACCAACACAGTATTAAGACCATAACACATAGGAGCAGAAATAGGCCATCCTGCCCACCAAGTCTTCCCCAACATTATATTTCATTTGCCACTTCTCAGCCCATTCTCCTAATCTGTCTAAATCCTTGTGCAGCATCCGTTTCTTCAACACCACTTGCTCCTCCACATACCTTTATATCATTTGGAAACTTGGCCACAAAGTCACTCATTCCACAAACCAAATCATTCATATACAGCTTAAAAAGCAGCCCAACACCGACCCCTGTGAAACACCATCAGCAACCAGCAGCCAACTAGAATATGATCACTGTGTTCTGTCTCCCTGCTTCTTGCCAATCAGCCAATTCTCTATCCAGGCTCATATGTGTCTTGTTATATCAGGGGATCTCATCTTATTAAGAAGCCTCATGTGTGGCACTTAGTCAAAGGCCTTCTGAAAATCCACATATAGAACACCCACTGCATCTCTCTTACCTATCCTACTTGCCACTTTAAAGAATTTCAATAGGATTGTGAAGCAAGATTTTCCCTGAAGGAAACCATGTTGGCTTTGGCTGATCTTGTCAGGTGTCTCCAAGTACTCTATAACCTCATCCTTGACAATCGACTCCAACATCTTCCCAACCATTGACATCAGGCTAACTGGTCTATAATTTACTTTCTGCTGCCTTCCTTTATATATATATATATAAATATTAAAAAAAAAAAAAAAAAAAAATATATATATATATATAAAATAGTGGGCTGACATTGCAATGTTCCCATCCTCCAGGACTGTATCAAAATCTATTGATTCCAGAAAGATCATTACCAATGCCTCCACAATCTCTTTCACTATTTCCTTCAGAACCTGAGGGTGCAATCCATCAGGGTGATTCATCCACTGTGAGATCATTCAGCTTTCTGAGCACCTTTTCCCTTGAAATAGTAACTGCACTGCACTCCACTCACTTCCTTTACATTATATTCTTTGACATCTGGCACACTGCTGTCTTCTACAGTGAAGAGTGATGCAAAATACTTATTTAGTTCTTGTGCCATCTCCTTGCCTCCCATAATTATTTCTCCAGCATCATTTTCCAATGATCCTATATCTACTCTCATCATTGCAACTGGATCCTTTACTTCCTCATCAGAAACAATATCTCTTCCTCACTGACAATCAACACAGGTAATCAAGGATGTGTACTTAGTCCCCTCCTCTACTCAGTCTACACCCATGACTGAGTGGCTAGGCACAATTCCAATGCCATCTACAAATATGACAATGACACCATAGCTGTCTACAGAACCACAGACGGCAATAAGGAAGCATGCAGGATGGAGATGGATCAACTAGTTGAGTGGTGTCTCAACAATAAACCTGCACTCAATGTTAGCAAAACTAAGGAGCTGATTGTGGAGTTCAGGAGGAGGAAATCAGGAGAACACGGACCAGTCCTCATCGAGGGGTCAGAAGTATCAACATCTCTGAAGATTTTTCCTGGAGCCTCAATATCGATGCAATCATGAAGAAGGCTCGCCAGTGACTATACGTCATGAGGAGTTTGAGAAGATTTGGTATGTCACCAAAGACTCTTGTGTTTCATAGACAGTATTCTGTCTGGCTGCATCACTGTCTGGTATGGAGGTGCCAATGCACAGGACTGGAATAAATTAGTTGTGAACTCGTTAGCCCCATCATGCGCATCAGTCTTCATTCTATCGAGGACATTGACAAAAGCCAGTGTTTGAAGAAAGCAGCCTCTACCTTCAAGGACCCTCTTCACACTGCTACCATTGGGGAGGAGGTACAGGAGCCTGAAGACAAACATCCAGCAGCACAAGGACAGCTTCTTTCCCTCTGCCATCAGATTTATCAATGGACAATGATCAGACACTACCTCACTTTCTCTTCTTTTGCTTTAATTTATTATTTAAAGTGTAATTAATAGCAATATTTGCACTGCAATACTGCTGTAACATGTTCATGACAGTAAATTCTGATTCATATCTACTTGAAGCTTTTGGTATCTGCTGATATTATTTCCTAGCCCAATTGCATACTTCACCTTTTCCATCCTTGAGTTTTTTTTTAAAGTCTTCTGCAAGTTTATAAAAACTTCCAAATCCTCTAACTTCCCACTGTTTTTTGCTTCCTTGCATGCCCTCTCTTGCTTTTACATTGGCTTTGAGTTCTTGTCAGCCATAGTTGTGACATTTTCTCCATTTGAATATTTCCTCTTTTTTAGTATGTTTTCATCCTGCACCTTCCTCATTTCTTGCAGAAACTTCATCCATTGCTGCTCTGCCATCTTCCTTACTAGTGCCCTTTTCCAGTCTAGTTTGGTCAATTTCACTCTCATGCCAAGGTAATGCATGGTTAACACAACACTGTAATAGAGCCAGTGATCGGGATCCTTATTCGAATCCCACGTTGTCTGTAAGAAGTTTGTAGGTTCTGTGTGGGTTTCCTGCGAGGGCTCTGGTTTCCTTCCACCATTCACAATGCACTGGGTTTTTATGTAATTTTGGTATATTAGGCGGACAGGGGCATGGGCCAAAATGGCCTGTTACTGTGATGTGTGTCTGCAGTTCCCTTTACTCCACTGAAGTACCGACACATCAGAATTTATTTTCTCCTTGTTAAATCTCAAGTTGAACTCCATCATATTGTGATCATTGCCCCCCCAGTGGTTCCTTTACTCCAAGTTCTCTAATCACCTCTGGTGCCTTACACGGCACCCAATCTAGTACAGCCGATCCCCTAATGAGATCATCAACAAGCTGCTCCAAAACACCATCTCGTGGACTTTCTTCACATTCTAGCCTGTTCTGTGCTGTATATGGTTATATGTGGGACTAGCGGGGTGGGGATTTGTTCCGGCATGGACTAGTAGGGCCAAGCTGGCCTGTTCTGTGCTGTATATGGTTATATTTTGAGATCCAGTCCCAACCTGGCTTTCCTGATCTACTTGCATGATTAAAATCCCTTTGACAAGTAAAACATTGCCCTTCTCACACTCCTTTTTTAATTTGCTGTTGTAACTTGTCAATTAACATCAATTATTGAACTGATGTTAAAAGCAGTTTTGATATTTCCAAGGACATCGCCTGGAACTAGAAAGCAGAAGGAGTAACTTCATACAGGAAAAGTAACATTTTCTGCAGCAAAAATCCCATTATCCGATGAACAGCCTCTCGGTCGGTGCCCGTCAGGGAAAACTGATTGAAAATTAGCATATTGCATACCTTGTCATCAAGCTGTTTGTACAGTTTAGAAATTTCTGAATCCATCTTCTGTTTTTCTGCATCAGTAAGTTTGACAGCAGGAGTTTCCTCTATTTTGTCATTAGTGAGAACAATCTCCAGCGCTTCTTTGTTTTTCTCTTTGTCATACTGTTCTTCTAGAGGTACAGTCTCACCTTTTGTCAGTAACATCAAGTACAAAACCAAATCCTCTTTAAACACTTCATACATAGCATTTCATATGATGAAAAAATTTAATGATCTTTGAAATACAAATGAATAGCAATGTTAACAATACTAGATAGCTGTTTTGGCAGAGTCAAAATTGGAGGCAAATCATAATTTCTTGAGGTTGTGATGAGTCCAAAACAATCATCATATTGCTGGATAGACTCAAGAAATCAAAGAATTGTTTTTGAAATGTTCACTGGATTTTCATCTTTCCAAAGAGGTTGATGATAATAAGGTTGAGTCAAAAAGATGAGTCAAGCTAACAAAGAATTGTTGGAGGGACTCTCAGCACATTGGGCAGCATCAATGGAGGGCAAAACAGTCAGCATTTCGAATGAGAACCCTTTGTCAGGAACAGCAAGTGGATATTCCAATAAAATGGGTGAAGTAGGTTGGGGGTGGGAGAGGGGTTTGAGCACAGCCTGACAGGTGATGGTCAATATAGGTGGGAGAAGGAAGAAAGCAACTAAGGTGATAGCAGGAGGGGCTGAAAACAATGTGATTTGAAAGGAGGAAGGTAAGGTGGTGATGGTGGAGCTGGAGGAAGATAGAGGTGACAGACAGGGTAGAGGAAGGGGAAAAGGAGGAATGGAGTCCAGAGAAAGAAGGGAAGGCTGGGGGGAGGGGGGTGGGAAGAAGAGGTACTCAACATTACATGCCCTCCAATGTAGAGTTAGATGTGGCTGGCCACTGGGAGATCCTTCCTGTTGAGGCAGGCAGAGCAGAGGTGTTCAATGATGCAACCCCCTGATCTGTATCTAGCATTTCAGCCTGAAAGGTCTTTTGCTTTTCATGGGTGCTGCCAGACCTTCTGAGTTTCTCCAGCACTTCACATGTTGCTCCAGTATCTACAGACTTCTTAATTACTCCTTGTTGATTTAAAACTCTAGCAGATTTGGTTTTTGAGAGCAATTTCTGTATTGCAAACTACAGCGCAGAAATCTTCAAAATGACATTGATAATCTAGCATAAAACAATTAAATGGAAAGCCCACTTTCTAAAATAATAAATTATGGTGCAAACCAATTAGACTGAAAAGCCTAGATACCTTTGCGCCACCTATTGAGCTCATTTTCAAGCCACTGTATAGTATTTTTCAAGGTCTTGTTCCTCTCCTTTTCTCTCTCATATTTCTTCTTCCATTGTTCTGCAGTGAGCTCAACATTAACCGTTACAGTATTCTTAATAGTCTTGGCTCTGTAAGAAAAAAAAATGACAATTCTACTAATTGTTTTTTAACCAGTGTTTTGAATTCCACAGGCACAAATGCCTCTAAACATCACACCAAGTTTTGTGTTTATCTGTCACAAAATACCTCATACGGTGAGGATTATTCTGCAAGCACAACTTTAGCATTACATACCACAGGTATTGTGCGCATTTTACACAGTATATGATGACAATGAAGAGGAAGATCAATTAGCACCAAGAAGGGATAGCTTGAGATCACTTTTGAGGAATTCATTCAGAAGTCTAATGGTTGCACTTTAAAAAAAAATGCCTTTAAGCGTGCCGATGTGTATTTTTGCACTCTCAAGCCTTCCTGTTGGGAGGAGGGAAGGCCTTTCAAGTTGGCTGCCTTTCCCAGGCAGTGGGAAATGCAGATGGAGAACCCGAAGGGGAAGGAGGCTTGTATCATGTTCTGATCTGTCACCAAGTTCAACTTTTCACTGAAAGTAACTTGATTGTAAACTGTTTTACATTACATTGATAACAGTATTAAATTAATAGAACACTATTGTGTAAAAAAAAATCCCATAATTATGTAAACTAAATGTCATGGGAAGTAACTTGTGGTATCTTCCAGTATTCCAGCTTCCATCCCTGTCCATAAAAAGTTATAATTTGCTTGCCTTTGCCCAAACATCAACGTGCTTTTGGTCTCTGCTTCATTATAAGTTGATGGAGAGCAGCAAATAACTATAGTGGTTCGGCAATTACCACCCAGTGAATCCTGCAAAATTCTGGTCATTTTGCTGTCACGATATGGTACATATGCCTAGAGGAGGAAAAAAATGAAAAGTATAATCCATGAGATGATACATTTTTATTAACAAATTAATTATTGCTTTTTCAGTATCAACAAAAAAATCATTATTTTTTTGCACGACAAAGCAATAAACTGAGGGAAACCTGGAAAAGGTTGTAGCTGCCATTCTAGTTGAAGACAAGGGTGTAGAAATCAAGGATTTGAAAGTAAATAGGCTGTATAGTAAGAGAAAAAAAAGTTGCAAGGAAGACATGAAAGGATAGGAAAAGTAGTGAATAGATCAGAGGATCTACATTTTAAAATAGGTTAGCAGCCTGTACAAATTAGAGGGAAGGTTGTACAATCAGAACAAAAATTAGGAAGGCTATTAGCTTAGTCAACTCTAATTAGAGGTTACAAGCACAGATCATAAAAGAGAAATAATCTTTTTTAAATTGTTTGTTAATTTTCCTTTTTATACCAAGCATTTTACTGAACCCCCCCCCCCCTTGTTGGTGCCCCCTTGAATGGCACTAATTTTGAAATCTTGAATTATTATATTAAAAATACAATTTCTTCAGTGGAGGTCCAAGTAAGTTTTTTCTAACTTTTTTTTTCTTTCACAAGACAGTGGGATTGCCAGCCAGGGCAGGGACATGCTGCTCCTCTTGCAGAATGTGTATAGTCAGGGTTGACAATAGTATATCAGTAGAGGTACATCGAACTGCAGACCCTTACAAACCATGTTAGGAAATTGGGGTTGGATGAACTCCACATCATTCGGGAGGCTTGGGGGGGAGGGGTGTTGTGAAAGACAGGAGTTACAGAGATGCAATCATACCTAGGAGACAAGAGGAAGGCAGCTGGGTGGCAGTCAGGAGAGGGAAAGGGCTGTGGCTGTTCCCCTCAGTAACACAAACAATTTTGGATACCGTTGAGGGGGGGAGGAACCTATGAGGGACAAGCCACGGCGGTCAGATCTCTGTGACTAAGTAAGGTGGGAGGTGGTGGGAAATGGGAAGGAGAAGAGGTTTTAAGTGATAGGGGATTCAATAGTGATGGGAACAGACAAGAGGTTCTATGGAAGAGATCAAGAATCCCAGATGGTGCGTTGGCTTCTAGGTGCCAGGGCCCGGGATATCTCGGATCACGTTCACAGCATTCTCAAGAGGGAGTGTGAGCAGCCAAATATCTTGATCCCCGAAGGGACTAATAACATGGGTTCAGGAAGTTGGGTATGAAGATGGAAGACAGGACTTTCAGGGTTGTGATTTCAGGATTGCTACCAGTGAGGTTAGAAATAGGAGGATAATATAGCTTAACATGTGGCTAAAGAGATGATGCAGGAGGGAAGGCTTCAGATTTCTGAATCATTAGACTCTCTTCCAGGAAAGTGGGACCTGTACTGGCAGGATAGTTTACATCTGAATTGGAAGGGAAACAATATCCTTGCAGGAAGGTTTGCTGGAGCTGCTTCCGGGGGTTTAAACTAGATTTGCAAGGGGATGGGAGTCAGAGTAGATAGTGGAGTAGAGGAGAAAAAAGATGATGTGAAGACTTGTAAAGTTAGAAATCAAAGCATTGTACGTAGTGGAAATGTTCTCAGATGCAGCTATTTGAATTTCAATGTAAGGAGTTTTGTAGGAAAGGCAGATGAGCTTAGAACATGGATAGGCACATGAAATTATAACATTACGACATTAGTGAAACTTAGTTGAAGGAGGGGCAAGATTGACAGCTTAATATTCCGGAGTTATACTGTTTCAGACACTATAGAGTGGGTGGAATGAAAAGGAAAGGAATGGTACCGCTCATCAAGGAAAATATCACAGTTGTGCCAAGATAGGTCAGATTAGAGGACTCATCTACTGAGACAAAATGGGTAGAGTTGAGGAATGGTAAAGATATGATCATGTTAATGGAGTTGTAGTATAGACCACCCTTTAGTCAGCAACAATTGGAGGAGCAAATCTGAGGTAGCTGACAGCTGCAGAAGACAAAGCCAAAATAGTCAGTGATTTAAATTTTCTACATATTGACTGGAACCCCTATACTATAAAAGGGCTGGATGGGTTGGAGTTTGTCAACTGTGTTCAGAAAAGTTTTCCAAATCAATATATACAAGTACCAACTAGAGAGAGTGCAATATGGGATCTCCTAATGGAAAACAAGACAGGTGACAGAAGTATACATCAGGAAACACTTTAGTCCAGAGATCATAATACTATTTATTATCTTCTAGATAATTAAGGACAGAGAGATCTGGTCCTCGGGTTGAGATTCTAAATAGGAGAAAGGTCAATTTCAAGGAAACGAGAAAGGATCTAGAAAGCTGGGCTTCCCGGTAGATGGAAGGCCTTCAAAGGAGAAATTTTGAGAGTAGAGTTTGTATGTTCCTGGAAGGATTATAGGCAAAGTTAACACGTGTAAGGAATCTTGGGTTTTGCGGGATATCATGGATCTGGTTAAGAAGAGGAGATGTGGTATTAAAGAAGACATGAGGTTGTTTTGGGAGTCAAGGTGAAGCAAAATCCTAAGAGGTTTCTACAGGTATATTGAAAGCAAAACGGATAGTAAAGGACAAAATTGGTCCTCTTGAAGAATAGGGTGGTCAGCTATGAATGGAGCCAGACGAGATGTAGGAGATATGACATTTTTTTTGCATCTGTATTTACTCAGGAAACTGGCAGAGTCTAGGGAGCGAGGCAAATAAGCAGCAAGGGCATGGAACATATATAAATAGGAGGAGTACCTTGCTGTCTCAAAGTAAATTACGTGGCTAAATCCTCAGGGCCAGATGAGGTATTCCATTAGATCTTGAGGGAGGCTAGTGCAGAAATTGGAGGGGCCCTGCCAGTTCTATATATAACGTCCTTAGCCACAGGTCAGGTTCTGGAGGATTAAACTATAGCTCATATTTTTCAAAAAGGTTCCAAAAATAACCTAGGAAATTAAAGGCTGGTGAGCCTGACATCAGTAGTAGGCAAGTTGTAGTACCCCAAATATCAGTGATGGGCCCATTGTTATTTGTCATCTATTGTTTATCAATGATCCATATGAAAATGTGGTAAATTTGATCAGAAAATTTGCAGACAACAAAGACTGAACAGCTGGTAAAATGGGCTGAAAATGGCAGGTGGAATTTAATGCAGACAAATGTGAGGTATTTCATTTTGGAAGGACAAACCAAGATAGGACATACATGGGAAATGGTAGGGCACTGTGGAGTGTAGTAGAACAAAAGATATGGGAATACAGATACATATTTCCCTGAAAATGGCGTCACAGGTAGAAAGGATCTTAAAAGAGCTTTTGGAATATTGGCCTGCAAAAATCAAAGTATTAAATATAGGAGTTGAGATGTTATGGTAAAGTTGTACAAGACATTGTTGAGGCCAGATTTGGAATGCTGTGTGCAGTTTTGGACACCTATCTACAGAAAATACGTTAATAAAATTGAAAGAGTGCAGATTTACTAGGATGTTCCTGGAACTTGAGGAATTGAGTTACAGGAAAAGTTAAACAAGTCAGTACTTTATTCCCTGGAGGGTAGAAGAATGAAGAGAGTTTTTATAGAGGGATAAAAATTATGAAGGGTATAGATAGAGTAGGCTACTTCCACTGAGGTTAGGTGAGAAACAAACCAGAGGTATAGGTAAAGGGTGAAAGGAGAGAAGTTTTAGGGGAACATGATGGACTCAAATTTAATATAAATTTGGACAAGTTCATGGATAAGAGGGCTATGGACAAGGTGCAGGCAGTGGGACCAGGCAGAATAACAGTTCATCACGGACTAGAAGGGCCTAGGGGCTGTTTTCTGTGTGGCAATATGCTATAGTTCTATGCTCTATGGAAGCACTTGAAAAAGCAGAATGTATTTTTAATACTTACACTTGATTCTGCTAGAGAAGCAATGACATTCCCCAGTGCTGACAAAGACTTGTTGATATTCTTGGCTTCATCCAGAACAGCACCTTCTGCTCCAGTTTTACTAACCTGTATGGGAAAGTTTTCAACAATGTGAGAATGAGATCATATGATTAGCACAATGATATCCAGTTCTTCATTCTTTCAGATTGTTTTCTGTCATATTCTGTTCACTGACACATAAAAACCAGTACATGTAAACTAGGATAGCCCCAAATATTGGATGTATAACTTCGCTAATGAAGTACTGTTGAGGTGAAGAAAATCTCATTCTCGGGCCCCTTACCTTAAACAAGACAAATAAGTTTAAGTGAAAGGCACTTGATAGCAATATTTCCTTAGCAGTCAATTTTCTTTTCTTAACATTCTTGGTGCGTGGGCATTGCTGGCAAAACCTTTGATATTTCTTAACATTGGTACTTTGAAAAGGTGATGATGGGCTTTCTTGTACTCTGCAGTCCAGGTGAAGGTGCTTTTCAGGTTTTACCAATTTGATTTATCTAAATAGCTGCCCTCTGAAATGGCCGCCCTCTGAAATGGCCTAGCAAGCCAAGAATCAGTAGGTGTGGGTTGGAATAACAAGTGGGCTTGCCATGAAAATTCATTACTCACAATGGAGAAAAGCCAATGTTGTAGTCTTGCTGGCTGCTGCTTCCAGATCTTCTCCTGACATTTACTATAATCCTATCCTCTTACCACTCTCCGCCAAAACCACCAGAATTACTAACATTGTTCTATTAAGACTACTTTCCATTTTGGTGATCTGACTCTTGAATGGTCCTCTTATTAGTAAACAAATGATAAACTGTCTTGGAGAGAGCCTACTTTACAGAAGAAAATATGCCTGCGAAGGAGCTGCGGTCACCCCATTGAGGTGTTACGATGCAGAGGCCATTCAGCTTGTCAAGTCTGTCCTACATCACGAGCCGATCCACTCTGCCTGGACCTTTCCAATTTCGATGCCACTGGCTTGTGAGACCACAAAGCCTTGCATGTGCCCAATAACCTGGCCTCTGCGTCTGCCGACTAGAGGTTCATTGACCCATATACTGGAGGAGTTGTAGGGAAGAAACTTCGCCACAGCTACTCTGTCCAGGGCCCTCATTGTGGGAATTGCTTCTACAAGGTTCTCAATCTGAGCTCAAAGGAACAGAAGCAGGCCACTCGGCCCATCAAGTCTGTCCATTAAGCTGCTCTACCCTAGTTCCAATTTCTGGCTTTTTCCCCATACCCCTTGATGTTCTCACTAACGTGATACTTGTCCATTGTTTAAACACTCCCAGTGATCTGGCTTCCACTGCTGTATGTGGCAGTGAGTTCCACAGATCCACGACCCTCTGGCTGAAGTTCTTCCTAACCTCTGTTTTATATGGATAGCTTCTAATTTTCAGACTTTCAATTAAGAAAGGGGAAGATTCAAACTAGAGGACATGGTTTAAGATTGAAGGGGGAAAATTACAAGGGGAACATGAGGGGAAATTTCTTTACGCAGAGGGTGGTGGGGATGTGGAATGAGCTTCCGGCAGACGTGGTCGAGGCGGGATCATTGGTTACATTTAAGGAAAGACTGGATCGTTACATGGATAGGAGGGGACTAGAGGGGTATGGATCGGGTGCTGGTCAGTGGGACTAGGAGGGTGGGGATTTGCTACGGCATGGACTAGTAGGGCCGAACTGGCCTGTTCTGTGCTGTAAGTCTTAAAATGCAGCATTAAACCCTCCCCACCATTGAGAACATCTACAGGGAATGATGACATTGGAGAGTGGCAGCAATCAAATATCCACATCACCCAGCACACGCTCTATTCTCATTGCTACCATCAGGAAAGAGGTATAGGTGCCTCAACACTCCCACCATCAGGTTCAGAAACAGCTGCTCCCCTCCACAATCAGACTCTTCAACTCAAAATCAATCAGGGACTTAAGGACACTTACTTTTGCTCTTTATTGAGGTTCTTTCCTCGCTCTTTATTGAGGTTCTTTCCTCACTCTTTATTCAGGTTCTTTCCTCACTCTTTATTGAGGTTCTTTCCTCGCTCTTTATTGAGGTATGTTTACATTTCTTTAGTTGTTTCCATGTGAATGTTGTCATTTTTTTTAAACTTATGACCATCTGTACATACGACTGATTAAAGAAAAACTATAAATTAAAAAAAATAATAATGTAGCGGGCCACTAAATATGCCATGCCTGAAATGGTGACCCGACACTGGGAGCCCGCAGCCTACACAGCCAGCCAAGACAGGTGACACGCTTCGAAGTCAGTGCTCGACTCAGCAGCACACAGCTGTAGCACCTAACTCCAACAGGCTGGCCAGCAGCAGCCGTTTGGGTTGAGCTAGGGAAATGGCCACACCCAGGGATGAGAGGGGCTCACTGATTGGCCACTCCTCGGGTAGCACTAAACGACCAAACCCAGGAAACGGATTATAATGCCACCAGTTGGGTGGCATGATGATGCCAGAGATGGGGTTCTGAGCCATTTATAAGCAAAGCTTATAAATGTTTACAGTAAATCAGCATTGAATTCATTGCCATAATGTGTATCTCTTCCTTGAGCATAACCTCTCCAGCAGTATCAGCTGCTACAATGGTGACCTGACTAGTCTAACTGGCATCATGGATCTGAAGAATGAGTGACCAGCCTGCAATCAACATGGCCTCATTGAAGCTGCCCAGCTTCTGGACATCACAGCCATGGGTGGGGTTCCAGCAAGCCGAGGCGCAGTTCGCCGTACGGAACATCACAGCCGATGACACCCACTTCTACTATGTGGTTGGTGCCCTCAAGCAGGACATGGCAGCTCGCATTACCAACTTCCTCCAGGAACCTCCGGAACAAGGGAAGTATCAGGCCATTAAGGAGCTACTAACCCAAACTTTTGTGCTTTCATGGTGCAAGCACGCTACCCGTCTGCTGCACATGGACAGGGCCCCATCCGCCCTCATGAGTGACATGCTTGCCTTGAATGATGGCCATACCCCATGTGCTCTATTCGAGCAAATTTTCCTGGAGCGGTTACCAGAGGACATCAGGCTACTCATAGCCAAAGAAGTCTTCGCTGATCCCAGAAAGGTAGCCACCAGAGCCGATCTGCTCTGGGCGGCAAAAAGGGACACCTGCTTTTTATTAGACCACGTGGCCTCTCCTCGTCAATATCAGCCTATCGGGAAGCCGCTTGACAGACTGCCCAACAAGTCTTCCTCCAAGCCTGCAAACCCCGGTGAGCCATATTGTTTCTACCATCAGCAATGGGGTACTGAGGCCCGCTGATGTCAATCACCCTGCTTGCAGTAAAACCCATGATTGTGGAGCCAGGCACAATTCTAATGCTATCTATAAATTTGCTGATGACACCACAGTTGTCGGCAGAATCACAAACAGCAATGAGGAAGTGCACAGGAGGGAGATGGATCAGCTTGTTGAGTGGTGTCATACCAAAACCCTTCACTCAATGTTAGCAAAACCAAGGAGATGATTGTGGGCTTCATGAGGAAGTCAGGGGAACGTGACCCAGTCCTCATCACAGGCTCAGTAGTGGAGAGGATCAAGAATTTCAAATTCCTGGGTGTCAACATCTCCAAGGATCTGTCTTGGAGCCTCCATGTTGATGCAATCATGAAGAAAGCTTGCCAGCAGCTATACTTTATGAGGTGTCTGAGGAGATTCAGTATCTCACCGAAGACTCTTGAAAACTTCTACAGGTGTACCGTGGAGAGCATTCCAGCTGGTTACATTACTGTCTGGTTTGGAGGTACTAACTCTCAGGTGTGACATCACAGGGATCAGACCTCACTCCACTGAGGACATCTATAGGAGGTGGTGTCTTAAAAAAGCAGCCTCTATCCTCAAAGACCCCCACCATCCAGGCCATGCCCTCTTCACTCTGCTACCATCGGGAAAAAGGTAAAGGAGCCTAAAGACCAGCACTCAATGGCATAAGGACAGCTTCTTCCCTGCTGCCATCAGATTCCTGAATAATCAATGAATCAAGACACTGCCTTACTTTTCATGCAGTATCATTTAAAAAATTTAAAAAAAAATATTTATTCTAAGGTGGTTTATATGAATGTTTGGGCTGTGATGATGCTGCAAATCACATTTTGTGACTTGTTCATGACAATAAATTTTGATTCTAAAAAATTAATATTTTACATCTTTGCTTTATTTTAGTAATTTGTATTTGGATACTTAATTAATCTGATAAATTCTTAGTTTTTCTCTCCCCTCTTTCCTCCTTTTGATACTCCCTAACTTGTGAAAAACTAATTTTGTCAATAAAGCTGATGTATTGGTCTCCACATTCTCAGCATCTCCTCAAACTTGCAATTCCATGAAGCCATTCCTTTCTTCGTTAAGTCAAGGACTTGTTCCTAATTTGGGCTGAAAGCAGTTTATTTGATTACTATTTCCTATTTATTTCTCAGATGTTCCAGAGTATCAACAGCCAACAAATATTCAGCTCAACTAAACAGTAATTTAGTTTTCTTATTCAAATATTTACTGAAACTATATAGAAAGTAAGACCTTGTACATTACAGGAAAATATTTAATTTTTAACCAAAGTTAAACCAATGGAATAAAAGTTAAACTTCATTTTTGAGGGTCAATTAACAATCTTTAAATTATCTCATACAAGCTACCTTAAAAATTACAGTAACCATCTCAAAAAGGTTAGCTGGTTCCATTTTTTTTTTAAAAAAAGGAAAATTACATACCTTTTCACTACCTGCTAAGTCGACCAGATAAAGTTTGCCGCTTAGCTTCTGTTCTGTTGCAGTGTTTTCCTGTTTGACATTAATGAGAAAGATACTGTGGCTACGCGAGCTGTGTTCGTTCATATCTGGAAAAGACAAGAGTTGCTATTGATGGCTGCACATACAAATCTTTGATGTAACAATTAGCATTATAACAAAATATACTGAAAATTCCCAGCAACTCAAGCAGTTCCTACAGAAAGAAGCAGTTAATATTTCAAATTGTCAGCCTTTCATAAACTTGATTTGAAACAATAAAAGTTTGAAAAGACAGCAACCTAAAATGTCAACTCCATCTCTCTCTAAAAGTGGTTCCTGACCTGCTGAATGTTTTGACCATTTTCTGGTTTTGTTTCAGATTTTCAGTATCTCCATTCTATTGTCTTTATGTCCTCTTACTTATTCAGGCCTCTAGTTTTCCCACAGAGTTTCAAAAACCAAACAGAAGTGAATAGCTAAGCTTTCTTGCCACCTTCACACTCAATAACATCACATTTAATCACAGGAAACCATCTGCTGCAATAACTTCAGTTACACCATACGAAAAAAAAAGTCTAGAGCTGGGAATAGAGTTGAAGAGAACACATCTTTCCTCTTGCAGCATGTATGGATGGTTATTGGACCAGAAGACATCCCAATTGTTAAAATGAGAATTGCATTCTGGAACTATCCACATCTCCAGCTGACTGTTTTAGTATAGCTACAACAATGGCATCAGATCAGATTTAGATTTATTGTCAGAATACATACTGACATCACATACAACCCTGAGATTCCTTTTCCCATGGGCAACGCAGAATTACCACTTATTGGAAGTTCCAAAAAAAAACAACTCAAGGACCTATGTAAACCAATAAAGAAATGTAAAAAAAAATGTGCAAAAGTAAGTCCTTAAATAATCCCTTTTTGAGTTTATTGTTGAGGAGTCTGATGGTGGAGGGGCAGCAGCTGTTCCTGAACCTGGTGGCGCGAGTCTTGTGACACCTGTACCTCTTTCCTGATGATAGCATGTGCTGGGTGGTGTGAATCCTTGATGATTGCTACTGTTCTTTGATAGCAGCATTCCCTGTTGATGATCTCACTGTTGGGGAGGGTTTTATCCATTATGTCCTGGGCTTTATATAGGGCTTTATGCTCAGGGGCCCCATACCAGACTGCGATGCAGCTGGTCAGCACACTTTCCACCACACATCAGTAGAAATTGCCACAGTTTCCAGTGGTATGCCAAACCTCCTCAAACTCCTGAGGAAGTAGAGGCACTGACATGTTTTCTTCACAATGCAATTCACATGTGGGGTCATCCAGGAAAGCTCTTCTGAGATAGAGACTCCCAAGAACTTAAATTTGCTCACTCTGTCCACCTCTGATTCCCCAATGATCATTGGATTGTATACCTCTGGCTTTCCCTTCCTGAAGTCAACAATCAGGTCCTTGGTTTTGGTGACGGAGGGCAAGATTGATAGCCATACTCCATTTGGCTAAGTTTTCAATCTCCCTCCTGTATGCTGACTCATCACCCGATTTTATACAATCCACGACCATGGTATCATACACAAATTTGTAGTGTTGTTGTACTGAGCCACACAGTCATAGGTATATAGCGAATAGAGCAGGGGTTAAGAACACGGCCAGGTGGTGCTTCAGTACTGATGGAGGTTGTGCAAGAGATGTTCTTACTAATCCTCTCTGATTGTGGTCTGGAGGTGAGGAAATCAACTTGGAAAATTGCCCATCTGTCCACAAAAAGAGCAAATCGAATTTGGGTAATTGCTGCTCCATTTACTCTGTCATTAGCAAATTGATAGAAAATGGTGGTAACAGGGTTTATGAAGCAACATATATTCACCAACAATTTGCTGAGTGCAGCCTAGTCTGCATTGGCAGGATTACTCTGCTCCAGACCATGAAGCCTTGGTCAAAAATTGAAGAGCTGAACTCCAGAGAACTGACCAAGTTAAAACTGAAGACAACATGTATTTATGGTGGATGTGGGAAGAAGGGGGCAAAAAAAAAAAACACTCCAATACTAGAGTTAGACATCACATAAAGGAAGACTGTTGTGGCTGCTGACCATCAATCATCCAAACACCAGGACATCATTACACAAGAATAAAACATGAAAGTCTGCTGACATTGTGTGAAGAACAAACAATGCTGTAGAAATTCAGCAGGTCACACAATGTCCTTTATCTTTTCTTTGGCTTGGCTTCGCGGACGAAGATTTATGGAGGGGGTAAAAGTCCACGTCAGCTGCAGGCTCGTTTGTGGCTGACAAGTCCGATGCGGGACAGGCAGGCACGGTTGCAGCGGCTGCAGGGGAAAATTGGTTGGTTGGGGTTGGGTTTTTCCTCCTTTGCCTTTTGTCAGTGAGGTGTCCTTTATATAGCAAAGATAAAGATACATAATCGATGTTTTGGGCTTAAGCCCTTCATCAAGGTACCTTGCTATCTCAAGCAAACATAGAGGAGATGTCACATCTGTCCTTTTACTTCTTAGTTTCCGACCATCAGTCCTTCTAAGCCAACCACAAACTCATTTCAAAACTGCATTCTGTGCACTTAACACCATTTCTGCTACATTTGCAAAACCAAAGATTTAGTCACCACGTTATGGAGCAGTGGTATCCCAAAAGGATTAAATTCACCTCCCTTAGGAATAACTTTTTCATCTGGAATGTTAACAAATAAATGAATTGGATTTACAATCCAATTACAAAAGTATAACATTTTTTTTCTTCCACTAGAATAACTGAATATTCAATCTCTTTTGTATTTTTTAAATTTAAATCATGTACACTATTGTAGTCTTTTTTAATGATGTCCCTGTTTGGCTGCAGCAAGAATATATATATATATATATATATATATATATATTTCTTTTCTTTGGCTTGGCTTCGTGGATGAAGATTTATGGAGGGGTATGTCCACGTCAGCTGCAGGCTCGTTGGTGACTGACAAGTCCGATGCGGGACAGGCAGGCTCGGTTGCAGCTGTTGCAAGGGAAAATTGGTTGGTTGGGGTTGGGTGTTGGGTTTTTCCTCCTTTGTCTTTTGTCAGTGAAGTGGGCTCTGCGGTCTTCTTCAAAGGAGGTTGCTGCCCGCCGAACTGCACGGTTGGAGGCGATATCAGCCCACTGGCGGTGGTCAATGTGGCAGGCACCAAGAGATTTCTTTAAGCAGTCCTTGTACCTCTTCTTTGGTGCACCTCTGTCTCGGTGGCCAGTGGAGAGCTCGCCATAGAACACGATCTTGGGAAGGCAATGGTCCTCCATTCTGGAGACGTGACCCACCCAGCGTAGTTGGGTCTTCAGCAGCGTGGATTCGATCCTTGTGGACTCTGCCAGCTCGAGTACTTCGATGTCGGTGATGAAGTCATTCCAATGAATGTTGAGGATGGAGCGGAGATGGCGCTAATGGAAGCTTTCTAGGAGCCGTAGGTGATGCTGGTGCACAATGTGCATGTCTATAAATTCAATAATACAGGAAAGTCTGCAGACACTGGGATTGCAGTGCAATACATAAAAGTGCTGGAGAAACTCAGCAGGTCATGCAGGATCAAAATGAAGTAAAGGGTAACCAACAATTCAGACCTGAGCCCTTTGTCAAAGTCCAGGTTGTACCTCTCTTATCCAGTGCTGTGGTCCGGTAACTGCCATGTTTGAATCTGCCATTGATAGTACAAATTCCCTAAAGACAGCATGGGACATGAACCCAGACCCAATCACTGGCATTGTAAAGGCATTGCACTAACTGCTATGCCGCCCCACAGTATTATTTCCATTTTTAGGCTTTGTTCTACCTTTGATATGCTTACAAAGGGGGTTCCCTTAGGGGTCAATTTCCGTTTTCTGGCATTTTCTGAGGCCAGATCCCAACATCAGTGGATTAAAGAGGAACAACCTGTATGAGCAAAAAGCAGACAGGTGGCTGAATTAAAAGATTCAGAGAGGAGAGGAGGGAAGAATACAGGCTAACAGGCAAAAGGTTATGGGGAGATGGTAGAAGAGAAAAATCTGATAGCAGGAGGAAGTAGTTCCCTGAATATAAAGGCAATGGGATGGGGAGCTGGAGGAAAGGAGACAGAAGGCTTGGGAGAGAGTAACATGGGAGAGGGGTTTCATGGAAACTGGAAAAGTCAACATTAATGCTGTCTGGTTGGAGAGTGCCCAGACAAAATATTAAGTTTTGTTCCTCCAACTTGCAGGGAGCCTCAATTTGGCAGTGCACAAGGACATGAATAAACATGTCAGTAACGGAATGGTGTCTTAATTAAAAGGTTGGCCGCTTGGAGGTCCCTGTTATTAGGTACTGAGGGGGTGATTAGTGGCAAGGGATGATTGACAAGGGAGTTCCAGAGGGAGCAGTCCCTACAGAAAGTTGGGTGTGTGAGGGGAAAGAGAATGTGGGATCATGTGTAGATAGTGAACTCACTATTGTTAAATATCATTATAGCTCACTAGGTTAATTAATTGAATCAGACATTCAATTTAATTTTATTGATTAATGCTTTTAGATAAAGCAAGGTAATTAACTTGAAGCACCAAATCTCTAAAAATTGTAAAACTAATTGGTACGTCAAATTGATAAAAACAGACGAAAGAAGAGAAAATGTTCCATCATTCACCATCCAGTCAACTGAGTAATTTTCCCAAAAGGGTCCACTCGACTTCCAGTTCCCCAACCCTACCCTCTCCATTCAGAGAACTATCCTCTCCCCCTTCTCAGACTTTTTAAAAAAAATTTCCCCTCCCACCCATGATCTTTTGCCTATTGGCTGGTGCATCTCCCCCTCCCACCCATCTTTTTATTCAGGCATCTGCCTGCTTTTTGCTCATACCTTGATGAAGGGTTCAGGGCTGAAATATTGCTTCCTTTAGATGCTGCATGACCCGTTGAGTTTATCCAGTGTATCACAGGATCAGTGGTTCCTGTGATCTAATCTAATCTACATTAGATCACATGAACCACAACATCCAGATAGATGAACAATAAAACAGTATTTTCTGAAAAGATGCAACTGAAGTCAAATTATAACAGCTGCAAAATTAAGACTATGGTGATAAAAATTTAAAGCTAATCACTTTCATGTCCTTTCAACATTGCCAATAAAAGAACAAATAGAGGCCACGCTTACTTGTAACTGCTACGTGTCTGTTAGATTTTCCTTCATCAATTGTATCCATGACCTCATCAGGACTGCAAACAAAACGTTCGGTGCAACCCTGTATTAGAGGGAAAGGAATAATAAAGGCAATTATATACACAAAATAATTTCAGAATATCATGGTGAATAATGCAGTTGGTATACTTCACTCACTTTCACATAAGGTACTCTATTTTTATCTTCATGGACAGAGAGATTGGTCTTGGATACTGAAAAGAAAAATATTCTCTCATTATCCAACATTTCCTCAAAATATTTATATAAATACGAGTATATTTAATAATATACTTTCCATCTCTTCATGTGGATTTAATAGCTAAGATTTTTAGAAATAGTTAATGGTCTAAATCATGCTTACAGCGGTGAAGGAAATTATTATAACTTCACAAATAAGAACATGGAAGTTAAACCAAACATTCAAATGTTGTTGCCCATGCAGCCTGCAATGGAATTAGCAGAGATCAGTGAATTGAAGAGAATTTTGAATCTGAAATTTAACCTTATTGAATAAGGTAAGACAGTTTCTAAAGAATGCTAAGCCATAATAAAGTGTTCTCAACCCATCTAACATTTAAAACTAATTTGGTGTGGAATTATAGAATCAATGAACTGCTACGATACAAAAAGCCAAATCCCCACCTATATGTATTGCATGAAGTACAATTCATCAACCCATGACCCTGCTCTTTCTCCATAGGTCTGCAAGCCCATGTTGCCCAATTATATCCATGTGATTAATTAACTAGTAAATCTTTAGAATGCGGAGGAAGCCGGAGCACCTGCAGGAAACACATGCAATCACAATTTGAATGTACAAACAGTGGCGGATTAACTTGGGTTAAAGGCACTGCAACAGCACTGCTCTAATCATGCTTTTAAGGCTTTCCCGCCCACCCCCCCCCCCGAAAATCTGGGTCAATTTATTTCAATTACCCTCACAGTGAGGGAATTCCAAATCCTATCTATTGTTTGTCTGACCACTTCAGAATTTAATGGTTAAAAAAACTATTAGTATTACGACTCTCTAAAGTAACCTGATTTATACACAATCTTTATTTTGCTTTCTAAAAATGTTTCAAAGTTAAATGTCAAGAAACAAAAGCAATAAATGCCTGAAGACTTTGCAGGTCAAGCTGTATCAATGGAGAAGGAAAACTTTACCTTCACCAAATCAGAAAGTGAGAAAACAAGGATGTTTTAAACTGCAAAAAGGGCCAAGAACAGAAGGGATATTTTAAAAATTGGGAATCAAAAGATGTGATATTAATGGAGGATTGTTTTGAAGGAGGTGTATTTCTTTCTTTCAATAGGTTTAGAGAGAAGTTTGGCACTTTATTTGCTTACTATCAAGTACGAGATTTATTGTCAGAAAGTTTTGGACGAGAGTTAGTATTGCCTGGTCAAACAAAATTTGAGAAATTAATTGCTGACAAGGGGAAGAAGGGATTTGTTTCAGAAATGTATACATTACTACAGGAAAAGATGTCGAAGGTTGATATATATATATAAATATATATATATATATATATATATATATGAAATGAAAATAAATGGGAGAAGGATCTAGTTATTCCTCTATCTTTGGAGGAGTGGTCAACCATGTGTGTTGATAAGTGTCACGAAGCAAATTAATGTATGATATAGTTTGGGTAATTATAATTTTTTTTACATCAGTTGTATTTAACTCCTGAAAAGCTGAAAAAATATGGATTCAGATCTGTTTTCGATGTGGAGAACAGACAGGTACCTTCCTATACTCAATGTACAAAAGTCAGACCTTTTTGGGAAAAACTTATTAAGTTTTTTACGTGATTTATTTTAGATCTGTAGCTTGACCCGTGGGTATGTTTAATGGGTTATATGAATACATAATTATTGCGATTGGATAAATCTCAGATTACATTTATACGTTTAGGGTTGGCTGTAGCTAGAAAATTTATAGCTATTACATGGAGAAATTATGTTGAATTGATGGCATAATGAAATATAATCATGTCTTTATTTGGAAAGGATAACATAATTTGCAAAATAATTTTTTTTATTAAAATGTGGAGTCTGTATTTGGAATGTATGGGTTTGGATGTTAAATAAATGTTTCTATTAGAGATGTAAAAGGTTGGCACACCAAACAGCAACCATTTAAAACCCGGTATAATTGTGTTTTTTAAAGCTCTGAAGGGGGTTGGGTTAGGTGGGAGGTGGGGGTAGTAGGGATTTTTCTTATAGATTAGATTGTATGTGTTTATTTTGCAAAATTCTTAAATAAAATTTTTTTAAAAACAGAAGGAACATCTGAGATGTTACACAGAGCAAAGATGTCTCGATAATTACTTCAAATTCAAAAGGTAGAAAAAAATCAAAATGAAGCAGTTACAGTCACATCTACTGAAAGAAAAAAGTTACATTATAAATCCTGAGGTATTTAACTAATGAATGGAATTTCAGCTGATGTTAATTGGATACACTGGACATCATTCAGGGATATGCATGGGGAAGGGGGGGGGGGTGGCGTAAGAAGGAAATGTCAAAGAGTAGAAATGGAGCAAACAAAGTGGCAGATGACTGGTAATTCGGGATCACTCTTGCAGACAAGGTGAAACTGACAAACCAAGTGTTTTCTTGATAATACCTCTGGTTTTCTAAAAAGTGCACACACAGACTAAGCAAACAACGTAACTTAAAGAAAAAAAAATTGGACATTATTGGATTTGTAATGCTTATACTGTATTGTGGAGCAGGAAATTACTTGATCTAAAAATATATTAGACTTTCATTTGTATTATAATCTGGGGAAATTGAATTGAATCAGAAAAGGAAATGGAGCAGAACTTTACTGGACAAACTTACTTTAAAATATTAGTTATCTCAAGGCATTGGTGATTTAGCATTATTGTGCAGAATTTTACAGTTTTAATCAAATCCATCGCAAGTACAATTGACACAATCTTACTTTTAGACTTGGTGCTTTACAACCCTTTGGATAGCGATTAATAATGTCATACAACTTGTTCTTCCTGTTCAATGCAAGGTTATCAACTTGGAGCATTAACTTTGTTTTTCTCTCTGCAAGCTACCCCTGACCTGATAGATATGACAGCTTTGTAGTATTCCAAATTTACATCAAATGTTATGACCTGTATCTCAGATTCAGTAATTTTCTTCCTCTTCTCTTATTTTCAAACACCTTCCCCAATTTCTCTTTAAGACAGAACAACACTGAACAAGCTTGACTACCATTTTTCAGGCAACACCATCACTACTTCTATCTTGATCTATCCTATCCCAGTGCTTCATTTGTTCTTACCACCCCCCTCTCTGCAATTTAAAATTGTGTTTTCAATTTTTCTATTCCTGATGGAAGGTCACTAATCTAAGAAACTTTAATCATCAACTGCATTTGGTATTACAGTTGAGTAGAGATAACCACAGGGGAATGAGTTGGAAGGGTAATGCAAACAGGGATGATGGTGGAGCAGCGATAGCAAAAATTTCTTGGAACTATTTTGGAAGATGCAGATACATCCCAAAGAAGTATTTGAAATGGAGGGTGACACAACCACAGCTAATAAATCATAAACCACAAAAGCAAAAAGAGAGAGCATTCAATATTTGAAATATTACCAAGAAGCTAGGGGATTGGTAAGCTTTTAAAAACTTTTTAAAAATGGCAATAAAGCAAAAAGAAGAGATTAATGTAAGTTAGCCAATAACATAAAAGATTATACCAAAGGATATAAAAATATATAGAGAGTAAACGAGAGGAAAGAATGGACATCAGATTGCTGGAAAATGAAGTAGAAGAAATTGCAATGAGGAACAAAGAAATAGCTGATGAACTAAATCTGTATTCAGTGACAATCCTAACTGTGGAAGACATCAATGACTTGCAAGATATTCCAGTGTGTCAGGGGCAGAAGTGAGTATAGTCACTATTAATAATGAAAGATAGTTGGGAAGCTGGAAAATCTGAAGGTTGTTAAATCACTCAGGACGGACTGCACTCCAGGGTTCTAAAAGACATAGCTAAAGAGATTGTGAAATTTCAAGAATCATTTGAGTCATGAATGGTTCTAGGGAACTGGCAAATTCCAACTCCAAGTAGGGAGAGAGGCAAAGGACAAGGGGTTTTAAGCCAGTTAGCTTCACTTCAGCGGTTAGCAAGATTTTAAGAGCTCACTCTTAAGGATGAGAATTTGGGCTAGTTCGAAGATGTGATAAAATAGGCCAAAGTCAGTACAGTTTCTTTTCAGGGAGAACTTGCCTGACAAATCTGTGAGAATTCTTCAAGGAAGAGACAAGCAGAACAAAGGAAAGACGGTGGGTTTTTTTTAATTTGAATTTTCAGAAGGTTGCAAAACAAGATTGGAGCACCTGGTATTACAGGAAAAGTACTAGCATGAATAAAGATTTGGCCAACTGGCAGAAGGCAGAGTGGGAATACAGGGGGCCTTTTTTGGCTGGTTGCCAGTAACTAGTGGTGTTCTGCAAGGGTCCACTACTTTTTACGTTATAGGTTAATGACCTGGATGATGGAGTAGATGACCCTGTGGCAAAGTTTGCAGATGATTCAAAGATAGGAAGAATTACAAGTAATGCAGAGGAAGCAGAGAGTCTGCAGAAGGACTTGGACTGGTTGGGAGAATAGTCAAAGAAGTGTATGACCATGCACTTTGGTGAAAGAAATATTTTCTAAATAAAGAGAATTCAGTAACCTCAAGTCCAAAGGGTCTTGCAAGTCCTAGTGCAGGGATCGCAAAAGCTTAATTTACAGGTTGAGTGAGTAGTGAGGAATGCAAATGCAATGTTAGCATTCATTTTGAGAGTCAAGTTCAAATGGTACTGTGCATATACAACCCAACAGAATAGTGTTTCTCCAGACCATGGTGCACACACAATACACAGTACATAGCTATCACATATGTACATAAAAATATAATTTAATATAAATAAATACTCAGTTACAAGCTTCTGTTCATCAATCTCACAGCCTATTTTCCAGTCTGGCAATCCTAATTTTGATGTTCCTGTACCTCCTTGATGGTAGTGGTCTTCCATAATTCTTTGAACCCTATTTAAGCAACGATCCTATAAATGTCATCAATAGAGGAAAGGGTGACCCCAGTGATCATGTCTGTTTTGATGATCTGTCTTGACTTTGGGCCCAATTCTTTACACCTACCACACTACACAATGATGCAATCAGACTGGAAACTCTCAGATATGCTCTTGCAAAAATTATCAATATGGAGGCTAATAGCCTTGCCTTCCTCAATCTCCTTTGTAAGTGTAAGCACTGTTGTACCTTTCTGACTAATGAGGTGGAGCTGTGAGTCTAGGATACCTCATTCTTTATGTGCACACCAAGGAGCTTTGTGCTTTCCACTCACTCCACGAAAGAACCACAAATGTGAAATGGAAAATGGTCAACCTTGACCTCCTGAACTCCACTATCATCTTCTAGGTCTCATCCACATTGAGACTCTGGTTGTTGTTCCCACATTCTACAAGCCTTTTCAACTCTCTACAAGCCAACTCATCATGGTTGCTGATGAGGTCAACTACTGGGGTATCAACCACAAATTAGATGATTTAGTTAGAACTGAATCTGACAGGGTGCCATGAGTCAGCAGTGTGAATAGTAATGGACTATGCACACAGCCCAAAGTGCGCCAGTGCGATGGGGCTTGAAGACTTGCTGCCACCCTGGTAAGACCATGGTTTTTCCCTCAAGAAGTCCAGAATCCAGTTTCAGACAGTTTATCTTGCTTCCAAGGTATGATCATGTTGAACTCCGAGCTAAAGGTCAATGAACAATATCCTGGCATACAAGGCATCGCTTTCTGGGTGGTGACTTAGCAGGGGTCGGTGCTGGGTCCACCAATGTTAAGGTTGAGTGAGTGGGCATGGGTCTCCCACTTTGGGAGGAAAAATGGAAGATCAGAATATTATTTAAATGGCAAGCGATTGCAGCCTGCTGCCATAAAGTAGTACTTGGGAGTACTTGTACATAAATCACAAAAAATTATTTTGAAGGTGCAGCAGGCTCTCAAGAAGGCCAATGGAATTTAGGACCAGAGAGTTACTGGTGAGGCTGCATCTGGAGTTCTATGTGCAGTTCTGGTCTCCTTACTTGAGGAAGGATGAACTTGGCTTTAGAGGCGGTGCAGAGGAGGTTCACCAGGTTGATTCTAGGGATGAAGGGGTTGGTCCAAATTTAATTAACGCATAAAAGAAAGCACCTAATTTGTGTTGTTAGAATTCAAAAAGATGACTTTTCATCAACTTACCATCCAAAAGGTCCCTAATCTTGTCCAAATAAATTTCAAAATATGAAACCTAAAAGAAAATAATCAAGACAGTTAGTTGCAGAGAAATAGCTATTGTAACTTAAATTTATTTTAAAAGCTGGAAACACAAAAGGCTGGAAATACTCTGCAGATCAAAAGCATTTGTAGAGAGAGAAAAATAGAGTTAATGCCCAGGTCAATACCCTTCCATCAGAAGTTTAATGTGCTGAATATTTCCAACACCTGCAACTGTATTCTTCTGGATATTTTGAAATGTAATTTTGATTTTTAGGTTTCTGGACTAATCAACACATGAAAAATGTTTAAAAAAAAAAATCACACAGTCGTGGTCAACTTAGTTTCAACCTGCAAATAACCAGTAAAAAGGGATTAGTTCTGGACAGATTATTGTAAACACCTAACTAGTTCACTATCATGGAATCAGAAATTTCAATAAAGATAGTGGTTATTTAATGCATTCATGTCAAAATGGAGCTATTAATTTAAATATTCTCATTTCAATCCATCAACTTTTATTAAATCACACTTCAAGTGCCTATCCAAGCAAGATTTCTTTTAAAACATTATGCCATTGTTTAGAAGGGATTTTCCTCAAATCTCTTTTTATTTCTAAAACTTGAAGTAATTCTTGGTCTTTTATTATATTGATTTAATCTCTGCTCAGCTTTCTTCTCCCACCACTTCAATGAATGCAAAAGCAACCCCCACTTTTCAGCCTCCTACACTCCAGGAAAGAAAAGCCTCAGCCCGTCGAGGCACTCATTATTGACGTCCAACAGCCCTGACAATAGCTAGTGAATCTCTTCTGTACCTTTTTGGTTTAATGGCATCCTTCCTGTTGCTGGCCGAACAGAACTGTGCACAATGCTACTTGTGGTCTCACCAATATCTTGTAGAGATGCAGCACAACTTTCCTGTATTCTACACTGATGAGGGCAGCTTATTGTCACTTTCATAGAACTATGTACTGTACCTCTAAGTCCGGCTTCCTCTGTTCAACTCACTCCACATTCACTGTGAAGTCCTGCCCTGGTTAACTGACCTCACAGTTGAGTTAAATTCCATCTGCCATTCCTTGCACCATTAGATGCTGTTGAAACCTCAGATAACCTTCTTCACTGTCCACTATGCCACCATTTTGATGTCATCTGCATGATAACTACATTTTCATTTAAGTCCTTAAAAAAGATAACAAACAACAGTACAGATCCCTGCAGCACAAACAATGATCACCAACCTCAAATCCGAGTAAGAACCCTCCACTACTAGCCTCTGGCTCCTAAAAGCCAATGCTGAATCTATTTGGCCAGCTGAGTCCTGATTTCATGTTATCTGACCTTCCAGACCAGACTGGGTCAAAGGCCTTGTTAAAGTTCACATTGACAATGCCTAATTCTCCTGCCCTCAATCTTCTTTGACACCTCTTCAAAAAAAAAATCAAATCTGTCTACAACAAAATCAGAAGGGAGGTGCGCCTCAATTTACTTTGGACATTGCTAGACCCTGAATTGAGACTGAGGTCAGAGAGAGAGTTCAAATAACAGGAGGCAAAGCATAGGATAATCCTTGTGGACTGAATTGAGATCATTTGTAAAACAATCAATTATTGAATCTGCATTTGGTTTCTCCAGAGGAACATTATGAATACCAAATGCAATACACTAAATTAGAAGGTTCAGGTGAATTGATGCTTCGCCTGAAAGGATTGCTTGGGAGTTGGGATATGCCATGAGAGAGGAAGTAGTTGGTGCAGATGGAAGAGCATACCAGGGAGTTGTGGAAAGAATGATCTGGTGGTGGAATACTGTTGACATTTGTAGAATTTTGGGAGATTAATTAGTTAAAAGCAGAGACTTGTCGAAAATAGGGATAAGGGGAAACCTACACTTGTTCTGAGTAGGTGGAGAGGGGATAACAAAAAAGTAGTAAACAGCGACAAGATGTCATGTGAAGAATCACCATCTAGTACCAGGAATCTGGAGGGCATCACAGATGTCCACGAGAAGGGTCTAGACAATCAAGAAAAATAATAGAATCAAGAAATCTTGCTGCATTACAATAATTTTGTCTATGGAAATTCCAGGATACCTCTTTACTCTTTTTTTTAGCAAATTTAACAGCACCTTTCTTTTCTTTTAAATATATTTTTTTTTCTTTTCTGTCCCCAATGTCTCTTTTAATTTTTTTTTAAATTGAGCTGAACATATAAACTTGCATACAAAATTTTAAGGTAAACACATAACAAATCATCTCACATGTATACACAAGTACCAAAGGATGGAACTATATTAATTCACGAGAAACAAGTTATTGAATTAATCTGTGAAAACCATATTGAAACCCATATTTGCCAAATTAAAAATTGATAAAAAGAACTTAAACACTAAATCTAGTCTACCTCCTCCTACTAATCAAGGTAATCTTTTTAAAAGAAAAGAGAAATTATGAAATCAGAGAGCGACCTCCAGACATCGGACAGAGAATCTCCGAAACATTCAAGATTCTTAATTCTTCCAATCGTGATAGTAATCTATGAGTGGGCCCCATATCTTTACAAATTGAAACTTTCTATCTTTAATGTTGTATCTAATTTTCTCCAAGCTTAAATAGGATGTTATATCATATTACCACTGTGTATGGGTAGGTGAAGTCATCTTTTTAAAATAATTATTTGAATACTTTGGTACACACCTATCACAAAAATGTAAGGGGAAAGTGCATTGCTAATGGCAGGACTCTTTATAGAATGGATATTCAGGATCTGGAGTTCAGGTCTATGGCTCCCTGAAGGTGGCCACACAGGTAGATAGGGAGGTTTTTTTTTTAAAAAAGGCATACTTGTCTTCATTGAGCAAGGCATTGAGTATAAAAGTGAGGAAGTAATATCGAAGCTATACAAAACCTTGGTAAGGCTGCATTTACCCCATTCCAGGAAAGATGTGGAGACTTTGGAAAACCTTACCAGTCTGTTGCCTGAATTAGAGAATATGAGCTTTGGGGAGAGGTTGATCTAACTTTTTTTTTCTCTCTCTCTGGAGTATCAGAAGCTGGTGAGCGACTTGAAAAATGTTTCTAAAACTGAGAGGCATTGATGGGGTAGACAGTCCAAATATTTTTCCCAGGATAAAAATGTCACACATTTAAATGTTTACATTTAGACACATAGCACAGTAACAGATTCTTTCGGCCCACGAGCCTGTGCCACCCGATTAACCAACAACCCTGGTACGTTTTGAATGTTGGGAGGAAAATGGAGTGCCTAGAGGAAACCCATGCAGACATGGGGAGAACGTACAAACTCCTTACAGACAGCACCAGATTTGAACTCTGGTCGCTGGCACTGTAACAGCCTTGTACAGGCTGCTAAGCTAACTGTGCCTGAATGCATACTAGAGAACATGCATTTTTTTTGGGGGGGGGTGGGAGGGGAGTTTAAAAGAGATGTGTGGGACTGTTTATTTTCCCCACAGAGAGTAGTAGTAGGTGCCAAGAGCCAACAGGCAATAGTGGTGGATAAAATGATAATAGTGTTTAAGTTGCTTTTAGATACACGTGAATATGCATCAGACGCAAGCAGTAAAGTTTTAGTTTAATTTTGGATCAATGTTTAGTGCAGACATATAGATCAAATGGGCTGTTCACATGCTGTATTGATCTAAGTGTTTTTATCTTTTCACTATCCTCTATCTTTCTTAGCAACTTAAAGCATTTATCTTAAGATATTGAGCTCTGGGGCAAAAATCAGAATTGAAACATCAGCCTGTTTATCTCCCCAATGACACGGTTTGACTTTAACATTTTCTGTTTTCTTTCAAGTCTATCATGTCAATTTTTAAACAATTATGCAGCAGTTTTTAAAGACCCAACGTTACCTTCAAAGGAAACTCAAGATAGTGTTAAATACTAGTCTTGGCATTGTAATTTTCAGAAATACCTTTGTTTTAAAGTATCTTTTACCTTGATGTGGAATTCCAAATTTTCATCCATGGAGTAAATATAATTAAAAATATCTTGGGCTATTCTGGGAATTATTCCCATACAATCAGGATCATGAAGCGTTCCCTAGATTTAGAAATTAAAAAATTATACTGTAAATGACATCCAACACACAATATAACATGCACCTATCACTGGATTTCTAAGATTTTTAAAGAACTCAATAGACTCTGCCACACTTTCAAAATAGTGCTGAAACCCAAAAACCATATTGGAATAAATAGAGAGCCGTAACTCTTAAAATACACAATCTTAAATTTTTAGAGATTGAATTCAAAGGCTTATTATTCATTTGTTCTAAATAATTTCTTAATTAAAACTTTTGTTTTTGACAGCAAATTAATCTAGAATTGGAAAACCTACATCAATAATGTGTAACAAAACAAGTAATGGATGAACATTGGAGACACTCTTTGTGCTGATCTCAAGTGTGTGAGAAATCACTTACCTCCATTGTGTGCGTTTTGCCAGAGGCTGTTTGCCCATAGGCGAATATTGTACCGTTATAGCCATCAAGTACATCTGGAAGATTAATAATGCAAAATTATCACAAACTGGTAAAAAAAATCTGACATTGATGTTCTGAAGCACTTTAGCAGGCAACAAAATATAAAGCAGTTCCAGTCAAGAAATCCCATAATCTTCTATTTTTTTCCCCAATGATAACACAGGTCTGAAGTGGCCTTTTAAGTTAGACTCCTCAAGTGAGGAGTGAGATTCCCTTGTCATCTACAGAAATTTAAACATAAACATCCAGTACAGTTACAGGGCCTTTTGTTCCATGAGCCCATGCCAACCCCCAGTACAATTAGAATGGTGGGAAGAACTGGAGTCCACAGGGAAAACCCATGCAGACATGGGGAGAATGTATGAATTCCTTACAGACAGTGTGGGATTTGAACCCTGGTCCCGATCGCTGGCACTGTAACAGCACTGAGTTAACTGTGCTGCTCTTGACATTTGCACTTTATTTCTAAACACATTTGCTTCTCATTTTTAAATTTAAAATATACATTGCCTAGTAGGATTAAGTACTGTAGATAAAAGTAAGCTGAGAAAAGTTTTGTACTGCTTATCTTGTAAGAATTTTATGGATCACAAAGTATTTTTTGTTTCTATGGTTTCCAAATAATTGAAAATCTTGCTATTGTCAACAAATACTGTCTCTAACCCAAAGAAGCCAATTCAAAATGAAAAATAATTATTGCTTTCGTAGCTGCTGATTGTTTTGTTAGAAACTGCTTTGTGGTTTTCTCCAATACAGATTTAAATTACTTGAATGGAATACTGAAAGAGGACAGTATTGTTGACATCAACTCTCATGTGCTAAGATATCTTGCCGCATTGCTTGAATTGAAGTTCCCCTTTGATCAACTATTACTTCCATCACATTATCATAAAATTATAATCCATTTGCAACCAACATACAATTGCCAACATCACTCTAGCATGTTATCATAGAGTCATGCTAGAATTGGAATTCTAAGATTAATCACAAAGACTCTAGCATAGCCTGTACTGGGTTCATTGCCAATTAGTTTTTAAAAAATCAAGCTTTAGAAGTGTAGTTACAAATCTGCTTCTATATACTCAGTTATAAAAACTGAGCATTCTGTATGAATGCTCGCAAGAGTGTACAGATAAAGGAGAAATTGACATGTTCTGTGAACTCAGATCCTGAACTGCCCTCTCACTTAGGTTGCATACAACTGCCCAGTTCCATTCTTAAATTGCTTCAAGCCCATCTCATCTTCATTTCCTCTTTTAAACGTATTTTATACTTCAAACTAAAATTTTGATCAATCCTTTAGCATGCATCATTTTATTTTACTCTCACCTTGCAGAAGTTTGGATCATATTGTATAAAGGCTTTCAACACTGAAGTGGCACACAAATTGAACACAAAAATGTTTAAGCTTATTTATAACAAAATACTAAGTGTAATGAGAAAGGGTTCTGCTGTAAATAGACTTTGTACTTTTAAAGCAGTTACAGTAATTCATACAGTTGTGTATAGAAATTGCTAGGACGCCCTAAAAAGAGCAACCCCACTGTCGCCAGGAGTGGGGGTTACCAGATCTCAGGACTTGAGTCATCAATCAACTAATCCAGTCACGTGTGTGAGATGGCTCACAAGAGTTCCCTTGGAACCAAGGGCATTGTAAATACTATAAATAGTTCTCTAACTGTAAATAAAAGAGTTCATTCTTTGGATTTGGGAAACACTGGTGTCTGTCTTTTCTTTCTGAGTCTAATGAGGTGGAAGATTGTATTTCACACAACGTGAGCACAGCACAAACATTCAGCGCATTTACAATATTTTGGCGATGAGGATGGGAATGCCAATCACAATGGAACAGCTGGTGGCTGACCTCAAGCAGCAGTAGAAATACAAGTGAGGCTAATTGACAAGATTTCAGAAAAAATGTCTGTTGGGACTCCAGCCACTGTAGGAAGTGAGCCTGAAGTTAAATTCAAATTCGGCAGATGCTTTAATAAGGTCTATCACTGAGTTCTCATTTGACCAAGACTCAAGTACATTTGAAACTTGGTTCAAAAAAATATGAAGATTTATTTTCAGTCAACTTTGCCAAGTTCAATGATGGCTGGAAAATTAGGCTGTTGTGGAAGTTAGGCACTTGAGTACACGAGCGCTACACAAACTTCATTCTGCGAAAACTTCCCCGTGAGCTCAGCTTCAAGAGATATTCAGTGAACAAACATTCGGTATCTGTGCCTCAAAATGACTAAGAAAGATACTGAACATTTCGTGACATATGTGGGTATGGTGAATCGACAGTGCTAGCATTTTAAACTTCCTATGCTGACTGAAGACCAGTTTAAGTGTCTAATCTTTGTAGAAGGAATGCAGTCGCATTTGACCTCAGAACACATTTGGTAGCAAAGATTGAGCAGGAATCAGATAGGACTCCTCAAAGATTAACAGCCGAATGCCTCCGCTTAATTAATCTGAAACACGACAGCAAATGGTGGAAGCAGCACACCCATCTTCAAGTGGTTGTGTTCAGACAGTCAAGTCAGCAGACCCTGCTAAACAAAAGGGTGACATGCCCAGCGCCTGTTGGAACTGCAATGAGTAGCACTACACTCTTGACTGCCCATACAGACATCAACGCTGCAATAAATGCAAGTGCCTGGGGCATAAAGCAGAATGCTGTAAAGCTGGAAGACAGAAAACACTTAAAAAGTTCGCTTCACCCTCAAAAGTGAAACCCTATCACAGTGATTTTCAAAGTGGCTAATGCCAAATGCAGGAAATATGTGAAAGTGGACATAAATAGCATCCCAGTTAGGCTTCAATTTTTTTTTTTTTTTATTTTTTTTTTTAAATTTTTTATTTTTCACACCATAAATCACAATAGCCATGATATACACTTTTTCTTTTCCACACATTTACAGTGACTTTTTCTCCCTCCCCCCTCCCTCCTCCCAAGCCACCCCCCCACCCCCCCCCCTCTCATCCATTTTAGGTATACAATCTAGGTTGCATTAATTCAGTTAGACAATGTTGTCATTCAACAAAAATACACCAGAAATTCTACTGAGTCCATTCTTTTCTTTTCTTCTCCTTCCATCAATTTAGGTAATGTTTGTTCCCGGTAGGTTTTCGCTATTGTATTTAATGTAGGGCTCCCATACTTGTTCGAATATTTCAATATTATTTCTTAAACTATATGTTATTTTTTCTAATGGAATACATTTATTCATTTCTATATACCATTGTTGTATTTTCAAATTATCTTCCAATTTCCAGGTTGACATAATACATTTTTTTGCTACGGCTAGGGCTATCTTGACAAATCTTTTTTGTGCATCTTCCAAGTCAATTCCAAATTCTTTATTTTTTATGTTACTTAGGAGAAAGATCTCTGGATTCTTTGGTATATTGTTTTCTGTTATTTTATTTAATATCTGATTGAGATCATCCCAAAATTTTTCTACTCTCTCACATGTCCAGATTGCATGAATTGTTGTTCCCCTTTCTTTTTTACATCGAAAACATCTATCAGATACTGTTGGGTCCCATTTATTTAACTTTTGCGGTGTAATGTATAGTCTGTGTAACCAATTATATTGTATCATACGCAGCCTCGTATTTATTGTATTTCTCATCGTTCCAGAGCATAACTTCTCCCATGTTTCCTTTTTTATCTTTATATTTAAATCTTGTTCCCATTTTTGTTTAGTTTTACCATTTGTTTCCTCATTTTCCTTTTCTTGCAGTTTAATATACATATTTTTTATAAATCTTTTGATTAACATTGTATCTGTAATCACATATTCAAGGTTACTTCCCTCTGGTAAACTCAAGTTGCTTCCTAATTTATCTTTCAAGTAGGATCTCAGTTGGTAATATGCCAGCGCTGTATCTCCAGTTATATTGTACTTATCTCTCATTTGTTCAAAGGATAAGAATCTACTTCCTGAAAAACAATTTTCTATTCTTTCAATCCCTTTTTTTTCCCATTTTCTAAAGGCAAGGTTGTCTATTGTAAAAGGGAGTAGCTTATTTTGCGTCAATATTAGTTTTGGTATTTGGTAATTTATTTTATTTCTTTCTACATGAATCTTCTTCCATATATTGAGGAGATGGTGTAATACTGGAGAAGTTCTATGTTGTACCAATTTTTCGTCCCATTTATATAATATGTGTTCAGGTATCTTTTCCCCTATTTTATCTAATTCTAGTCTCGTCCAGTCTGGTTTTTCCCTTGTTTGATAAAAATCTGATAGGTACCTTAATTGTGCGGCTCTATAATAATTTTTGAAGTTTGGCAATTGTAAGCCTCCTTGTTTATACCATTCTGTTAATTTATCTAGTGCTATCCTCGGTTTCCCCCCTCTCCATAAAAATCTCCTTATTATTTTCTTTCAGTTAGGCTTCAAATTGATACAGGATCTGACATTAGCCTAATATCAAAGAAAATGTGGAAACTGATTGGTCAGCAGAGGTGACTCCAACCAAAAACTCAGCATGGAACGGTTCTGGGTGGATCCTGGAATTGTTAGGTTCAGATGACTGTTCCGTCAGCTTAAACTGCGCAGAAGAAAATGGAACGTGTTATCTGTTAAATGTCCTAACCTCGATCTCATGGGTCTTGACTGGTTTGAAAAGTTGAACCTTCTGAACCAGCCACTCAACAATATTTGCCACAAGTTGCAAGTGGCACATACCACAAAATGCGGCAAATACCCCACAAAACTTGCTGATGCAGCTAAAGCAACGCCGTGCAACTGTATTTTCTGAATGCCTTGGATGGTGCACTAAAACGAAGGCAAAACTCTGCCTTCTGCCAAACATGAAACCAACTTTCAAGTCAAAATTAACTATCACATATGCAGCACTGCAAGAAGTGGAGGAAGAATTGGAATAGGTGCAACATGAAGGAGTAAATGAACAGGTCAACTACTCATCATGAGCTGCACCGATCGTGGTGGTGGGGGAAAAAAAAAATCAAATGGCTCCATATGTCTGTGTGCTGATTCTCAACTGGTCTGAATGCAGCATTGAACACCAACAAATCCCACTGCCATTGCCTGATGACCTCTTTACTAAGCTGAATGGTGGCAAATGCTTTTGAAAATCAAATTAGCAGATGTTTATCTACAGATGGAGGCTGATGACGAATCCAAGGAATTGCTAACCATCATGCACTATGGACTGTTCAGATACACATGTCTACCTTCCGGAGTGAAGACTGCTCCAGCTATCTTTCAACAGATCATAGACACAATCCTGAATGATGTTCTGGGAGTTGCAGTATACCTAGATGACAGCCTGGCAATGGGAGCACATGCTCAAGAATTTCTTGTTCATCTTGATTGCATTCTGTCCTGCATCAGAGACAACAGTTTTCTAGAAAAATGAACATTTTTCATGAAGTCCGTGAAATATCTTGGTTTTAACATTGACTAATATGGACGACAGCCAGATCCACAAAACACTGACACTCTCATGCCTGCACCACACGTGTCCACGCTACATTCATTCTTGGGTATTATCAGTCACTACAGTTCATTTTTTCTGGAGATGCATAAACTTCATGATCCACTCAACAAGCAAATGGAAACGTACATCAAAATGTCAAGAATCGTTCAATCAAGTTAAGTCGATGCTAAACTTGAACCTTTTTTTAAAAAAAAACACACTACGATTCAAACTTGGAGATTGTCGTAGCTAGAGATGCATCACAATCTGGGGTGGGTGCAGTCATTTCTCACAAATTCTCAGTTGGGAATCAAAAGGCCATAGCACCCACAGCTGCTCTCCAACAGCTGCAGAGTTTAACTATGGACAATTGACAAGGATGCTCTAGCAATCGTTTTTTCAGTGAAGGAATTCCTTAAAATGCTCTATGGACGGCAATTCACTCTTCTGACAGATCACAAGTCGCTCCTAGCAGTATTTGGTTCAAAGAAAAGAATTCCAATTTACACTCAAACTGTCTGCAAAGATGGGCAACCTTGCTATTGATTATGACTTCAAAATTAAATGCCTGCCGATCACAAGTATTGGGCAAGCTGATGCATTGTCACGGCTCATTAGCGAGAAGGAAACAGAGAAGGAAACATATTCTTGTGGCGGAACTCTCTGTAGAGACATAGGTCAACCAGGTATTCAGAGATGTTATTAACTCACTGACAGTAACAGCAGAAAGAGCCAGACAAGCAACAAGCAAAAATGAGCTCCCTCAAGAGATAATGCTTTATCATCATTCAAGGTGGCCAAAAATTTGACCACGAATGGAAATCCAGCCAGTCTTCAAAAGATGAGAACCAATGAGAATCAATGGCAATCACTAATGGCGGTCTTTTGTTTGCAAAAAGGACTGTGATTCCCAAAGCTCTGCAATCTACAATCCTCAAACAGTTTCACAGTGGATATCCTGGAACAAATCGAAGGAAAGCACTTGCACGAAGCTATGTTTATTGAACTCTGATGGATGACCAGATTGAACTGACAAGGTCAGGTATCCAATGTGCCTTGGCTGCAAAATTCCCTGTTCCTGGCATCAACCAAGTGTGCCATGGAATTGTCTTCATATTGACTATGCAGGGCCAATTAATGGCAAGTACTACCTAATCGTAGTGGACGCATACTCCAAATGGCCTGAAATCAAAGTCGCTCAACCAACTGCATCAGTTACAATCATGGAACCCAAGTCCATATTCAATTGCTTTGGTTCTCCTGTAACAATAGTTTCAGACAATGGGGCACAATTCACTGCAGCCAGCTTCGATTTTTTTTTTTTTGCAAGCAATAAGGCATCACGCATATTCGCTCGCCTCCATATCATCCTCAGTCCAAAGGTCAAGCAGAACATTTTGTGGATACGTTCAAATGAGCTCTAAACAAGGCCAAGGGGGAGGTCCAATGGAGGAGATCCTGCAGATATTCTTGTAAAGTTATAGGATCACTCCAACACCACAAACTCTAGGTGGTACTACCTGCTGAAAATCTCTTTGGTAGGAAAATACAAGCACCATATATTGTCATATTTCCACAAAGACCAGAATCTGGACTGAGAGATTATAAGATGGAACAACAGTACAACTGCCAGCATGGATCCAAAGAAAGCATGTTTCATGATGGTCATCATGTGTTGGCGCAGAAATACAGAGATAAGTCAGATGTATGGGAGCTGGGGAGAATCCGAAGAAAAATTGGAAATGTTCTCTACCATGTACAAGATGGACAGGGCATTTCATTTGGTTGCGACAAATAGAATGCAACCTCACTGAACCACACCTGCGCAACTCAGCCTGATGCCTTGCTGGACACATTTGAACTTCAGAAACCACTGAACCACCAATCACACTGAAATGAGCCTATACCCTCTACATCACTGAAACCTGTGAGCAAGTCTCAAAGAGTTTGGAGACCAGTGAAGCCCTTCCAAGTGGATCCCAGACTCCAAACATATGAGTAACCAACTCAAAGTGGGGTGGTGCTAGGATGCCCTAAACAGAGCAACCCCACAATCGCCAGGAGTGGATTCTATCGTTTCTTGGACTTGAGCCATCAATCAACTTATCCAGTCACATGTGTGAGATGGTTCATGAGAGTTCACTTGGGACCAAAGGCATTGTAAATACTATAAATAATTCTAATGGTCAATAAAAGGGCTTGTTCTTTGGATTTGGGAAAATACTGATGTGTGGTTTCTCTCTGGATTTGATGAGGTGGAAGCTTGTATTCCACACAATGCATGCACAGCACAAACAACAAATACAATGAAAAGGAAAATCAATTAGCACTAAGGGCAGTATTGTTGCTAGGTAATAGGGTTCATTCAGGAGCTTTAATAGCTGCAGGGAAAAAAGTCTTCAAAGCCTATTGGGACAGACTTTCACACTCTTAAGCTTTCTCCACAAAGGGAGGGAAAAGAGTATGTGGCCAGGGTGTGATGGGTCTTTCAATATGTTGGCTGCCTTTCCAAAGCAGTGGAAGATATAAATGGAATGCATGAAGGAGAGGGAAGTATGTGATATGTTCTGAGTTGCATTCACTACCTTTTGTAATTTCTTTTAATCTTGAACAGAGCAGCTCCTATTGCACACTGTGGCACATTCAGAAGATGTAATTACAACTTTCAAGTCATTTGGACGACCCATAGTGAGGAAGGGCTCAGAAGGATGTGAACCAAATGCAGGAAAATGGGACTAACCCAGGATGCCAACTTGATCAATAAGGACAAGTTGGGCTGAAGTGCCTATTCTGTGCTGTACGACTGACTTGCCTGGGCCCTATCATTTACTTTGCAATCTCTGTCTTGGTTAGAAAATTCAATACCTCACATTTATTCATATTAAATCCCATCTGTCCTTCCTTAGTCCACTGACTCTTGATCAAGATCCCATTGCAACAGTAGAAAACCCTCCCCTTTTTACATCATCTACAATCTTGCTAACAGTGCTACCCATGTTCTCATTCAAATCATTACTACAGCCAATGAGCAAGTGGACCCAGCAAACCACTGGCCACAGGTCTCTAAAATCAAAAACAACCCTCCACTACCACCAAGTCAATTTTGTATCTAATTGGCTAGTTCTCCTCAGATTTTATCCAAATCTAACCTTCCAGACCAGCCTACCATGCAGAATTATTAAGCCTTAACCACCGCATCCTCAATATTCTTGGTAACCTCATCAAAAGAGCTCATTCAAATTCAAGAGACATGGTTTTTCAAGTGCAAAACTATTCAGGCTCTCCATCAGCAGTCCTTGCTTTTTAAATGCAAATACATCTGTTTCTCAATATCCCCTCTAATAACTTTTTTTTTTAAATTTGATTACTTTCACATATGCTTTAAAATTTGTACATAAATTTTCTTATTCAAAAACATTAAAATTAATACATTGTGATTTTGAAATTTTTTTATTCCCCCATCCTCCCTCCACCCAAAAAGCCTGATAGAAAAGAAAGAACAACGAGAACATCTGGATATGATCGGAGTGAAAACTTATTAAAACTATCAAATAAAACCTAACATTTCTTAATTTTAAGAGTCGGAAGATTCAGGTTGGGCGATTACAACCTAATTTCTACAATTTGAAAATAGGTTTTCGAAATATTTTGAAAAATTTCAAATTTATTATGCAAATTATATGTAATCTTTTCAAGTGGTATACAAATACCTATTTCAGTATGCCATCTACTCATTCCTCATTATGCATCTGACTTCCAAGTTACTGCCACACATTTTCTAGGTAGCTAAAGCTATTTTAATGAATTACTTTTTATATTTATTTAATTTCAATTATGTATCAAAAATATTTCCAAGTAAAAAAAATTTGGATCTTGAGGAAACTTAACTTTTGTAACTCTTTCCAAAAATAAACCAAATTCTATCCAAAAGGATCTTAATTTTGAACATTCCCATGTAGAATATAAAAAAGTACCTATTTCTTTATTACTTCTAAAACATTTGTCTGAAAAATTAGAATTTAATCCATTTAATTTCTGTGAAGTAAGATAGAGTTGATGTCAAATAATTATATTGTAGCATTCCTCTTTCCTTCAAGTTTCCTCTTGAATATCAATTTTTAAATTCTTCTCCCATCTTTGTCTTGACTTATGAACTCCTGGTTTATACATTCCTTTTTGTAAAATTGTATACATAATTGAAATAAACTTTTTAAATATTTATATGTGATTAATTATTCCAAATTAATTTGTTCAGGTAACATTAAATCTGGACCCAAATTATCTCTTAAATATGCCTTTAACTGATAAGAAAATATTGTATTGTTTTGTATTCCATACTTACTTTTCAATTGTTTAAATGTCATTAAAGTTGTACCTTGAAAACAATCTTTTATTGTCTTAATTCCTTTGTTAAACCATATTGTTACGAGCCCAGAGGACCCCAAAACTCAGCAGCAATACAAATTCACCAAAACAAATGGTTACTTAAACAAAAGTTGCTTTTAATCATCTTTAAACATGAAGACCCTTTCTAATTCTAAGCACACTTGTATGTAATGTGTGTGCAAGTTCAGAAAAGTTCTTTGGCTCACAGTCCAATCTTATTTCTCATTCCTCCAAGTTCACTGGTTGCAGGCAATTCTTATACTGTACACAGAATTTAACATTTATAAAGTTCACCAGGCTTTGGTGCTCAAAAGGTAAATGATTTCCGCTCAAGAAGGTTCTTGTCGGTTTTCAGAGAGAGATTTGTTGTTCCTGGACATCCACAACTGATGTACTTCCATCAGCCACTCCAGTGTCTTGTTGACGAAACTTGCCCCTTCAAGGTTCTTTCAGGTCACCACAGAGTTCCTTTTTGTTTCCCTTATTCCAAATGAAATATTAGACACCCAGTCCTCTCCTCTTGCATGAACCACAAGGTCTTTGACCAGGCTGTCTTCCAAACAGGATTGCCAGCTTATCCTGTTCTTGTTCCAGCTACTTCTGTTAGCTGTAACACTACAAATAATCTGTCTCTCTCTCACTCTCTCTCTCTGAGAGAGCCTGTTTGACCCCTCTGCTTGCAAAACCACATGACCCTCTTAGAGCAGCAAGCTCTCTTCCAGACAGAAGCGGCTCCGACATGCTCTTTCATCTGTTGCCTTTTGTAAACAACAATCCATTAGTGAAGTCTCTTGACCACTCTTCAAAGCTCTTACAAAAGCTGCGAGGCCCCAATATGTCTAGCATTGGCAAAGCTCCAGTATTTCAAATAAGATCTGTTTTCAAGTGTTTGTATGTAACCTACTCTAACTAACCTTTCCCAATTTATCTCCCAAAAATATATCTATATACTGTCACACCATTTAAAAAAAATAATTATAAAGGAATAAGTTGATTCTGATTCAATATCATTCCTGGTATCTGAAAATTTCTTTTTTCCATATCCAAATGTATTTTACTCCACATTTTAAAAGATGTTTTAACAAAGGAATATCTCTATCGCCAATAAACAACACCATTCCATTTATATATAAAATTCTCTCATTTATCTTCTTTTTTTATTCATTTCTATATGAATCCATGTTGGCTTCTCTCCCTGATGGAAAAATAATGTAGAGAGAAATCTTCATTGTGCTGCTCTATAATAATTTTTTAAATTTGGTAATTGTAGTCCTCCTAATTCAAATTTCTATGGTAATTTTTATGATGCAACTCTTGCCATTTTTCCTTTCCAAATACATTTCCTTTCATATTTATTTAGTTCTTGAAAAAATTTTGATGGTATATAGGTAACATTTGAAATAAGCTTGTTCTCTAGGAAATATATTCATTTTTATACAATTTACCCATCCTATTTGTTATACATAGTTCCTTCCATTTCTGTAAATCTTCTATTTTCTTAAGCAATGGTGTATAATTCAATTTAAATAAATTATGTAAATTGTTGTCAATTTTAATACCTAGATATTTAATTGCATCTCTCTGCCATTTAAACTGGCTTTCTTTTTCACATTGTTCATAATCTGCCATTACTTATAGGCATTATTTCACTTTCATCACAATTTATTTTGTAACCAGTTACTACATCATATACTTTTAATCTTAAATACAATTTATTTAATGACTTTTCTGAATCAGATACATTTTAACATCATCTGAAAATAAACTAATCTTATGTAATTTCCTGTCTACTTTATTAAAACCTTCAATATCATTATAAAGTCTAATTAATTCTGCCAAAGGCTCTCTCACTAAAATAAATAATGAAGGTGACAATGGACATCCTTGTCTACTTGATCTAGTCAATAAAAAAATATTCTGATATTTGCCTATTTGTTACCACTTTTGCTTTTGGTTTATTATATAGAGCTCTTACCCAATTTATAAATGTGGGTGCTATTCCAAATTTTCCCAAGACTTTAAACAAAAATTCCCATTCAACTCTATCACACGCTTTTTCAACATCTTAAGTAACTACTACACTGGGTTCCTCTCTTAACTCTGCTAAATGTATTATACTCATTAACTTTGTTACATTATCTGCTTGTTTTATTTAACAAATCCAGTTTGACCCATATTTATTAATTAAGGTAAATATTTCACTATACTATTTGCTAATATTTTAGATATTTTATAATCTGTATTTTAAAATTAGCAATGCGATGCAATACATCAAGAATCACACCAATTGTGCCACAACTCTAACACTTTTTTTTAAAGACTTGGTTTAGGGTTACAACTACATAGACCAGGCATCTGTGGCTGGACTGAATTTCTTTCACTAGTTCAGAATCCACATGCAACATTTCAATCTACTGAAGTCAGAATTAATCAACTTATAATCACGATTTTGTCATGAGATGTATATTACAATATTGTGCACAACATTTTTGTAAATTCCTTGATGTTAGAAAATTGTGATGCAAATGCAATATACCCCTTTTTCATCAAGTCTTACCTTTGACAATATTTTTTGCACAGGCATTGTATACTTGTTCTTGTGTTGCATTTGATGTAAAAACATGGTCATAAACATAGGACTTGCCCTGTTAAAAAAAAGTGAATCAATTAAAACTACACTTTCAAAATATTTTGTATAGCATTTCCCAGTAGCAATAGGCTGATTACATTGAAAATAACATGCTTCTATATTTTAATTTATACAAGTGAAATGATAGAAAACTAACCTGGCTTATTTAGTTTAGCAATAACATGGCTGAAATGCTATGGCAGTTCAAAAATAAAGTAACAAAAATAATAGCCATTGAAAAACAGTATTTGATGGCATATAAGGTGGTAGCAGCAAACTGAGCAGGTCTGGCACGAGCTCAGCTCCTACTCTGCAGAGGCAATACAACCCAGACTGGAAAAACACAGGGCAGTGAGCAGTGAAATGGATTACTATTGGGATCAGGTCTGTGGCACCACTCAGCACCAACTGTGCTCTGGGGAGGCCAAAACAGTCTATCCAAGTGCGGTACGGGGATGTCGGGGACAGAGGGAAGTGAAAACAGTCCATTCAGAGGTCCACGCGCAGTGTATTACAAGGAGGCACCATTTATCCAGGGGACCATGCCAAGTGCTGCAGGGGAGGATGAGGTGGCAGTGTTACTGAGCAAAAGTGAATGGAGGCTGGTGCAACCAAAGAGAGCTCAATGATGGGGAGAGAGGGGGCCAGACAGAAGGCGGGACAGTTACAGCCTTACGACTAGAGTGATCATTGTGGCAGATTCCCATCAGGAAGCCACTGTTATTATTAATTTAAATTTAAAACTTAAATGCAACTATGATAAATCCTTTTACTATTTTCTGTGAGCTTTTATTTTAAAAAGAGGATACAAAATGGCATCAGAGCATGGTGTCATTTTTCAAACATCCTCTACAGCACACAAAACTAAACTGTAGACATCTGCACCAAGTGGGGTGGTGTGGTCGGCACAGCAGCTCGTGCAATTCCTTCACAGAGCCAGTGATCGGGACTGGGGTTTGAATCCCATGCTGTCTGTAATGAGTTTGTACATTCTCCCCATGTCTGCGAGGGTTTTCCCTGGGGGCTCCGGTTTTCTCCCACTGTTCCAAACATACTGGGGGTATAGGTTAATTGGGTGTTAAATGAGTGGCACGGACTCATGGGCTGAAATGGCCTGTTACCGTGCTGTATGATTAAAATTAAAAATTTTAAGTTTAGAAAGTTTAGGGGAGACATCAGTGGCAAGTTTTTTTAAATATATATATACGTAAGTTTTGGGTGTCTAGAATACCTTACTAGGGTGGTGGTCGAGGCTGAAACTAAGTGTAATTAAGAGACTCTCAGACGCCACATGATTTAAAGACAAATAGAGGGTAACCAGGTAGGGTTTTGTTGTTTTTTGGTAGGAATATATAGGTCAGCATAACATCAAGGGCCAAAGGGCCTGTTCCGTGCTGTAGAGTTCTATTCACTGTATCACAGCATGTGACTAAAAATTAATAAAAGTTGTTTACACTTCTATAAATGATGAATACTAAATCTGTTTGGAAATGCTTGCTTTCATACAACTTGCAGAATATTAATATTATCCACAACATCAATACATCACATCAAATTTATAAATAATTCAATATTTTCAGGATATTCCTAATCTTTAGAACAAGAGAACATTTTGTTCAAATTGTTTGATTGTAAATAGGGATCAAAAAATGCAGCATTTACCTGAGCTCTGCAAATAATTGATTGTTAATGAAAGCCACTTTAAAGCAACAATACTGCTTTTTCTCTAGCATTTTATATTCAACAATTTTATTAAATATTAAACCTTCATTTAATAATCCCTTCTCAAAATGCATGTAATAATGTATCTCACATTCTTGTAACACACTGTTGTTTGCTGCTTTGCAACTAAAATCTAAAAAGACTTGGACTAAATGCCGTAAGAGGAAATTATTCCTTTTATCCCAAGATCCAAGCATGATGATGTGCATGCTGCCTTCAGGAGAGTGAATCTGAGGAATCCATTCAGCACATCTGTGATGACCAATTTACCAATGTATTCATGTATAACTTCAATATCTCACTCCAGCAGAGTGTGGTAACCATCTGTTTCAAACAGGTGTCAATCATAATACCAGCGCTGTCCAAAAATAGTGTAGTAACCTGCATTAATAACTAACGACCAGTGGCACTTACATCAACAATGAAGGGTTTTGAAAGGCTGGTGTTGAAGCATATTGGCTCCTGTCTGAACAGCAACATGCTATGTTCCAGTTTACCTATTGTAGTAATAGGTCTACAGTAGATGCCATCTCACTGGCTCTACACAAACTCCTGGAATATTTGACAGTAAAGATGCATTCATCAGGATGCTCTATTGATTACAGATCAGCATTTAATACCATCAACCCCATAAAACTGATTGGCAAACTCCAAGACTTGGGACTCAACGCCCCACTGTGTAATTGGATCAGAGACTTCCTCACCTTCAAACCACAATCAGTGAGGATTGGTAAGAACATTTCCACAATCTCCATCAGCACTGCAGCACCACAGTGCTATGTTCTTAGCCCTCTGCTCTATTCACTTTACACCTACGACTCTGGTTTGGTATGACAATAACACCATTTACAAATTTGCCGACGATAGCACGGTAAAGAAAGGTAATGGGTCAGAATGCAAGAGAGAGATTGAAAATCTCTAAGCTGCTGATTGTCAACTTGAGGGAGGGAAAGCCAGAGGTGTACAATCCAGTGATTATTAGGGGATCAGAGGTGGAAAGGGTGAGCACATTTTGGTTCTTAGGAGTCACTATCTCAGAGGATCTTTCTTGGACCCAACAGACTAATGGCATTGTGAAGAAAGCACATCAGCGCCTCTACGAACTCAAGAGTTTGCGGAGATTTGGTATGACACCAGAAACCCTAGCAAATTTCTACAGATATGTGGTGGAAAGTGTGCTTACCGGCTGCATCATGGTCTGGTAAGAGGACACTAATACCCCTGAGCGTAAATCCCTCCAAAAGATCGTGGACACAACCCAGGATATCACAAGCAAACCCTCCCCACTATCAAGAACATCTATGGGGAACGCTACCGTCAGAGAGCAGCAGTAATCATCCAAACCACCCAACATATGCTCTGTTCTCACTGTTGCAATCAGGAAAGAGGAATAGGTGCCACAAGACTCACACCACCAAATTCAGGAACAACTGCTTCTCTTTCACCATCAGATTCTCAACAACAAACTCAATCAGGGATTCATTTAAGAACTCTTGTGCACTTATTCTTTTTTTATTCTCTCTATTGCAGTTTGCTTACATTCATTATCTGTTTACAGTTCTTTATTTGTTTACATGCACAGGTACACAATCCTTTATCCGGAACCTTTGGGGGACAGTGTGTTCCGAATTTCGGATTTTTCTAGATTTCAGAACAAAAGCCAGCTGCCCCAGATTTAAACCCACCTGAATTGTGCTGCCGTATCCACCCCCTTCCAGTCACATTGGTGTCTCCCTCCTCCCTCGCCCAGCCAAGTCACGCTGCCATCTCTCCCCCAGCCTCTCCACCCAACCTAGTCGCGCTGCTGTCTCTCTCCCTCCGCTGTACCAGCACCAGGAAAAAATGCTGGTTTTTGGAGTTTTCTAGATTTTAGAAGTCCGGATAAAGGATTGTGTACCTGTATATGCTGTTTACTGTTCCCCCCCCCCCCCCCACTATGAATAAGTGGTAATTCTGCCTCACCCGCAGAAAAAGAATCTCAGAGTTGTATGTGATGCAATAAATCTGAAATCCTCCTGCAGCAAATGAGTGTACTATGTACTGACCCAAGATGGATACTGGAAATGATCAAGTGAAATCTGCAAATCAAAATAAGATCACACTAGAAAGTCAGTCAAGAGCATTTGATGTAGATGGTCTTTAACCTCACCCTTTTCAGATGTTATCAAATCCATATGTACTTCAACATTTTATAATTTTCTAGCCTAAAACATGTCCCGGGACTGGTTATTTCAACTTAAAACTGCTGAAAATTAATTCTGCAACTTCACATTTGCCATATCTTATCCATATCACCTGGAAATGTCATAAATCACATGACCACCCAGTTTATTATTGACAGCAAACATGGATATATTACATACACCCCCCCCCCTCCTTTTGCTAATATCATTAGTAAAGTGCCGATGCCCTTGCACCAATCCTAGTGGCACCTCAATTATTAGTGTCCCAGCCAAATAAAGTAAAAAAAAAATTCAGCTACTCAATCCATATTAGCATCTTTCCACCAATTTTGTTAACTCTTATTGTATTCAGTAACCTTGTGTGTAGTATCTTAATCAGGACTTTCGAATGTCGTCAGGTGCCATACCCATTGGTTCCGTTTTATCTAGTTTGCTAGTTACAACAAAGTTTTGCAGTCATGCTTTTCCTTCATGACTGACAAATCTATTATTTTAAAGTGCCCTATCAGGACCATCCAGCGGCCAAATATTTTAATTCCCAAACAGTCCTTCAAGTGAATCTGCAGTGGTCATCTAATGCAACCAGTGCTCTTGCTGTAGTCTTCTCCGCATTGAAGAGATTGCATCACTGAGCGGCTCTGCGCTGTCCATCGCAATAGCAGGGACCTCCCAGTGACCACCCATTTCAATTGCCGATACGTCTGTCCATGTTCTTATGCACTGCCAAACTGAGACCACTCACAAATTGGAGGAACTCTTCATATTCTGACTGGGAACCCTTCAACTGGATGGCATTAGTATCGACTTCTCTGGTTTCTGTTAGCCACCCACCCCCCTTCGCTCCCCTCACTTCGCTGCCCTCACTTCGCTGCCCTCCATCTTTACCCCAGCTCTTAATTCTTAATTCCCCATCCCAATCAATTTTCATCATTCCTCCCTCCTGGCCTTCTCTCCAGAACCAATTAACATTTTCTGTCTGTATTCCTCCCTCTTCCTTTTCTTTTAATTCAGACGCCTGTCTATTTTTTTAAACTCAAATCTTGAAGAAGGGATCTGGCAACTCATTGCCACTTCTCACATTGACCTGGCTGGCAATGAGAGAGCCCTCCCAGTCAGATCATTCCTGTACCACTGGAACATCACCCACAACACATGTTACCTAAGATGACTGGGGTGGAGAGGAGACAGTTACCCGCCTCTTTGCAGAATGCAGATTCGCTAAAAGTGAGTGGAGAAGAATGCAAGAGTCTTTGTCACAGTTCACCCACAGTAGCAGCATGACAGAGGACTCTCTGATTTACAAACTATTCCTAGTTACACACTTTATTACTTTGTAATTAATTAATTGCCTCTTTCACTTCCAGTTATGTAAGTTAGCACTTTATTCTACCATACTTACCCTGGATAAATGTATCTAAAATATCTATTTTACTCCCATCTTTTAAAAACTCTGACCTATATAATTTAGAGAAAATTTCTTAAAAGATTCATTTCTTGACATTTACAACTAAAGACATTCAAATAATTCTTAATTACATTAATTGTTCTTGATAATTGTGCTCTCAATTTGCATGCAAGTACTTTATGTGATCATTCACCTTGATCATAATACCTCTGTTTAGTTCTTGTAATTTTGCCTTTTCTATTCTAAGTTTGTAATGTATTATTTGGAAGTTTTTTTTATTAATTAATTGTCTACATTTATCCTCAGAGCTTCACTTTTGAAGTTCTTTTCCAAAACTGTTATTTCTTCTTCTAACAGATCTACCCCTTTCATATACTTCGTGATTTTAGAAGTAAAGCTTATAATTTGATCTCTCAAATATGCTTTCAAGGCACCCACATTCCATTTATCATTCATGGAATTCAACTTTACATCACAGAATAAATGTATTTGTTCTCTAATGAAATCCTGAAAATCTGTTATTTTTAATAATAATGAATCTCCATCTATAAACTGATTTTTCTTTGTCAGGCATTACAATAGTCATTAATAAAGGCGAATGATCAGATAAAATTCTCGCCTTATATTCTGCATCTAATATCCTGCCTCGTAAATGTGCTGAAATTAAAAATAAATCAATTCTGGAGTAAGAATCATGTCTATTTGAATAAAAAAGAATAATCCTTTCTCTGGGGTGAATTCTTCTCCATGCAGCTATTAAATTCAAGTCTCTCATTAATACCAATGTAACTTTTGCCTTTTTAGCTCTTGACATTTCTCTAGCAGTTCTATCTAAAATTGGATCCAAACAAAAATTCAAATCTATTAAAATAATTTCATGTGCCTCTGCTAAATTCAAAAATGTTTCCTGTATAAATTTTTTCATCATCCACATTTGGTGCATAGAGATTTAAAAGAGTTCATAGATACGAATATATTTGGCAATGTACATTACCTATCTCCCTGCAGGATCAGTTACTGCATTTTGTATTTTAATTGAAAGATTTTTTTCCCCCTCACCAAAATTGCCACTCCTCTTGCTTTAGAATTGAATGAAGAAGCTGATACATATCCATCCCAGTCTCTCTAAGCTTTTTCAGGTGCATTCTACGCTAAGAATGTGCTTGAAGAAGCAGAAACTGCCCTTTAAATTGCCGTTCAGGTGACAGCGTTTAAAGCACAACACTGGCCACCTGCAGGACACAGCTTCACAAGATGCGGCTCTGAGCACATTCCGGCTCCTGCCCAGTGTCAGCTGTGATCAGCAGCCTGACCCTTTAGCATCTGCTTTCAGCCAGGTGGCTGGGGGCGCCACTGAGCTGAGCTGATTATCCCTCTCGTAGGAGGGTTATGTAGCTCACCTCAAGAGCACCTCCTGCACATTCAGGTGGCCTCAAAACAGCTGCATATTGCCTAAACATGCGGCTTTATGTGCGGGGCAATTGGCCACCTGAAAGTGCCTTTTAACTTCGAATATTTCTCTCAATTAAATGTGTTTCTTGCAAAAAAGCTAGGTCTACTCCCATTTTCTATAATATGTACTAATACTCTCTTTTCACTAACTTGTTTAACCAAGTTACATTCAAAGTAAAAAAAATTCACCATGTCACTCATCTTAATTAACCACTCCTTCCTCTGCCTGTGACTCCTCGTCCCTCAACTCTCTTATTCAATATCCAATGAATTGGCACACACTTCTTTGGCAATCCAGATAGAGAAAAGAAAACAGATTTACTTCTAAAGCAGACAGTTACCAGATTTATAACTATACATAAACAAAATGAAATCCCACCCCCCCCCCCCCCAATAAGTGTTGGTTAAATAATACCCAACACCAAGTTCCTCCATTTTACGGGTTGCAACCCAGGTCACAATTACCCACATGGTACAGTAGGAGTCGGAAACCCATCTCCTCCCCAATCCCACCACTGGTATATTAATATCTTGTCATTTAATACAGATGTATAAAAATTCAAATGTTTTAAAATATCAATACGAAGAAAAATAAGTAAACAGTATTCTAATTATTCAGTCCTGCATGAACTGCCAGGTGATGTTAGTCCATCAAAGCATATTGATGACAACTATTCTACAGATTCTTCATTCCACTTGAGCTCGGTGGAATGATTTTGCACAAATCTCGAAAATAACTTATTTTCACTTCCAGGCAGGAAAATCTTCAAAGTTGCAGGGTGACACAATACAAATCGGTATCCTTTCCCCCCCCCCCCCCCAAAGAATCTTAACAGGGTTAAATTCTCCTCTTTTGAATAAATCGGCACTTTACCCCCAACATACTCAAGTGAGCCTTTCCTTGCTCTTGCTCCTTCTGCCAAAAGAGTCAAAATCTTTCTCTATCTTGACATCAAGGAACTTTAATTAGCACAAAGCATGGGTTCCAATTTGGAAGTGCTCCTTCAATCTCTATTGGGTGACAAATTTGTTTGGCCCAGTATTTCAGGGATTCATTTCATAAAAAAGCCAATTAGGTCTTATTCCTCCACTTCTGCTTTAAGACCCACTATTCTGACTTGCAGTAGGCCTCAGATCTCTTTAGATCAGTGATTCTCAACCTTTTTTCTTTCCACTCACATACCTCTAAGTAAAGCAGCTGCTGTCTTACCTGGAGCCCAACATGAAGAGAAGATCTAAAGCAGTGGTTCTCAACCTTTTTCTTACCACTCACACACCACTTTAAGTATTCCCTATGCCATCGGTGCTCTGTGATTAGTAAGGGATTGCTTAAGGTGGTATGTGAGTGGGAAGGGAAGGTTGAGAATCACTGCTCTTGCTCCAATTGTTACTGAAATATTTTGCTTGAGAAAAATTGTCATTGGCCCATTTCCTTTGGAGTTATGAAATCAAGCACATAATGAGTAAATTAGGTACGATTAAAACAGTAGTTTTCAACCTTTTTCTTTCCACCCATATACCACCTTAAGTAATCCCTTACTTATCACAAAACACCTATGGCTTTGGTATTACTTAAAGTGGTGTGTGAACCCCAACCAACCAATTTTCCCTTGCAACCGCTGCAACCAGATCAGACTTGTCAGCCACAAACGAGCCTGCAGCTGACATGGACATTACCCCTCCATAAATCTTCGTCCGCGAAGCAAAGCCAAGAAGAAGAAGAGTGTGAGTGGAAAGAAAAAGGTTGAGAACCACTGCTTTAGATCTTCTCTTCAAGTTGGTCTCCAGGTAAGGCAGCAGCTGCTTTATCTTTCTCCTAACAGTCACTCAGTTACTTGTCTCCTGACTTTTAAGGGTGACTGTCTCACTGAAGCTCTTCTCTATCACTGCCTCTGCCTCCCAAATGATCTGGAGTTCATTCAGCTCCATTTCCCTTGGTCTCCCAGGAGCTGCAGCTGGATACACCTCTTGCAGATGTAGTCATCAGGGATAATTGTGCTGTCCCAGATTTCCCAAATCTTGCAGTCTCGGCATTCTACTGCCCTACCTGCTGTCTCCATTAATTCATCCTAATTTAAATTCAAAAATTTTACCTTAATGGAATCAAGCTTGTCCTCAGCTTCTGCTAGCTGAAGCCTCGAGATGCAAAGCCTCCAAGTCTCATTCCTCTGCTGAGCCACTCACACACTGGCCCTCTCCACTTTGAATGGTTTTTCTTTTGTAAATAATTTATATAATCTCTTTTTGGTACCTGTATATAAAATAAATCTTTACCTCCTATGAACACTGCAAGACCTCCAGTTCTTTTGTATATTGCACTATAACCCCAGTGTGCAGGCTTGCTTGTTTAATGCCAAACAGACTCTTCTCCTATACAGCCATCTACATAGTTTCAGAAAACTTCTGTTGACACGTCAAATTTTGCAGTGTCTAATCCTTAGCAATATAGACAGTTCTAGTTAATATTAGCAAAGTTGAAATCATTTACTATTACAATCCTATTATTCCAACACTAATTTGTGATCCCCTACATATTTTTCCTCTAATTCCTGCTGATGATTGTGCTGTCGGGAGCAGGTGAAGAATGGCTCTTCTGCAAACAGACCAACAGGTTATTTCGTACATCAGTATAAAGGCTACTGTTTACAGAATACAGGATTGGTGGAATACACCCTCAGGTGATGAGAAGTGTGTTCGCTTCAATGGTGCAAAAAGGGTTTGTGTAACGTAGCTTGAAAGTTCCAGGAAAATGTGCACCATTGAAATACCTTTAGCTCACTCATTAAAAGTGCTTTCTATTGAACCTATATATTCCAATTCTATCACAGGCCCACGATCCTATGCAGCCCTCTGATATTTCACCTTGCGTTTTGCACCATTTTGCATTCTGCTGCTTTCAATAGTTCTTCATGAGGACTACGTCTTATGCCAACTTGATACCATTTAAGTTGCTGGGTTGGTTGATAATTGATAGAAACAAGCTTGTGTAAAGGAAATGTCTGGATTGATAATTCTGAAGTGACTAGAAACTTTTGTGCCCCTGAAGGTATTGGATCTCCTATCCTTCTTAATTTTATGAGATGATAAAATTGAGGAAGTAACAGTTATGGGGAACTGGTGCAAAAAGGAAGTTAGGGCCTGCACAAAAAAAATCAGCCATGATATTGAATGAGAAGATTGGCTTGAAACCTAGTTCTACTCCTATTTTTCTTATGTCCATGGCTGAGAATGCCAATTATTTGTGACAAATGCAACTGGGGATGATTTAAACTGGTTTGGCAAGGAGTAGGTGCGACATAACAGAGCAAAAGGATGTGAAAGTTGAAGCAAATACATAACAAAGAGAGCAAGTCAGGCTTGATTGGCATCACTAGACACAACACTGCATTTTTCAACTGCCCAAACACCACCCAGCTAAACTCCTCTAACTTTCTCATTGGCTCACTGCCACACGGGTGATACTGACACTATAGGCCATTTCAGATAGCCCAAAAGTCAGGATGTAAAGGCGGAGAAAGTCTGTCAAAACCCATATGACCTGCCTCTATGAATGTGCGGAGGCGGTATCCGAGCTGCATATTCCAACCCCGCTCTGCGAGGGATAATCTCTACAGCACAGCCATCCGCAGATCAATCTGAACGTACAATGTTTAGGGGTGGGCTGATTATGTTGTCAGCCGCGACCCATCACTCCAGTCACCCCTCTCCTTCCAAGTCAGGGGCAGCAGGGAGTCCTTGGGGCAGCGGGGACCGTGGGGGCAGTAGTAGCAGTCGGGGCGGCGGGAGTCGGCTATGCAGCGGAAGCAGTCGGGGTGGCGGAGACCGGCGGGGCAGCGGGAGCCGTCAGGGAGTGGCCGGTGGGGGCTGGGACAGCTACACCGAGCTGCTTTGGCTATTGGGGCCGCTCTCTGCGGCAAAGCAACGACTGTCTTCCCTACCCATAATCCCCCACACTGAGAGAACTGTTCTGGGAACCATAGAGCGGTTTCAGCTGTGTCGGGGTTATGGGTAGGGAAGACAGCCATGACTCTGCCGCGCATTGATGAAGGGTGGTGCTACGGCACCAGTTGCCCCACCTCCATGGGATCCGGAGGGCGCTGAGGCGCTTCTGGATATGAATGGGATGCTGGAGCAGCCTTTTAGGGCTGCTGTCAGAAAGGTAAGTTCCCATTTTTCAATCCGCCCTGTAGCCGGTGTCCAGGTGCAAGCCCAAACTGAAATGGCCTTATCACTCTTCTCCTGCACCTGAGATTCATCACCTGACTACTGATGTTTAACACACCCGCGCATGCGTGCTATTTCCACACCCTCCCTCCCCCCTCCCCCCCCCCCCCCCCCCCCAAACCCCACTCTGAGTGAGTTTCTGACGCTGAATCTGCATGTCCTCTGTTTTGGTAAGTTTGATATGGCCACCAATATCACCCCCACCCCACTGACCTAGGGTCCAAGTGTGGTAGCCATGTGGTACCTGTTTGTTGTTACATAGAATAACCAGACAACACAAAGTGGCAATCTCTGACAAATGCTTTACAGTTAAATTCAACAATACAATGTTGAACAGGAGCCCCTGGAAATGGCATCCGCTACCAGCCAAGCTCCATTTATTTTAAACTAGCGCACTTTGCGGGGACTTGCACATGTGCAATAGCGTCATGGCGAGTAGAGTGGCTGCAGCGGGTGCAGACAACCAATAGGAGTGGCTGTCTTCATCCTCTTTCTTGGGTAGCCCCCTTCACATTCCACAATCCATGTAGGTGTTGTACATTACAATAATTGTAGTTCATCCCAGTTTAATCCTGATATTTTGGGTTGGGCTTATAAGTGCAATCGAAGCAGGTTATGTAGTAGCCATTAATGTAAGTGGATACTTGGAGTGTTTCAGCTTGAAAGGGTGTGCCATTGGTGGTCTCAGAGTTGTGGTCATTTGTTTCATGAGTTGTTACTGAGTGAGCTCCTCCTATCCCAGGTTCATATTCCAAATCCTGGTTTATAGTCTCATCAGGAATGGTTCCTTACCCTTATGGGTAGGATGTGTCAACAGTTTCTCCTATAACCTTTCCTACTGATTTTACCAGGTATGACTTGGGCTCGTGGCAGCTCTTTTTGACTATGCCCATATGGTCGTAGCCCCATGAAGTCAGCATCCTTATGACTTGCCCTTCTGCTAATGACATGAGCGGCTGGTTGTTTCTGTCACACCACCTTTTTTGTGTTTGCCTCCTGTTCAGCAGTTAGAAATTAATTTCTTGTGGGTTCTTTAGCTGAGGCTCCAAGACTCTCCTTGCCACTGGCAGAGTCATCAGTGTCTGCCTGGACACTGCACCGGAGAGCCCAATATGGTATCGCTGGGGGATGTTCCTTAGGTTTAGCAGGTTTAGGAACACATCCATATTATCCTTGTGGGACTTCTCCATGAGTTGCTTCGTGCTCCTCATGGCTCTTTCAGCCAACTCATTTGACTGTGGGTACTCTGGGCGACTAGTGATCTGGTTGAAATTCCATGTTGTTGCAAAGTGTCTGAATTTCTCATGGGTGAACTGGGTGCCATTGTCCAATAGCAGAGTGTGGGGTGCCCCATGCTCTGAAAAGGGTTTCCAACTTGATAATGACTGCCAACAAGGTGACATCAGGTAAAAGGTCTACCTCAAATCATCCAGAGTATGGATCGACAAGAGCCAAATACTGTTCACTGTGCCATTCAAAGACGTCTGTTGCCATGGTTGACTAGGGGAGGTCCGGCTGCAGCAGCTCTTCCTGCTGGTGTGGCCTGGTGCTGTTGCACACCAAGCAAGCTTGCACCTCCTAGTCTATGCTCTCAGTCATCTCTGGCCAAAACACTATGTCTCTAGCCCTGCATTTCGTTGCTTCTGCAACTGGGTGCCTTCTGTGCAGGATGTTGACTTAGATGTTTTGTAGTGAACACAGAACTACTGCTCTCAGACCTTTCATTATGATTTTGTCATCGATGAGTACTTTGCTCCAGAATGGGAAGTAGGGTTGCACTTCAGGTGATAGGCTGTGCTGCTTGTTGGGCCAGCTGCCCTTGATAAAAGTTCTCAGGGTCCTCAAAGTTGCATCTTCAGCCATGTGCTTTCTTTGTTCCTCCAACCGGGAGAAGGAGATGTGCATTACTGTCATATCAAACATGTCCTCTTCTTCAGCTTGCTGGATTGTGCATTTCCTGGGTGCATGAGATAGCACATTGGCCAAGTACATTTCATTTCTGCACTTGTAAATTAAAGTCACGTTGTATTTCTGAAGCCTGAGCATCATGCACTATAATCGTGCAGCAGCCACATGGATTGGCTTTTTCAGAATTATGACCAGAGGGTCATTCTCTATGGTTAATGGTCAGCCATACATGTAGTCATTGAATTTAGAGCAGGCGAAAACTACTGCCAACAACACCTTCTCTATTTGGACGTATCTGGTCTCTGTGGTGGCAAGTGACCTGGATGCGTAGGCCACTGGTTTTCCATCCTGCAGGCATGCTGCACCCAGATTCTACGTCGTAGTACAATAGAACAGGTGGGCACGACATATGCCTTTTTATTGCATGTAATGCATTTTGTTGTTGCGTCAACTGCCTTAGCAGGGCGGTAAGATCACTGGTGTTTGGAATGAACTTGCTCAGGTAGTTGACCATGCCCAGGAAACATTGTAGCACTGTCACATTTGTCAGTACCAGCATTTTACTGATTGCTCTGGTCTTTGAAGGGTCACCTTCAGGCTTTCTCCTGTGAAAACATGGCCTACGTAACCGACCTGGCTCAGCCGAAATCTGCTCTTTTGGGGGTTTACCTTAAGATTTTATCTTCTGGGCTCTGTCAATTACCTTTTTAAATTTGTGTCGTGTTCTTCCAAGTCTTTGCCACCTCCAAAAATGTCTTCAACAATGATGGCACAGAGATACCCTGCAAAGATTTGCTCTATTGATCTTTGAAATACTTCACTGGCTGAATTGATTCCAAATGGCATTTGCAGGAATCTGTATTGGCAGAAACTCGTACTAAACGTGGTCAGCAGGGATGACTTGTAGTCGAGTTTGATTTGCCAGAAGGAATTCTTTGCGTCCAAAACTGAAAAAAAAAAACCGATCACGTCGTCCACCTGCACGGCAACTTCCTCCACAGTACGCATTGGATGGTGTGGTCGTTTTAAAGTCATATTGACCACTATCGGCATTACTCACCATTATCACCCTAATTTCAACTTCAAATACAAGACCCGGGGGGGAAAGGGGGTCTCATATGCTGTCAAATATGGTATTTGATTTTTTTTAGTTTCACATTCGTACTTGTATTATTGGGTCATGTGCTTTTCCTAGTAATTGCATTGCTATATTTCCTCATTTTTTCTGCTGCTATTTGTTGTGATTGGTATGATTTTTACAAACAACCTGTAATTTTTGTTGCAGAAAATATAGACCTCATATCAAGAGGAGTGTGTTGTTGTATGTGTAGGTGAGGGTAGGGGTGGGGTTGGCGCTAGGGATGTGGCCAAAAATCCTTGGGAACCACTGCTTTAGAGCACTGGCATGGCAAGCATCAACATCCCATTTAACATGAGGCCCAGGTAAAACATTTCGCAACTCGTTTGATTGCTGGTCTTCTACCAGAATCCGATAATTAGTAGAGACTCAAAAAATCTCCCACCTCAGACGTCAGCACAAAAGGCCTCAAACTTTTTCTTTCCACTCACAAACCACTTTAATTATTCCCTATGCCAGTAAGGCAATGCTTAAGATGGTACATGAGTGGAAAGAAAAAAGTTTGAAAACCACTGTTTTAATTGTACTTAATTGACTCCTTCTGTTCATGGTTTCATAACTCCAAAGGAAATGGGTCAATGACAATTTTCTTGAAGCAAAATATTTCAGTAACAATTAGGTCTAGAGCAGTGATTCTCAACCCTCCCTACCCACTCTCATACCACCTTGAGCAATCCCTTATTAATCACAAAGCACCAATGACAAAGGGATTACTTAAAGTGGTATGTGAGTGGAAAGAAAAAGGTTGAGAACCACTGGCCTAGGCCTTCCTGTGGAAAAATAGCAGACTAACTTTTCACCCAATTCATCCAGGGTCACATCTTGAAGAAGGAGACCAGTTGATCCGGCAATACTGGATGAGGTCAGGATCAGTGTGCAGTGCACAAGCCAAGGCGGTGAAATCAATGACAGGAGTTGTATGCAAGGCCACAATGTCACACCCAGACAAGGCATCAGCTACAACATTTGCTTTTTCTCAGATTTGCAATACATTAGATGAAAATTGTAGGATGAAATCCAAGTGCCAAATCTCTCGCACTTTCAATTCATTGGGCAAAGTACCACGTTGCACAACAATGTCCCAAAAATATATGGTTAGCAGTGCCAAAAACACGTTTGCTATGATTGATCACAATGCCAAACTCATCAAGCCTCTGAAACAGTGAGATAAGATGGTGCTTGTAATCCTTTTCATCCACACATGAAACCAGAATATCATCAATGTAAACAAACAAAATAGAGGCTAACGAGTCCATAAACAGCTGGAATGTCTGAGCTGCATTCTATAGACCAAATTGCATTTGCAGAAACTCAACTGTGCTAAGGGGGTCATTACTGCTGTCTTCGCAACATAATGCTCAACTGGAATCGGATAGTAAGCACGTACTAGATCAATTTTCACAAATACATGTTTGCCATGGAGGTTTGCTAAAACACCTTGTAAATTGGGGGAGGTTGTATTAGTCAGGCACGGTAGAATTGTTCAGGGTACGATAATCACCACGTGTTCACAAATTCACAGGAGATTTGTTTGGAACCACATGCAACGGTGCAGCCCAGCAGCTGTCAGATCTGTACACTACGCCCAACTCTTACGAATTCAGATTTCACGATTTTAAAGAGAGTCTCGGGGGTAATCAACGAGTCTGTGCTACCACTGGAGGACCCAGAGTCTCGATATGGTGGTTATTGTATGTTTAATGTCTGTGTGATAATACAATGGGGTAACTATATGAGGGAAACCCTTGAGCAAAGCTCGGAAAGGGCAGGAGCCAGGTTGAAGTCTTGTCAGGTGGCTGACGACATTGGAGGGACGACAGATGCAGCTCATTTGCATACAAGAGCTGCAGTCCACGGCGCAACGATTTTTCAAATCCACCAACAAAGAAAAATGTGACAAAAAATCCGCTCCCAAAATGGACTTTGCCACATTTGCAATGGCGAAAACCCACCAAAAAGGTTTCTTGAGTCCTAAATCTAATGCAAGTGATCTTTGAATATAAGAATCATTATTTGTGGCTTAAAAAATACACGACATATTGGGGTATCTGCATTCCTCCATCGTTGGAGGGACCACTGAAATCTCTGCACCAGAATCAACAAGAAATTCAACACTGAGAGCAAGGGCAGCAGTTGCCTCCACTGCTAGTCCTGGTCGTTTCCCAGCTGCTGTTTGCAGAAATTTCAAGGTGGCTGACAGGATCAGGCAGCAGCACCAAATCTCCGATACTTCCAAAAAATATGCAATCTGTCACCTCTACCACTTCCTCGACCACCACAATTCCAACAGATCGATGGAAGGAATTCCACTGCGTACCCAAAGCCTGGACCTGCAAAGTCAGTGCTGCCATTTGCTGCTCCAACTCATTTGTCTTTGATTTATAAGGTGCTGGCACTTCACAAGACCCAGTAAGCATTTATTTCAGTTCCATTGCTCCTATTGACTAGGGCAAGAAGCCAAACCTACCATCTTCAATGCAGATCTAACAATTGATCAAGGGTGGACATTCGAAAGACACTCACCAAATGCTCTTGAACATAAGACAATCATCAAAAGAAACTCTTTTCACAAAAATCACCTTTCACAGAGTCTGTGCCACCTCCTCGACATCTGTGAGGGTTGCCTATCGCTAGGCTGTCATCAGCTAGTAATTGGGTAGTATGAATCTCCCTAGATGGCTGAGTACGCTGCATCTTAAGTTTGGGAGATTACCATCCGGATACACTGATATATCTTCCACTTCACAGGCAATCTGCTCTGGAAGGCATTCCACAAGTAAACCACACTTCATCTTCTGATTCTTCACACTAAGGGTAGAGATACGCATTTTGAGGATCATGAACCATGCTTGTGACCTCTCCAATTGCTCCTGTAAGGGGTTTATCCTCATTACTATCCTTTTTAAATTAGAAGATATTATGAACTCATGGGGTCACCACTTGTAACAGCACTAAGTTATCTCAGCTTACAAACAAAAAGATTACACTCACGCATTTCCTTCAGCACACCATGAATTAGACTTTTCTTTTATTATTCACTAGACATAACATTGCATTCTTCAACTCCTCAAACACCATCCAGCTAAACTCCTCTGACCTCTTTGGCTCACTGCCACACGGGTGATCCTGACACCCTCACTCCCTTCCTCCTGCATCTGAGATTCATCACCCATATACTGATGCTTAACACATTTACGCATGCGCGTTATTACCCCTGTGGGTCGCATCGCTTACGCCATCATCGCTGCTGGCACCGCTCCCGACAAATACGAGAACGTGACTACAAAAATACCTCTTCCCCAGGATATTCTTGCAAACTTCCTTTGGACCCTCTCCAATGCCAGCACATCCTTCTTCAGATATGGGGACCAAGATTGCTCAAAGCCTCATCTTAACACCTTTGCATTTGTATTCTGTATTCTAGTGCTCTCAAAATAAGTGTTAACATTACATTTGCTTTCCTTAATTCTGACACAGCCTGCAAATTAACCTTTAAGGAATCCTGCTCTAGGACTCTCGTCCTTTTCGATCTCTGCTTTCGGAATTCTCTCCCCATTGAGAAAAAAAGTCTATGCTTTGATCCCATCTCCCAAAGTGCATACACTTTCCCGCATATTCCAGTGAGAGAATCTAAATTCAGAGGGCACAACCTTAGAATAAAAAGGACATCCCTTTAGAACAGTGATGCCTGACATCGAACTTACTTTTATATAGTTCAAATGGCTAAATGTCACTCTAACGCTTCCTTGAAATTTGACAGGTGTAAAACTGAAGAAGGTACTTTATTACATATGGTTTGGTCTTGTTCCTTTCTTTCCATTTTTTGGGAACAATTTTTTCTACCGTATCTTTGGTTCTCAATGTGAATTTGATACCTAATCCTATAATTGCCCTTTTTGGTCCAACTAAGAAAACTGATTTGAATTTAACTGTCTTTTTTCCCTCCCTTATTGCTAGATGTTTAATATTGATGAGATGGAAAGATGCGGTCCCTCCTGCTTTTAATCAATGGCTATCTGATATGATGGCAAGCCTAACTTTGGAAAAAAAAAAATCAGATCTTCTATTATAATTGGTTTAAATTTTCTCAGTTTATGGGGTCCTTTTATCAATTATTTTCATAAGTTATAAAATCACTTGGATCTTGCTTTGTGAGGTTTTTTTTTAATGTTAATGAAATTATATGAACTTACCAGATAAATTCAGAAGTGATGGGGTTGGAATTTGTAGTATAGTATAAAACTTTTTTTAATATTTTTCAATTAGCCATATGTTGTAATTGTTTAAGTGCTTGCCACTTTTTAAAAAATCTGTTGTGACCATTATGATATTGAGTTTATATACAAGTTTTATTTTTCTCATACAACTGTTTTTATATATTACTTAGATTAATGGCTTTTTACTTAAGCACTATTTCTGTAAAATCCAATAAAAAGATATTGAAAAAGAACATTGATGAAGAGAAACTTCTTCAGCCAGAGGGTGGTGAATCTGTGGAATTCATTACCGCAGACAGCTGTGTCATTGGTTAAATTAATAGAGGCTGATAAATTTTACATGAGGAAGGGCATCAAAAGTTATGGAGAGGAAGCAGGAAAATTGGTTTGAAAGGAAGAATACAGCCATGATTCAAATGGCACAGTGGGCTCAATGAGTCTAATTCTGATCTAATAACAGTTTTAACTACCAGTTCTTTGCCCATTCTCCCACCCTATCCAAGCACCTCTGTAGACTCCCTCCTTCCTTAACACTACCTGCCCCTTCACCCATCTTTGTATCATTGGCGAACTTGGCCACAAAGCCATTAATTCTGTCATCAAAATCATTTACATAAAACACAAGAAATAATGTACACAACACCAATCCCTACAGACACCATTAATCACTGGCAATCAACCAGAAACATCCCCATTTATTCCCACTCTTCCTTCTGCCAGTCAATCTACAATTCATGCTAATACCTTTCCCATCGTACTATGGGTTCCTATCTTGTTCAAAGGCCTTCTGAAATTCTGAAGTTTTCCTCTTTGCTGATCCACTTTGTCAAAGAACTGTACTTGTACTCAGAGATCCTTCTCTACAACACTCCAAAATATCCCGACCATTCACTGTGGGGGTTCTACCCTTGTTAGACTCCTAAAATGCAACTCCTCACATTTATTTCTCTGTATTAAATTCCATCAACCATTCTTCTGCCCAGCTGATCAAGATCAATTGCAATTTTTGGTAACCGGATTTACTATCTGCAATACCACACACTTTAGTGTCATCCGCCAACTTGATTATCAAGCCACAGAGGTTTTCATCCAAATCATTAAGACAGAAAACAAACTGCAATGGCCCAGCATCAAACCCTAAGGCTTTCACTACTAGTCATTCACCTCTAATCCGAAAAACAATCTTCCATCCATCAGCAGTTTTCTTCCACGAAGCCAATTTTATATCCATTCTTGACCCCTTCCAACTATAAATAATCAGAACCATGCAGTGGCTACTCGGGAGATAATGCCAACATGAGCTTTTGGAACAAAACTGGAATATAGTGAGTATCTTAATTTAACATGGTGAAAATGTCAAAGTAAGGTAGAGGGACTGTGTGGGAAAAAAAAAATCCTGATAACTAAAGAAAATTAATCGCATAAGAGGAACTAGCTTGGGGGGGGGGGGGGTGGGGGTAGTCACATAATGTCAGAGAGGGAGTAGAGTGGAAAAACTGAGCTCCAAGGAAAACCAAGTTAATTCATTTTTAAAACGGCCAAAAAGACCCTAATATTAAAGGAAAGTCTAGAAAGAATTAAATAATTGCCAAAGTGATGGAAGAAGATGATGATAAATGGTAAAGACATTAATGCTTCAATACCCCATGACAATCCTGTGCGACAGCCCTGGGGTAGCAAAAATGGCAGAGTCTGCCTGAAGCACTCGGGGGAGAAGAGGATGACGGAGTCACGACCCATTCCACAAGCAGACAGGCTGCTGAAGCCATCCCCCAGATGTCTCAAAGAAGCAAAGCCAAGCGGGCAGGCAGGCCCTGAGGAAAACACACATGCCGTGACAGAAGAAACAATGCCAGGGCTATTAAGTGAGCGCCATATGCAGAGGTGAGAAGAAGGCCGAGGGGGCCACCTGTATGGGGATCGATAGAGCGGCGAAGGAAAGGGTGAGCATTCAAGGTTCAGCCCCAAAAGAGCAAGAAAAGGTGCAAAGAGCACCGCTGACTTACCCTTGCCTGCGGAGAGGGGTGAGTCCCGGGCGCAGTGGCAAACCTCCAGCGATGGCAAGGACCACTCCAACCCAGCGGTGATGGTATCAGGCAGCAGTGTGGGAAGCAGCACAGATGAAATGTACAACCTGACTTTGCAGACAGACAGGAGGAAAAAACGGAACAGAGACAAAAAGAAGGACTGGAGCCTTTTATGAAAAACATTAAAGTGATGGTGAAAACAGTAATAAAAGCCTAACAGAATAAAAGAAAGTTTTACGAGATTTGTCAATGGAGTTGGGAGAAGTTAGGAAAGCCATGTTATCAGGAAGAACGACTACAGTAGAGGAAAGGATGCAAGATTGAGAGATTGGAAAATGACAGGAAAACCTGGGCAAGGGAGAAAGAAAATAATATGGGATAGACTAGACAACCTTGAGAACCTTGGCAAAAGAAATAACAAAAATTGTAGGGGTGAAAGAGGAGATAAAAGGGAGTGATCTAATAGCATTCTTTAGGGAATGTATCCCCAAAATACTGGGGAGTGAGAGAATAGGGGGGCCTTCCAAATAGAAATGGCTAGTCACTCTCCTCTTCCAAAGCCAGGTCTGATCTATCCTAATCAGATTGGCCACATTCGAGGAGAGGGAAAAAATCTTACGGGTAGCATCTCTGGGAGCAAAGGAGAGGGGCAGACCTGTGAAATATGAGGGAGAAAAGTCCTCTTCTATCCAGACATCACCATGATGCTCCTTAAAAAAAACGTAAAGAATTTGATCCAGTCAGGAAAATGTTAAGAAACCAGGGAATTGGGCCAACTTTATTAGATCCAGCAACCCCAAAAATATTCCTGGCAACAGGAGAGAGGAATTTTTTTTTTAACCGAGGCCAGAGAGGCTGTGTTTACAGTTCTCTGCATATAATGTAAATACAATTGAAGTAATTATACTTGGTTAACAAAAGTAAATTTCATAAGAAAAAACATTCATTGTGAGCTCTGGAGCGACAAAGAAGGTGGTGAGCATCAAAGATGGGTGCGTTGGGCATTGCCCCAGGATGAGAAGGGCAGTGGCGCAAAGAGGTTTAGAGTGGTGTGATGGGGAAAGGGAGGGAGTGTTAGGCTATATACTACCTATTTTGTTTTACTTTTTGTCTTAATTGCCTAGGATTTATTTTATACAAGGTCTGCAGGACCAAAAGGATGAGCACTATGTACTGAATAAAAGGGAAGCATTTTGTGAGAGAAGTAAAGAAAACCAATCAAAAGGAAAAAGAGCTGGGGCAATTGATGAACCTCAAAAATTTGATTGTTTCAATGTTAATGGCTTAAATGGGTGAGTGAAGAGGAGGAGAGTCTTCGCACGTGTTAAAAAAAATTAAGCCTTTTGCAGGAGACCGCCCTTATGAATAGTGAACATCAAAAACTTAAAAGAACCTGGGTGGGACAAGTGATAGCATCCAAGGCCAGGGGAGTAGCTATTTTATAGGGAAAAATGTCCCAGTAAAGGTTGAGAGCACAGTCATAGACCCAGCGGGTAGATTTGTAATTGTACACTGTCAAATATTTTCTGAACCCTGAACAGTCATGAATATATACAACCCCTTTTGCAATTGGCAGAAGGGCAGGAAAATGTCTTAATTGGAGGGGACTTCCATTTTTGCCTGGATCCGGTAATGGACAAGAGCTAGGGCAGCAAAAGCAACCCTGGCCTTCATGAAAGAGTTAAATCTAGTGGATGCTTGGAGAAGATAGCATCCGAGGGAGAGGGATTACTCCTTCTACTCAAAACAGCATGACTCTTATACCTGAATTGGCTTGTTTCTTGCCTTGGCTCAGCTAGAGGGCAGAATTGTAGAAACTGAATATACAGCAAGGATATTATCAGATCAATCATCTTTGACCTTAATGATTGTCAAGCCAGATAAGCAAGCCATGGCATATAGGTGGTGCCTTAACCCGCTGCTATTGAAAAAGGTTTTGCAGTTATGTTAGAGCTCAAATAGAAATGTTTTGAGAAACAAACTGTGCCTCTACTTCTAATCTCTTATGGGCTACATTAAAAGCTTATCTGAGAGGACAAATACTTAGATATACTAGAAGTATTAAAAGTGAGCATATAGGGAAGTCGATGAATTGGAACAAAATAACTCAATTGGAAAAGCACTACCAAAGATTGGGCTCTGAGGGAAAGTACAGAACACTAATATACAAAAAGCTCAAGTATAACACTTTGCAAGCATACAAAATGGATAAAGAAATATTAAAATCCAAACAAAGGTACTATATGCTCGGGGAAAGAGCCCACAAGGTATCATCCTGGCAGCTGAAAGCAAAGGAAACCACAAGGACAAACAAAGCATTTCATACAGGGCCAGGTAGGATTTCTTATAAACCGAAAGAAATAAATGAAATGTTTAGACAATTCCATACGTAAATATAGAAATCTGAATCGAAGGGGAATTTGGACAAATCGGAGGAATTCTTATCCAACTTGGAATTGTCAAATTTAGAATCTCAGGAGCAGGAAGGATTAGATACTCCCTTCTCAGAAGAAGAAATAGGAAAGGCATTGAGCTTGCTGCAGACTAACAGGTCTCCAGGGGAGGACGGGTTCCCTCTTGAGCTTTATTTAGAATTTAGGGATCTGTTAATATCACTATTTATGGTTGTGGTGGAACAGGCAACTGAGTTCCATACCCTCCTTGAGTCTTTTTCAACAGCAATAATTACCGTAATTCCTAAAAAGGATAAGGACCCACTAAAGCTGTCCTTTTAAAGCCAATCTCTCTTTTGAATATGGATTATAAAATAATAGCTAAAGTTTTGGCAAATAGATTGGCTCAGTATCTACCAAAATTAGTAAATCCAGGTCCATAGGGTTTGTGCAGAAAAGACAATCAGCAGACTGTACAAGTAGACTACTTAAAATAATACACCTAGCACAGTCAAGGGCAGATCCAAGTAAAGCTGTGTCATTTGTGCTGAGAAAGCCTTTGATCGACTGGAATGGGATTATTTTGGTGAAAGTGTTGAAATAATTTGGGTTCGGACATTAATTCAAAAATTGGGTTAAAGCATTGTACCATAAACTCAATGCTAAATTTACCACAAATGGACAGATATCTCCAACCTTCCCACTGACCAGATCTTGGAGGCAGGGTTGTCAGCTATCTCTTTTTCTATTTATGTTAGCTATTGACCCATTAGCAGAAGCCATTCGCCGGGATCCAGGTATCAAAGGGTTTACAGTGGGCCAGGAAGAACATAAAATTAATTTGTTTGAGGATGATGTTTTGATATATGTGACAGAAAACCAGTAGGGTCATTGGCCAGGTTGCGGACTATACTGGAGGACTATGGCAAAATTTCTGAACATAAAATTAATTACAATAAGAGTGAAATTATGCCATTAACAAAAGGGGAGTATGAGAAATACCAACAGGAGAGTAAATTTAAGTGGCTACAAAAGTGGTATGAAATATTTGGGAATATGGATAGACAAGAACTTACAAAATCTATATAAATTGAATTATCTTCCCCTACTTGCGAATATTAAGGAAGACCTAAGCAGGTGGATGCACCTGCCTATCACTTTGAAGGGCAGGGTTAACTGCATTAAAATTAACGCGATGCCAAGGCTACAATACTTCTTTCAATCTTTGCCCACATCTATTCCCCCAGAGATTTTTCAAGACACTTAACAGATGTGTCAGATAATTCCTGTGGAAGAATAAAGTAGCTAGAACCTCCATGGAAAAATTGACCTGGGACTATAGCCTTGGAGGAATGAAGCTCCCGGACTTGCGAAGTTTATCACTCCATTCTTTGAGGGGTACGGTTTACCATCCAGGGCACAAATTGGTCTACAGACAGTAGGGGAGGAGATAACAGGAGAAATTATTTACAAATAGGATACCAAGTTAATAATGCCAAAAACAGACAACCCAATACTAAAGCATATAATCCGAACATGGCAAAAAAAATAAATAAATGAACAAGTTTATTGAGTTCAAAGTAGGGTTGTCCCCTAAAATGCCCCTATCCCAGAAAAAATTAATCCCTATGACTATGGGTAACAAGATCCTGGACACCTGGTGCCAGAAAGGGATTAGGTATATTCAGGACTTATGAGAAGAGGAAGCTTATGTCATTTGAGCAAATAAAAAAATATTTCACTTATCAAACAAGACCTTCTTCTGCTATCTTCAATTAAGATCTTTTTTTGAGGGACAAATTAGGTCCATCTACGGCCCTGCCACTGTTTAGTGACAAAGAGGTTCTAATTCGAAGGGGGAAATCACGTGTAAATTCATATCAGCTATGTATCTCCTATTCCAAAACAAGAGCCAGAAACCAAGTCTCCATAAAGCAAGGAAAAGATGGGAGTAAGATCCAGGAACAACAATTTCTGAATGATGCTGGTCCAACTTCTGCCGGGACAGCATGAAGGCGTTATTAACATCAAATTTAATTCGTGAAGGTCATGGAGCTGCAGAGCTGTGTTCCCCTAGAGAAAATGACATAATTTAAGAGGGAGATACAACACATTCGTTGAAGTGTGGCACCCAATACTTACGACACGACAAAACGCAGGTATGATTCCTTTCTCAATAGGAATAATAGAATCACATAAGCCCTGAGACACTGAGAACGAGGAGAAAATTTGGAAGTCCTGCTGGCTCCCCTACTCCAAAGAGCAGGGATAAAAAGTTGAGACATCATAAAGCACTGGTGAGACCTCACTTTGAGTACAGTTTTTGGTGCCATATTTGAGAAAAGACGTGTTGATGTAGGAGGGTTCAGAGAATGTTTATTAGAATGATACGAGTTATGAAAGGGTTTGCATATGAGGAATGATTGTCGGCTCTTGGACTGCATTTGTTGGAGTACAGAAGGATGAGGGGGAACCCCAGAGGCATTTTGAATGCTGAAAGGCCTGGACAGAGTAGATGTGGTAAGGATGGTAGGGGATTCTAGGACAAGAGGGCACAATTTCAATATAAAAGGTTGTCAATTTAAAACTGATGCAGAAATATTTCTTTAGCTAGAGGATGGTTAGTCTGTGAACTTGTTGATGCAGGCAGCTATGGAAAAGAATTCACTGATTGCATTTAAGGCTGTGATTGAAAGGTATTTGGTCAGGGCACCAAGGGTTAGGAGAGAAAGATGGGGAGTGTGTCTTTGTGAGTTGATGGATCAGCTCATGATTAGAATGACAGAGCAGATTCAATGGGCCTACTTCTGCCTCTATATCATGTACTGGAGAGGAAGTAGCTTTTCTGGTCAAATAGATGTTTGGCAGGTGATAAGAGAGCAAGTCAATCAATGTGGTAGCCATGCTTTGGCAGAGGCACCGAGGTGACAGGATAACAACATTCAGGTGGAAGTGCTGAAGTAAATTCAAACCCAAATTCCAAAACTCAGCAATTCCCCCACCCCCTTCACAGCCCCACAAGTGGATCCAGTCAGTGAAGACTGGTGACAACACCTCCACGATCACCTTCAACACCAGTAGCATATTCAAACCTCTCGCTGTATACTCATGACTGACTGGCTAAACACTATTTCAACTCCATCTAAAAAATTATAAGACATCTCTTCCATAGGCCAGATCTTTAAAGAAAGATGAATAGAAATGTAGAGTCTTGTGGCTTGGTGACAGGACAACTCTCTCATTGAGCAAGACATGGAAGCTGGTCATAGACTTCCAGAAGAGAGATAGAGATTATTCCCTGTACACATTAACTGAACTTAGATGAGGTAGTATAGCTCTTTAAGTTGTTTGGTATGACCATCTCCAATGGCTTGCCCTGGTTCCATTACTTCGGCACAACAGCCAAGTGCACCTTTTTCCTCATCAGTTTTACATCTCACCTGAATCCTGTAACAACTTCTACAGATGCACCATCAAAAGTATCCTGTCAGGCTGCAATACTGCCCGACCCCCCCAGCGCTGCCCGACCCCCCCAGCGCTGCCCGACCCCCCCAGCGCTGCCCGACCCCCCCAGCGCTGCCCGACCCCCCCAGCGCTGCCCGACCCCCCCAGCGCTGCCCGACCCCCCCAGCGCTGCCCGACCCCCCCAGCGCTGCCCGACCCCCCCAGCGCTGCCCGACCCCCCCAGCGCTGCCCGACCCCCCCAGCGCTGCCCGACCCCCCCAGCGCTGCCCGACCCCCCCAGCGCTGCCCGACCCCCCCAGCGCTGCCCGACCCCCCCAGCGCTGCCCGACCCCCCCAGCGCTGCCCGACCCCCCAGCGCTGCCCGACCCCCCAGCGCTGCCCGACCCCCCCAGCGCTGCCCGACCCCCCCAGCGCTGCCCGACCCCCCCAGCGCTGCCCGACCCCCCAGCGCTGCCCGACCCCCCAGCGCTGCCCGACCCCCCAGCGCTGCCCGACCCCCCAGCGCTGCCCGACCCCCCAGCGCTGCCCGACCCCCCAGCGCTGCCCGACCCCCCAGCGCTGCCCGACCCCCCAGCGCTGCCCGACCCCCCAGCGCTGCCCGACCCCCCAGCGCTGCCCGACCCCCCAGCACTACATCACCCAAAAGGTCAAGATATTACAGAGAATCATGAACACAAAGTTATCTCCCATGGCCTTAGGGAAAAAAAGAGCCAGACTCTTCCCCCTCCTCATGAGTGTGAGATTGTGCATGGACAATTTCATGGACAATTTATTTCCTGTTGTTATCAGACTCCTGAACAAACCTCATTAGTAAAGTGCTGCCTTTGTTCCTTTCCAACTGATCTTGCTCTGCAATTCTGCACTCTGCTGTATTTTTATTGCTGAACAATGTATAAGTTGACTACCTACATTGTACACAAAACAAACTTTTAACAGTACCTCAGTACACCTGATAATAAACTTGAAATTAAAATACAAGATCCCTTCACACTGCCAACCCTCCTAGGAAATGGGAAAACTTACCAGGCATGTTTCTTCTCTGGAGCCTTTCCCACTGCACCATTATTTACTGGTAAATCGGGAACCCAGCATTTTAAGGGGGGGGGGGGGGGTCCCACCTCCAGCAGTGACAATGCAAGAGCAGGTTGTGCTTTCATACCACCAGAAAGTGATTAGAGTTAACTCAGCCGGGCTCTGACAATTGGGCAGTGGGCTGTTGTGCCGATACGATGGAACCAGGGCGAGTCATTGGAGATGGCAGAGTGTCAGAGTCCAGATGAATTTAACTCACCCTACCAGGTTGGGACATTTCACACTGTGTGATTACTGGGAACAAGCCTGCTAAATTAGCCAGTTAACCCATACAGAATCGGTTGGGTGAAAGGAGCTAAGGGTGCGCAGGTTGGTTGGCCTTGTTTCTATTGCGTTGGTGAATGTACTTGTACAATTTATGGATGAGTATAGGTTAGGCTTGATGGTTGATATATGCTCACCGGGTAAAAGACCAGTTTCCATTACAACTAATTTTACAATAGAGAAGTTATTCCTTCTTGGGGGCTAGAGTATAGTCTAGCACAAGACCAGGTGAAAATAATTGCAGACGTCCTGCAAAGGAGATGATAGACCATCTTTTAACCTCTAAATGCTAAATTCCCAACCTAACAAGAAGTATGTGGAAGTCACACCTACACTTTAGTCAGGGTTGGGTATTTACTGAAATACAATGTCTGGCACATGTTAATGGGTGTGTCATTGCTCACAAAACTGGTTTCAACGTGTGCAGAATGTCAGATGATTTCTCCACAGTCAACATATAATCTGAATACAACCAGAGGGAAATGAACAAAATTACCAGACAATCAGAGGGATGCATTTAGCAAACTCAAAAGATCATTAAACAAAAAGCTACAGATTTGAAATCGAAGAGTCAAGAGGAACATGCTTTTAAATGAAGAGAATCAGCAGAATCAGACAGCAATGAGGAAGTGTACTGGAGGGAGATAGATCAGCTAGTTGAGTGGGGTCACAAACCACAACCTTGCCTCAACGTTAGCAAATTCAAGGAACTGATAGTGGACTTTAGGAGGAAATCAGAACACAAACCAGTCCTCATCGAGGGGTCAGCATTGGAGAGGGTCAAGAACCTCAAATTCCTGGTGTCAATGTCTATGAATATCTGTCTTGGGGCCTCCATGTCAATGCAATCACAAAGGTGACTTGGCAGCAACTATATTTTGTGAGGTTTTTGAGGAGATTTGGTATGTCGCTGAAGACTCTCAAAAACTTCTACAGGTGTACCGTGGAGAGCATCCCGACTGGTTGCATCACAATCTGGTCTGGAGGTGCGAATGCACAGGTGAAAAAAACCCACCAAAACAGTTATTAATTTGGCCAGTGACATCAAGGGGATCAGTCCTCACTCCATCAAGGACATAAGGTCTTAAGAAAGCAGCCTCTATCCTCAAGGACCACCCAGGATATACTGTTTTCGCTGCTGCAATCAGGAAAGAGTAATAGATGCCACAAGAATCATACCACCAGGTTCAGGAACAGTTGTTACCCTTCACCATCAAGCTCCCAAACAGACTCATTTAAGGACACTTACTTTGCACATTATTTACTACTGAATAGTTTTCCTGCACTTGAACAGTTTGTTTAAATTTCTTTGTTTTTATTTCTCTCTTTTGTAAATGTACCTTTTCCTTGAGTACAGTTTACACTGCCAATTAATAGAAATTCTTCCTGGCCTACAGGAAAACGAATCTCAGGATTGTATGTGATGTCATGTATGTACTTAGACAATACATTTGAATTTGAATGCGAGTTTCTGAAAAGTACTTGAAAATTTCTTTAAGCAAAAGCTTTCTTTTTTTGACATTACAAAGATACAAAATAATGCACGACGAGGTAAAAACAGATCAACAAAGACAACTAAAATATGCCAACATTAGTCAAGGATCACTTTCTAAAAACATTTTTTTAATATTAAAAAATGCTGGGTGGGGAGTGGGATAGCAATGTAAAACTGCCAGAAAGTAAATGTGCTGGCAGAGAATTATAATCAGATAAAAATTGCTAACAAATTGGTTGATTTACACAATACAACTTAAGCAGCAATAACATACAGAGCAACAGCAAACAATGAATTCAAGTCACATTTTTCGCAGGTGTAAAAACTAATAGACAAATTTCTCTCTTGTTAATGAGCCTTACTTGAAAGGAATTACATAAGGAAAAGAAAAAAAACAATCTACTTGGTGTTAAGGAATAAAGGCAAGTTGATAGATATAAAATAACAATGAAGTGAGCCTGAGACAAAAAACAATGCAAATAATGCAAAGTTAGACAGGATCCAAGAATGCTAAGTTTGAGAAAATAATCAGTTTGCACAAAATTCTGGCCTATCATGAGTACTGTAGATCATGGAGATATCCTACCTCTGAGAGAAGATACCTACATGATTAGACAACTGTGCTATAGATATGGCAGTTGGGGATGGGGGGGATGCGTTCACATTAAGAAAATGGCAGCTCTGTTGGAGCCACTGTAGCAACAGCACTGCCGCTGGTGTGGACCCACAGGGAGCGAAGATGCAACACTCCTGCAGGGTCCAACCACTTTGAACAGACCACTGGGGGAAGCCGACAGGGATTTTTATTTGAAATTCCACAGTGCTTAGTAATCAGCAGCAGCCACGAGGGGCTGTAGACCCTGAAGAAGTGGAGGAATGGAGCAGGGCACCAGAGGACAAGAAGACCACTCCCTGCCCCCATAGGAGAGGGAGAAGCAAGAAGAAACCCACAGGGACTGTGACAAGGGCAGTGGACCAATGAGGGAGGGCTACAGCTGAGGGACGAGTGCATGTGGGGGGAGCTGCTGGTGAAGAGTCGAGGAGCCCACTCCGGGCTGCAGACGGCTGGAAACTGGCTTACACTGGCTAGAGGGATATCAGGTATTGGAACCAAAATGCGAGGAGGTGCCGAGGGTGGCTGAAGGGTTCCTGATCGTGTCGGAGGTTCAGATCTGGAGCTCAGGTGCTAATGATTTGGACTGGACTGTGTGGCTGTGGAAGCACTGGAGGTGATTTGGACTAGACACTCAGTGAACTCTTTTTTGCTTCTCTCAGCCAGACTGCAAGCAGCGCTTAGGCAATTCCTGCCGGGGGTGAATCCATCTTGCAGCAGACAAAAATAAATTTCATCTAACACTGTTTTATTACTGTGACAATAAATTGAATCTTGAAAAAGCCACAAAAGATAACTCACATAATGGAGTATCTAGACAGCAAAGACGAGCATATCAGGGTGCTCTTTGTCGACTACAGTTCAGCATTCAACACCATCATCCCCACAAAACTGATTAGCAAACTCCAAGAGCTGGGCCACCAAGTTCAACTTTATTTATCGTCTGATTGCACCATAAACCTGCTAAAACAGTGTTCTCCGGTCCACGGTGCAAAATAATTCTTACAGATGAAACACATGCATTGACAAGGATACATGTATACACTACATTTATACATATTAAAATAAATATTCTTAATAAATAGTAGAGTCACAGAGTTGTTTTTAGCAGTCATTCAGCAGTCTCACTGCCTCAGGGAAGAAGCTGTTCCTCACCTTGGTGGTTCTGGCTCTGATACTTCTATATCATTTTACTAATGGGAGTAGCTGGAAGATGCTAGATGCAGGGTGGTAGGAGCTCTCCCTGGTTTTGCAAGCCCCCTTTAATAATACCAGTAAATCCCATCGATTGGGGAAGTGCAGGGGTGGGAGGGGAATCCCAGTGATCCTCTGCTGCTTTTATGGTCCTGTAGATTTACCTCCAATCCAATGCTCTACAACAATCATTCCACACCATGATACAGCTGCCCAGGACACTCTTGATAGAGCTCCTGTAGAAAGATGACAAAGTGGTTCTTACCTCAGCCTTCTAAGGAGGTACAGGTGCTGTTCCGCCTTCCTGACAACTGATGAGATGTACTGTGTCAAGGAGAGGTCATTCTTAAGTGAACTCCGAGAAACTTGGTGCTCTCCACTATCAAGCTATTAATATGTAGTGGAGGGTGGTCGTCCCTAGTTCTCCTGCAGCACAATTATCTATTTTGTCATCCATGTTGAGACTCAATTCTAACACCATTCCATGAGATTTTCCACCCCCTTTTGTGTATTTTGAATAATCCTTGTTGATGATGCCAACCACTGCCATGTCATCTGCAAACTTGATGATTCTGTGGTGCTGGATGTGGCGTTGCAGTCGTGGATAAGTAGCATGAAGAAGAGTGGACTGAGCACACAGCCTCCAGGTGCTCCAGTGATTGATGTGTTGTGCTCGACATTCTATTGCCAAAAGACTATAGTCTTTCCATTAGAAAGTCCAGAATCCAGAGGCGTGTTGAGTCCCAATGACGACAGCTTCTCCACCAGCCTCTGGAGTATGATTGTAGTAACACCAAGCTAAAGTCAATGAACAGCATCCTGATGTACGAGGCATCATTCTCCAATTATAGCAGGATGCAGTGCCCCCAATGCACAATGGGATCATCCATTTCCTCACCTCTGGACCCCTCTCCATCAGCATTAGGGCACCAGAGGGCTGAATGCTTAGCCCCCTGCTCTGTTCACTTTACACCTATGACTGTGGTTCAGTATAACAACAACCCCATTTACCACACTGCTGGGTTATACAAAAAGGGGTGATGAATCAGCATAAAGGAGGAGATTAAAAACTTGGCTGAATGGTGTACAAATAACAACCTCGCATTCAATGTCACCAAAGTCACCGGTGGACTTCAGTAAGGGAAAACCAGATGTGTATGATCCAGTGGCATTGTGGTAAATAAAATCAGAGGTGGATGATAAGTCACAGTCTTGGAGGACCTTTCCTGGTTCCAACTAACTAATGTCATTGAGAAGAAAGCACATCAGTATCTCTACATCCTCAGTACTTTGCAGAGGTTTGGTAGGTCACCAGAAACTAAGGCAAACGTATATAGACTATAGTGGAAAGTGCAGTGACTGGCTGCATCACAGCATCAATAGCTCAAAGCAGAAAGCCCTGCAAAACATAGTGAACTCAGTCCAATACTTCACATGCAAAACTTTCCCCACCAGAGAGAAAATCTACATGGAATGCAGCAGAGAGCAGACCTCTACCACCTGGTTCAGGAACAGTTGCTACCCCTCCACCTTCAGACTCCTAATCAATAAACTCAGACTAATTTTACTTTGTACATTATTTATTACTGAATATTTTTCATCTGTATTGCACAGTATTTACATTTCTTTCTTTGTTGAGAATTTTCTTTTTTGCATACACATCTTTACGGAGTACAGTTTTTTTTCACAACTGATAAGTAAATATTCTATCTGGCCCACAAGAAAAATAATCTCAGGGTTGCATACAGTATCAGGTGTGTACAGTAGAAGCCCAAAAATCCAGACATGCACTAAATTTTAAAAGTTTGAGAGTTTTTGACATTCTTATTCTCGGGTAGCTCAGATTTCTGGCATCTGGATTTTTGGACTTCTACTGTACTCTGACAATAAATCCGAACTTTAAAGTTTGAAAAAGACTCGACCAAAACAGACATTTCATGGTTTGTGAAAAGAAATCTATACATTGAACCTTCTTTTGCACTGCCAGACTGGGACCACCTACAGATTGGATGAACACACCTTAAATTCCGTCTGGGCACCCTCCAACCAGATGGTATTAACATCAACTTCTCAGATTTATTGTCAGAGTACATACGTGACATCACATGCAACCCCGAGATTCCTTTTTCCTGAGGGTACAGCTGAATTACCACTAAATGGTAGTGCAAAAATAAAACTTCACAGCGTAAACAAATAAAACTGTAAACAGATAACAACTGTAAACAAACTGAATGCATGTTTCTGTTAGCCCACCCCTCCCCATTTCCCCTTTCCTCTAGCTTGCTCTCTCTTTCCTTCTTTTTCCCCTCCATCTCTTTTCCTCCAGATCTGCATTCTCAGAGCCACCTGCTCCTCTCAAGATTTCTCACCATTTCTCTCCTGTCATATCCATGTCCAATTATCACTTTTATCTGTTGGTCTGTACTCCTCCCCCACTTTTTCTTTGTTTCTCCCCACCCTTTTAATTCTGGTGCCTGTCTGCATTTTACTCATACCTTGAAGGGCTCAGGCCAGAAACGTCAGTTATACATCTTTACCACCAATAGATGCTGCAAGACTTGCTGAGTTATCCCAGCATTTGTGTTTTCAGTACAATCACAGCCTCTGCAGACTTTCATCTTTCATGACATCAAACCTTTATGCAATATGACCTAGTCCATGTTCTGCAAATCTATTATTCCAAGCGAAGTACTGTTATGAGCCCAGAGGGCCCATGCAATAGATATTCACCAAGACAAATGGTTTCTTAAACAAAAGTTGCTTTTAATTATCTTTCAACATGAAAACTGAATCAAACTTTAACTTATCTCTATCGACTTACTTAACCCCTTCTAATTCTAAGTGCACATGTATGGATGTGTGTGTAAGTTCACCCTTCAAGTAATAGCCACACGCCATTTCTTTAATCTCCTGTTCAGTTACTGCTTTGTCCCTTAAGACCACAAGATCTGTATCGGTTTTCTGTTGTTAAATTAACTCTTTCCTTGACAAAGAGAAATCCTCACTCTCACAATTACCCTGCTCTTTCAAAACCATTTCAGAAGCTCTGGGCAAGTCTCTATCAACTAGATCTTCTTCAGCTCTCATCATTTTCTTAGTCACAGACCTTGTCACAGCACATGCAGGATATATTTCACAATCCTCTTCAACCTCATCCTTACTAGGCCGATTTGTTAATCTCAAAACTAATCCAACTTTATCCTCTGCCAAATCATTCGCTAATAAATGCGAGACATCCTGCATGGGTAACTTTTAAATTACTCTTACTACAACAGGTCCTTTAACTAATTCTGAATTTAGCACAATATTGTGAAGAGATATTGACTCTACCTCACCTTCAACACTTTTAATCAATGTTGTTTCCCCTGTGTTAGTCCTTTAATCCAAAGTTAATGACTGAGCAGCCCCAGTATTTCTAAGAATTTTAACTGGAACCTGTGATTCTCCCTCCTTTACTGAAACCAAGCCCTCTGACACAAAAGGTTTGAAAATATCCATGTCATCCTTACCAGGTTTGTAAAATCTGCTCTCCTTAAATTCATCATCCTGCCTCCATCTTTCAACATCTCCTCTCTGCCTTTCAGCTTGGTTTGCCTCATATTGTCTGTTTCTCAGCCACCGACACACTCAATTTCTCCAATTCTAACTCAACAGATCTATCCTGTCGAAAATTTTCTAAGTCTTTCTCAACAAATTTTCCCTCACCTATATATTTCACTATAATCCTCTGTATTTGTATTTTCCTCATCCAATGCTCAATTTCAGTCAGTTTTAATGGCTTAGAAATAACCATCAGTTCCTCTTTTCTCTTGCTCTGCAGCTCTGCAGGTGATAGTTGTGACAAAAATATATCAACATTCACTGCTGCTGTTTTTCCCCCACACACAAGCTTTAAATTAGTTTGAAAAAACCAATTAACTAATAAATCATAAAACTCCAATTTTCAAATCGAACAGACGAGCCCCAATAAAATGTTACAAGTCCAGAGGAGCTATAAATGCAGCAGCAATAGATATTCACCAAGACAAATGGTGACTTAAACAAAAGTTGCTTTTAATTATCTTTAGACATGAAAACCGAATCAAATTTTAACTTATCTCTATTGACTTACTTAACCCCCTTCTAATTCTAAACACACGTGTATGTAATGTGTGTAAGAGTTCAGAAAAGTTCCTTAGTTCAAGTCTAATCTCATTTCTCATTCCTCCAAGTTCACTGGTTGCAGGCAATTCTTATACTGTGCACAGAATTTATCATTTATAAAGTTCACCAGGCTTTGGTGCTTGAAAGGTAAATGGTTACTGCTCAGGAAGGTTCTTGTTGGTTTTCAGAGAGAGATTTGTTGTTCCTTTTTAATCAGCCACTTCAGTGTCTTGCTGACTAAACTTGCCGCTTCAGGGTTCTCCAGATGATAATCTCTTTCTTTCAGGTCATCACAGAGTCCCTTTTTGTTTCTCTTATTCCAAGTGAAACATTAGACACCCAGTCCTCTCCTCTTGCTTGAACCACAAGGGCTTTGACCAGGCCATCTTCCAAATGGGCTTGCCAGCTTATCCTGTTCCAGTCCCAGCTACTTCGGTTAGCTGTAACACTGTACAAATGATTCTCTCTCTCTCTCTCTCTCTCTGAGAGAAAAGTTTTTTTTCTCTCTCTGCTTGCAAAACCACATGACCCTCTTACAACAGCAATCTCTCTTCCAGGCAGCAGCGGCTCCAGCATGCTGCTTCATCTGTTGCCTTTGGTAAATAACAATCCATTAGAGAAGGGTCTTGAGCACTCTTCAAAAGCTCTTGCAAAAGGTCTGAGTAGCCGATATGTCTAGCAAGGGGCAGAGCTCCAGTATTTCAAATGATCTGTTTTAGTGTTTGTATATAACTTACTCTAACAAACCTTTCCCAATTTATCTCCCAAAAACATATCTATATACTCTGTCATAATACATTTCCAAGGACAGACATGTTTCAGACAGGCAACATTTAATTGTTTTGTTTTATTTCAAAATCCTCAATTTTTAAATGTTTTAATTTCAAGTATAAATTATATTTAATTTTTTTAATTTTCAATGTTTGTGAATATTACAGAAACTTTAATTCTTCTGATAAGTAGTATCTGGAGGACTCAAATTCAAGTTCATAATCATATCTGGAACAGAGAGAAGGGTTCTTTTGTGAGCAGTCTATCAAATCTATTCTGACTTTAAACTATCTATTGCCTTCACTTCACTGCCTTTGCTATTGATGAATAATTGAGGTCTAGCCCCTTCCTGAAATCCATGATCAATTCCCTTGTCTTACTGAATTAAAACAGAGTCTCTTACCTTGCCACTAAGCCACTAGACTAAACATCCTTTCTTAACCAATTGTCAAAAATTGCAAATTATGGATGAAAACCCCTGGTAACCAGAACTGACTCCCAGGACTAAGCTGCCAGTAATTGAATAGAGACTGAGAATAGATGGTTTGCTGCTCATTGCCTCAATGTTTATTACACATTAGTAGTTTCCAACCTTTTTGAAAAAAAGGCCTGGTTGCATACACTGAGCAAAATATCTGTATCCATTTGTGACTCCACCCTCCAACATCTCTGATAACATCAAGAGTAGTTATTTTATCCATTAAAAAAAAATATATAATTTAAAAAATAAAGTCACATTATTTGAACAAATTTGGGAACCGTACATGGATCACAACAGAGATGGCTTACCGCAGACCTCCACCCCCTAAAAAGAAAAAAGGAGAAGACAAAATCACCTGACCCAGTGTGTAAAAGTAGATGACACAAATTTCTTGTTTATTTTCATTGTGTGATGACATTGTTTAATGGTTTTATTGTATATGTTGAACGTTTAATGGGTTTGGAGGGGGGAAAAAAAGGGGGAGAAAATGCCACTGTATATTCAAAAAGGAAATGTTTGTGTGTGTTTTAATTGATATGGTTCATAGTGTGAAAAATTTTAAAAGAGTAGTTATTTTAAAGGACAGGAGTTGGAGATCATGCAAAGGACTGAAAGTTTCTCTTCGGCTGGGTAAACTAGCATATAGAGTACCTTTTAAATTAATTTTTGCTTTCTCTATGAACTTTCTAACTAAATTAGCTCATATTAATGTCTAACAGGCCACCTCTTTTCTGTAATTTTTGGCACCACCCCCAGGATTACTTAAAATAGCATCAATCACCAATGCTATGATCTCCTAAAATAACAACTGTTGTGTTTTAGGGCTTTTACCTTGACATTAAACACACAATTGCAGTTGTTTGTGCTGCTTTGCTCTAACAGATTACTTACAGACAGTTAGTTTATTTTCCCAAGGACTCTCCATAAAGCCTGTAGCACATCAGTACTGTATTAACATGGAGATGTCAGATGTCTTGGAGAATACAAGGGCTGAATGAGATCTATCCCATGAACCTCTGGGATGCAAGGGAAGAGATAACAGGGGTCCTCAAAAAAATGTTTGCATCTTTGTTAGCCAAAGGAAAAACCAGATGATGATTGTACATACTTTAATTTGAGGACAGTAGGGATAAAAATGTAGGTTGGTGAGCCTCAGACGATGTTCAGAAAATCACTGGAGAAAATTCTAAGGGAGAGGATTTATATACATTTGGAAAAAAAGATTTGATTAGAGCTAGTCAGAGTGTCTTTGAGCAGGGGAAATCCTGACTCACTAATTTGATAGAGTTTTGAGGAGGTAACTAAGAAAACTTATAAAAGAAAAGCAGTAGTTGTCCATCTAGACTTTAGTCAAGCATTTGACATGATCCTGCATGCTCCAGGTTAAGGCACAGTGTCCAAAGTGAGCTGGGTAATTAGATGTAAAATTGGCTTGATGATAGGGGAATATCCTTTGTGATGGCTATGTGACCAGAGATCTATCAAGGGATCAGCACTGGGTCCTCTGTTGTACTTGATTTTATATATATGCATTAAGGACTTTGGATATGAATGCAAGAAGCATGATTATGACACAAAAGATTGACAGTATTATAGACAGCAAAGAATGGTATCAAGGTTACATGAGAATGTAGATATTGGGATGAACACAAGTTGATGGAATTTATCCCCAAAGTCCAGAATCAAATGGAGAAATCAAGGAATAGCAAGTGGTTATAGCAGTTAAAGAATGTTGATAAACAGAGGCATCCTATTGTTCCATAAAATAAGAAACCCAGGTCAATAGAGTGGTGGTGAAGGTATTAGGTGAGCATGCCTTTACAAGTCCAGTGCATTGGAATAGTCAATGTAAAACTACTTATGGTTCAGTATCAATGATTATATTATTGACCAATCTTATACATAGTCATGTGATTGCTAAGTAGAAAGCATCATACTCTTCTGAAGTCAATGCTTACATTTAACTGAAAAGTCTTTATTTAGCCCATGCTAGACCGGACTACAAAATGCCAGAGACACCACTAGATGCTCAATGGGAGTGTTCTACTTCCTAGTATTGACAACAACGATCTTGATCCAATCCATGCATTAGATGAATCAACTAGAATCAATATTCTCAATCTAGTCTCATTTAGTTCTATGACTTTAAGATTCAAGATTCCTTCTTGTTATATAATAGTACATATAGAAAATGTATTATTACATGAAATGGCCTTCTGCCTGGCGTCAGGCAAAGAGTTGCCATAGTGTTGCCCAGCACCCATTACAGTAAGAGAGAGAGGGGAGTAAAAGGAAGTCCTTTCAGAGTCGCTGAGTGCCATGCATTCACCTCCAGCACTCCTGTTGCCTCACAAACTCCTGTTCGATTCATTAGCAACCTGAGCTCCAGATCCAAACCTCTGCCACATTCAGAAAGCCTTTGGCGCCTGAGGCTCTTCGGGATCCCTTCTTGCCCTCTGCAATCTCGGCTTCAATACCTGCTTCCATGAGCCAGTGTCTAGCAGCCCACAGCCTGTGACTGCAAATTACCCGCAGCCTGTGTGGGTTCCCTCAGCCGCTGAGCCCCTTGCTAGTCCGCTGTTGTGGACTCTGCCTTGTAGGATCATCTTCTCAACCCGGTGTTGGGGGGGGGGGGGGGGGGGGTGGTGGGAAAGAGGTCTCCTTTTTTCTGGTGTCCTGCACCGGTCCACTGCTCCCCCAGAGTCTGCAACTCCTTCTGGCCACTGCCAAGGACAGGTACTGCCATCTTGGGCGCAGACCTCTGCGGTTGCATGATTTTACTTGCAAACATCAGCAGCTCCTTTAACAGGCCCTGTAAAGATTAAAATGTATTTCATGCTTGCAAGCAAATCCTGCTTGTGACTTTTTAGATGTTATTTACATATTCTTTGAGTGTCTCCTAGCAGCATCTTCAAGCCATATTCTTACGGCATGTTAGAGAGATTAGTTTAGTTCTTTTATTCTACAAAATGAAGGAATTAGAATGTTCCAATAATTTTTATTGACCATCTAAAAATTTTTTTAGCACCGTCTAACATTTAATGGCTTTGAACAATGTATAGCAACTGATAATAACATTAACAATGTTTAATAGACTTTGGAAAACTCAACTTTAGTATGGATTTGTTTGAATGATTCATAGACAACAGCATTCTGATATCCTCCAAGAAATTATAAAGGAAAATAGTCACTACAATTTTTAGTTAGTAAAAGATGGAATTTAAGACAACAGAAAATTTGAAATTGGATTTGGAATTCGGTCTGGATTGATTGGGCTTTGTTTAGAGCATTTTGAGCTCAAGGAGGCATGATCGTCAATCTACAGCATCACCATGGTCATTGTCAAAATGGTAAGTCTGACTAAAGGATTCCTTCTGTGTATTTATTTCAAATTAGAACGCAGTTTGGATAAGCTGCCGCTTGTCCTTTGAAATGGTTTTGGTTTTCAGTTATTGTTGTGCAAGTTTGATTTCTGAATGTGATGGTCAGCTGCATGGATAAAATGGCAACCGCTACTGAAGCTGCTTCCCCCGAGGATCTACGTGCCGAGATGAAGGTCGTGAAACTTAGAGAAGAATTGTGATGGTGGCACTTAGATTCAAGTAGAGCCAAAGCTGTTCACTTTGTGAGAATGAACGGAACAATAGAAAAGAGAAGGGTGTGGCTGCTGGGAATACAAACCCCACAGAAGTACTGCAAAAAACATCAATAGAAGCCAAGAGTAGCCACTTGGTATTGTTTGAAGGTGTTCCACGAGATGGTGGCATGGAGGATGGGCAATCCAGAGTGGAGACAAAGCCAGATATTAAGGCGACATCAGAAATAGAGGATGATATATGACTGGGTGATAGTACGTCAAATACTGTGGTAGCAGGAGATGCAAAAGGAGTTCTGGAGCAAGTTTCAAGTACTGCATCTACACATGTAAAAGTTCAGGCTGAAAAAGACTGCTCTTGAAGCAGAACAGGAATGGCTTAAGGATAAATATGCTTTAGAATAACTAAAGGAAGAACACGAAGAACAGTTACGTAGAGAACAGGAGCAACTAAGGAGGCAAAAGGAGCAAATGGAAAATGTGGGGAAAAAAATAGCTGTTAATGAGTCCAAGTAGAGGATACTAGAAGCCTCTGAGGAATCTGGTGCTCGAAGTAAATTATCTAAAGTGTCTAATGTTTTGGAGTCACATTTTGAGGGAGGACAACAGGAAAATAAAATATTTAATTCCAAAAAAGAGCTAGTGTTACAGTTTCGAGATGTGTATGGACCCGAACAAGCAAGGTTAAAGCAAGGTGGTGCCAAATCTCAAACTTTGAACACAGAATTGAAATTAAGAGCCAAAACTCGGTGGATTTTCTATATTATTTGGAACAGTTCACGACTGGACAACCACAAGAACTTGTAGGGAGCTGCCAGCATGTGGCCCCAAACGAAGAATTCAAAAAGGCTAAGTTTTTACAAAAGAAGCATTTTAGCAACAAGCATAAAATTTCTACAGCTTATATACAGAAGGCTCTTTCATGGTCATCAATAAAACTGGATGACATGAAGGTTTTACAAGCTTATGCCTTCTTATAAGAGAATGTTGCAACGTCATGAAAGAATTCTGGGAGTGCAATGGTGTGTTCTATGAGACCATGACATGTCTACTAATATGCTAACATTTTAAATAAATTACCTTATCGGATGAGAGAACTATGGAGAAGTTCAGTTGTTGAATACCAGAAAAGATGCAATAAAATGGCTACTTTTATGGATTTGGTGGCATTTACTGAAGGGCAAGTGGACGTTGTCACAGATCCAGTGTATGGAAATATCATAGACACTGAAACAGTAAGTTGAGAGGTCCACATCATACCCTGAACCAATTTTTTTTTAAATAAAGTACATTTGTCACATCCCTGGCAGTGGCTGATAAAGAAATTAAGAAAAAGGAAGGTTTGCCTGCAATGAAGAAATGTTTGTTCTGTAATGATAAACATGCTTTGGGAAAAGTGTACACAGTTGGAAAAGAGGATGCATATTGAGAGAGAGAGAGAGAGAGAGAGAGAGAATGAATTGCTTTTTTTGAAAGAAAATGGAGTATGTTTTGGCTGTCTGTGTAAAGGTCTTCAGCAAAAAGCAACTCAGCTGCAACATATGTAGTCAAAAGTATCCCAAAATGCTATACATCTTCCAGGAAAAGAAAAAGTAAAAGGAACAAATGGCAAGAAAAGAAACAGATGAAAACAGTACTGAAGCCTCAGTATTGACAAATGGTCTTACTGGGGCTGGAGAGAACAACTACAAACTTTTAACAGTATTTGTGCAAATCAAGGCCAAGAAAGGAAGGGCAATAGTGTATACTTATGCATTTCTTGACCCAGGAAGAACTGCATCACTTTGCCCTGTGGGGCTAATGAGTAAGCTTAAAGGAAGTACAAAAATTCTATTGAGAACTATAGTTTAAACATATAGGAGGAAAAAATGAATAATGATCAGAAGCTGTCGAATGTAAATGTCAACCGAATTTCAGTTGTCAAACTTGATGATCTGTGGGAATAACAGTTTAAAATTGATTTTCCTGAATGTCTCACAGATATTCAAGAGCCTTCAAAGGAGGACAAGCAGTTTCCAATTGCAGAACTGCGTCTGCTGAATTTGAAGAGAAAATTCAAGAGAATTTCTTCCTTTCATTTGGACATGATACCCAAAGGTTATGTAGAAAAGGTATCAGAAAATATCTTGGAACACAAGGATGGTAGAAAATGGTATTTACTTCATCAGGGAGTTATACATCCACAAAAAGAGAAACTACATATCGTATTTGATTGTGGAGCATCAATTCAAGGAATTTTTTTGAATTCTCAACTTTTACAAGGTCCAGGCATAATCAGTACTTTAATAGGTGTTTTAATAAGATTTTGTAAAGAGTCTATTGTAATTGCTGCAGATATTGAAGCAATATTTCATCAAGTGAAAGTACCATCAGAAGACTGATTTTCTACAATTGCTATGGTGGCCTAGTAGCGATTACAGTAAAGACAAGATTGAATACAGAATGACAGTTCATTTATTTGGAGCAATTTCATCACCGAGTTGTGCAAATTTTGCTCTCAGGAACTCTGCTGAAGATAATGAAGAGCAATTTAGTTCTCAAACTGTAAGCATCATCAGAAATAATTTCTATGTTGATGATTATCTTACTTCAGTAGTTTCAGAAAAAGAAACATTAGATCTTTATCACGAGTTAGAAGAGATCTATAATAAAGGGTTTCTTCCTTTCGAAATGGATTAGCAACAGTCAAGATGTGTTGGCTGTTATTCCTGAGACAAAGAGCAAAGGAGATAAAACATCTGGACTTGGATTGTGACATTCCACCTAGCGAAAGAATTCTGGGAGTGCAATGGTGTGTTCAATCTGATGTTTTCAAATTCAAAATTGTTTTGAAAGAACGGCCTTTAACAAGAAGTATTCTTTCAATCATATGCTCAAAATATGATCCTTTGGGAATATTGGCACTATTAGTATTAATAGCCAAGAAAATTCTGCAAGAATTGTGCAGAAGAAAATTTGGATGGGATGAAGCTATACCAGAATTCATCACACAAGATTGGATGAATTAGATTGAGAGTCTTAAAAAGTTAAAGTTTTGAACCAGACAGATGTTTTAAATCAACAGACTTTGGAATTGGAATTTCCTCAGTCATACCATTTTGCTGATGCAAGCGAAGGTGGTTAAGGTACTGTCGGTTATTTAGTACTGTGAAATAACCAAGAGTGAATACATTGTGGATTTGTAATGGGAAAAGCCAGAGCGACCCATTAAAGCCAGTCACCACACCTCGAATGGAATTGATTACTGCTACTATGGCGAGCAAAATGGACACTTAAGAAAAGAATTACAGATGGAGTTAACAGATTCTGTTTTGGACTGATAGTACATCAGTGCTTAAATACATAAATAACAAAACCATGAGGTTTCAAACCTTTGTGACTAACAAAATTAATGAGATCGAAAAGGTTTCACATGTTAATCAATGCAGCTATTTTTTTTTTAAATGTGGATAATCCATCTGAGATGGCTTCACGAGGATCAAAGGTTCAATCGTTTGTGAAAAGAGCCAACACTTGGGTGTTCAGTCCTCAATTTCTTTTGCAATCTCAAGAAGATTGGCCTCAAAATCCAGAGAAATTAAAAGAAGTTCCAATGGAAGATCCAGAAATCCAAGACACTAATACCATTCAAATATCTAATGAAAATGATCCGATTATTCAATTAATTTGCGATCATTCTTCATGATTTTGTTTGAAAAAGGCAGTAGCATGGATTCTTAGATTAAAATCTATGTTTTTAAATAGTATCAAAAGAGATAATTTGAAGAGCTGTAACTTAACAGTTGATGAATTGATGAATGCTGAATTGGAGATAATTTGTTTTTTGTCAGAAAAAGCTGTTTGATAATGAGATATCAAAAATGAAGAAGAATCTGAATGTTACAAAAGCAAGTTGTGTTTACAAGCTGAATCCTATTCTGGTAAGTGATGTATTGAGAGTAGAAGGAAGGTTGGAAAAATTCCGGGTCAATTACAGAAAGAAGATATCTATGCAAGACGCAGATGGAAAAAAGTGCAGTTTATGGTAGATTTATTTTGGAAAAGATGGATTAAAGAATATCTTTCATTATTCTTTGGCTTGGCTTCGCGGACGAAGATTTATGGAGGGGGAAAAAAGTCCACGTCAGCTGCAGGCTCGTTTGTGGCTGACAAGTCCGATGCGGGACAGGCAGACACGATTGCAGCGGTTGCAGGGGAAAATTTGTTGGTTGGGGTTGGGTGTTGGGTTTTTCCTCCTTTGCCTTTTGTCAGTGAGGTGGGCTCTGCGGTCTTCTTCAAAGGAGGTTGCTGCCCGCCAAACTGTGAGGCGCCAAGATGCACGGTTTGAGGCGATATCAGCCCACTGGCGGTGGTCAATGTGGCAGACACCAAGAGATTTCTTTAGGCAGTCCTTGTACCTTTTCTTTGGTGCACCTCTGTCACGGTGGCCAGTGGAGAGCTCACCATATAACACGATCTTGGGAAGGCGATGGTCCTCCATTCTGGAGACGTGACCCATCCAGCGCAGCTGGATCTTCAGCAGCGTGGACTCGATGCTGTCGACCTCTGCCATCTCGAGTACTTCGACGTTAGGGATGTAAGCGCTCCAATGGATGTTGAGGATGGAGCGGAGACAACGCTGGTGGAAGCGTTCTAGGAGCCGTAGGTGGTGCCGGTAGAGGACCCATGATTCGGAGCCGAACAGGAGTGTGGGTATGACAACGGCTCTGTATACGCTTATCTTTGTGAGGTTTTTCAGTTGGTTGTTTTTCCAGACTCTTTTGTGTAGTCTTCCAAAGGCGCTATTTGCCTTGGCGAGTCTGTTGGCTATCTCATTGTCGATCCTTGCATCTGATGAAATGGTGCAGCCGAGATAGGTAAACTGGTTGACCGTTTTGAGTTTTGTGTGCCCGATGGAGATGTGGGGGGGCTGGTAGTCATGGTGGGGAGCTGGCTGATGGAGGACCTCAGTTTTCTTCAGGCTGACTTCCAGGCCAAACATTTTGGCAGTTTCCGCAAAGCAGGACGTCAAGCGCTGAAGAGCTGGCTCTGAACGGGCAACTAAAGCGGCATCGTCTGCAAAGAGTAGTTCACGGACAAGTTTCTCTTGTGTCTTGGTGTGAGCTTGCAGGCGCCTCAGATTGAAGAGACTGCCATCCGTGCGGTACCGGATGTAAACAGCGTCTTCATTGTTGGGGTCTTTCATGGCTTGGTTCAGCATCATGCTGAAGAAGATTGAAAAGAGGGTTGGTGCGAGAACACAGCCTTGCTTCACGCCATTGTTAATGGAGAAGGGTTCAGAGAGCTCATTGCTGTATCTGACCCGACCTTGTTGGTTTTCGTGCAGTTGGATAATCATGTTGAGGAACTTTGGGGGACATCCGATGTGCTCTAGTATTTGCCAAAGCCCTTTCCTGCTCACGGTGTCGAAGGCTTTGGTGAGGTCAACAAACGTGATGTAGAGTCCTTTGTTTTGTTCTCTGCACTTTTCTTAGAGCTGTCTGAGGGCAAAGACCATGTCAGTAGTTCCTCTGTTTGCGCGAAAGCCGCACTGTGATTCTGGGAGAATATTCTCGGCGACACTAGGTATTATTCTATTTAGTAGAATCCTAGCGAAGATTTTGCCTACAATGGAGAGCAACGTGATTCCCCTGTAGTTTGAGCAGTCTGATTTCTCGCCTTTGTTTTTGTACAGGGTGATGATGGTGGCATCACGAAGATCCTGAGGCAGTTTACCTTGGTCCCAACAAAGCTTGAAAAACTCATGCAGTTTGGCATGCAGAGTTTTGCCACCAGCCTTCCAGACTTCTGGGGGGATTCCATCCATACCTGCTGCTTTGCCACTTTTCAGTTGTTCGATTGCCTTATATGTCTCATCCAGGGTGGGAACCTCATCCAGCTCTAGACTTAGGGGCTGTTGAGGGAGCTGGAGCAGGGCGGAATCTTGGACTGAGCGGTTGGCACTGAAAAGAAATTGGAACTGTTCTGACCATCGGTTGAGGATGGAGATCTTGTCGCTGAGGAGGACTTTGCCGTCTGAGCTGCGCAGCGGGCTTTGGACTTGGGGTGAGGGGCCGTACACAGCCTTTAGAGCATCGTAGAAACCCCTGAAGTCGCCAATGTCCGCGCTGAGCTGGGTTCGTTTGGCGAGGCTAGTCCACCACTCATTTTGGATCTCCCGGAGTTTGCACTGAAGATGGCTGCATGCGCGACGGAAGGCTTGTTTCTTCTCTGGACAGGACGGCTTTGTAAGGTGAGCCTGGTGGGCAGCTCGCTTCTTTGCCAGCAGCTCCTGGATTTCCTGGCTGTTTTCATCAAACCAGTCCTTGTTTTTCCTGGAGGAGAAGCCCAGTACCTCTTCAGTGGATTGCAGTATGGTAGTCTTCAACTGATCCCAGAGGGTTTCAGGGGACGGGTCCGTGAGGCGGGTTGCATCGTCGAGCTTTGCCTGGAAGTTTCCTCTCGCTTCGTCTGACTGCAGGTTTCCAACATTGAACCTCTTTCTGGGGGCTTTATTGTTCCTGGGCTTTGACTTGAAGTGAAGGTTGAGCTTGCAGCGAACCAGCCGGTGGTCAGTGTGGCATTCCGCGCTAGGCATGACCCTGGTGTGGAGCACATCTCGTTTGTCACTTTCTCGCACCAGGATGTAGTCCAGGAGGTGCCAGTGTTTGGATCGGGGATGCATCCAGGTGGTCTTAAGGCTGTCCCTCTGCTGAAAAAGGGTGTTTGTAATGACAAGCCGCTGTTCTGCGCAGAGCTCCAACAGGAGGCGCCCATTGTCATTGCACTTGCCGACACCATGCTTGCCCAGGATTCCTGGCCAGGTTTCTGAGTCTTTGCCGACACGAGCGTTGAAGTCGCCCAGGATGACAACCTTGTCGGCTGTAGGGGTGCGTTGGATGAGGTTGCGCAGGTCGGTGTAGAACTTGTCCTTTTCTGCTGGTTCCGCCTGGAGGGTTGGAGCATAGACACTGATGAGGGTGATGTGACGCTTGTTTTGAAGTGGGAGTCGCATGGACATGATTCGGTCCGAGAGGCCTGTCGGAAGGTTTTCGAGTTTGGAGGCAATGAAGCTCTTGACCATGAAGCCTACACCAGATAGGCGTCGTTCATCCGAAGGCTTGCCAGACCAGTAGAGTGTGTAGCCCGCACCGCGTTCTTGGAGGCTGCCTACATCTGCCAGGCGGACTTCACTGAGAGCGGCTATGTCGATGTCAAGTCTGAGGAGTTCATGTGCAATGAGGGCAGACCGACGTTCAGGTCGGTGGCTGTCAGCCTTGTCTAGCATGGTTCTGATGTTCCAGCATGCTAGCTTGAGTTTGTGAGCATCTTTTGAGGGGGAGGACGTGGAGGGGGAGGACGTGGAGGGGGAGGACGTGGAGGGGGAGGACGTGGAGGGGGAGGACGTGGAGGGGGAGGACGTGGAGGGGGAGGACGTGGAGGGGGAGGACGTGGAGGGGGAGGACGTGGAGGGGGAGGACGTGGAGGGGGAGGACGTGGAGGGGGAGGACGTGGAGGGGGAGGACGTGGAGGGGGAGGACGTGGAGGGGGAGGACGTGGAGGGGGAGGACGTGGAGGGGGAGGACGTGGAGGGGGAGGACGTGGAGGGGGAGGACGTGGAGGGGGAGGACGTGGAGGGGGAGGACGTGGAGGGGGAGGACGTGGAGGGGGAGGACGTGGAGGGGGAGGACGTGGAGGGGGAGGACGTGGAGGGGGAGGACGTGGAGGGGGAGGACGTGGAGGGGGAGGACGTGGAGGGGGAGGACGTGGAGGGGGAGGACGTGGAGGGGGAGGACGTGGAGGGGGAGGACGTGGAGGGGGAGGACGTGGAGGGGGAGGACGTGGAGGGGGAGGACGTGGAGGGGGAGGACGTGGAGGGGGAGGACGTGGAGGGGGAGGACGTGGAGGGGGAGGACGTGGAGGGGGAGGACGTGGAGGGGGAGGACGTGGAGGGGGAGGACGTGGAGGGGGAGGACGTGGAGGGGGAGGACGTGGAGGGGGAGGACGTGGAGGGGGAGGACGTGGAGGGGGAGGACGTGGAGGGGGAGGACGTGGAGGGGGAGGACGTGGAGGGGGAGGACGTGGAGGGGGAGGACGTGGAGGGGGAGGACGTGGAGGGGGAGGACGTGGAGGGGGAGGACGTGGAGGGGGAGGACGTGGAGGGGGAGGACGTGGAGGGGGAGGACGTGGAGGGGGAGGACGTGGAGGGGGAGGACGTGGAGGGGGAGGACGTGGAGGGGGAGGACGTGGAGGGGGAGGACGTGGAGGGGGAGGACGTGGAGGGGGAGGACGTGGAGGGGGAGGACGTGGAGGGGGAGGACGTGGAGGGGGAGGACGTGGAGGGGGAGGACGTGGAGGGGGAGGACGTGGAGGGGGAGGACGTGGAGGGGGAGGACGTGGAGGGGGAGGACGTGGAGGGGGAGGACGTGGAGGGGGAGGACGTGGAGGGGGAGGACGTGGAGGGGGAGGACGTGGAGGGGGAGGACGTGGAGGGGGAGGACGTGGAGGGGGAGGACGTGGAGGGGGAGGACGTGGAGGGGGAGGACGTGGAGGGGGAGGACGTGGAGGGGGAGGACGTGGAGGGGGAGGACGTGGAGGGGGAGGACGTGGAGGGGGAGGACGTGGAGGGGGAGGACGTGGAGGGGGAGGACGTGGAGGGGGAGGACGTGGAGGGGGAGGACGTGGAGGGGGAGGACGTGGAGGGGGAGGACGTGGAGGGGGAGGACGTGGAGGGGGAGGACGTGGAGGGGGAGGACGTGGAGGGGGAGGACGTGGAGGGGGAGGACGTGGAGGGGGAGGACGTGGAGGGGGAGGACGTGGAGGGGGAGGACGTGGAGGGGGAGGACGTGGAGGGGGAGGACGTGGAGGGGGAGGACGTGGAGGGGGAGGACGTGGAGGGGGAGGACGTGGAGGGGGAGGACGTGGAGGGGGAGGACGTGGAGGGGGAGGACGTGGAGGGGGAGGACGTGGAGGGGGAGGACGTGGAGGGGGAGGACGTGGAGGGGGAGGACGTGGAGGGGGAGGACGTGGAGGGGGAGGACGTGGAGGGGGAGGACGTGGAGGGGGAGGACGTGGAGGGGGAGGACGTGGAGGGGGAGGACGTGGAGGGGGAGGACGTGGAGGGGGAGGACGTGGAGGGGGAGGACGTGGAGGGGGAGGACGTGGAGGGGGAGGACGTGGAGGGGGAGGACGTGGAGGGGGAGGACGTGGAGGGGGAGGACGTGGAGGGGGAGGACGTGGAGGGGGAGGACGTGGAGGGGGAGGACGTGGAGGGGGAGGACGTGGAGGGGGAGGACGTGGAGGGGGAGGACGTGGAGGGGGAGGACGTGGAGGGGGAGGACGTGGAGGGGGAGGACGTGGAGGGGGAGGACGTGGAGGGGGAGGACGTGGAGGGGGAGGACGTGGAGGGGGAGGACGTGGAGGGGGAGGACGTGGAGGGGGAGGACGTGGAGGGGGAGGACGTGGAGGGGGAGGACGTGGAGGGGGAGGACGTGGAGGGGGAGGACGTGGAGGGGGAGGACGTGGAGGGGGAGGACGTGGAGGGGGAGGACGTGGAGGGGGAGGACGTGGAGGGGGAGGACGTGGAGGGGGAGGACGTGGAGGGGGAGGACGTGGAGGGGGAGGACGTGGAGGGGGAGGACGTGGAGGGGGAGGACGTGGAGGGGGAGGACGTGGAGGGGGAGGACGTGGAGGGGGAGGACGTGGAGGGGGAGGACGTGGAGGGGGAGGACGTGGACCTGTCCTTGGGCCTGCGCAAAGGAGCTTTTAGGTGGAGTGCAGTGCGCGCAGTACTGGCCCCACCCTTTACACCCATGGTTCGTGTGCCGTGGCCAAGCAAGCTGGGACGTGGCAGCGAGGTCCTTGGGTCGTAGGTTTTATATCGGAGTGGCTTTCTCCTATGCAGGTTTCTTACCCGGGCTGGAGGGGCCTGCCTCCCCTCCTAGGTCGGTCCATACTGCCCGGACCGGGGCCGGTCTTTCATTATTACAAGAAAGAAAAATGGTCTAAAGCTAAAACGGAATTTTGTATATGGAGACATTGTAATTATCATGGACAATTCTGCACCAAGAAATTCTTGGTTGCTGGGGAGAATCATGGAAACAGTTCCGGAAAAGAAAGGTTTCGTTCAGCAAGTGCGGATTAAAACCAAGATTGGTTACTTAAATTGACCTATTACTGAAATCCGTTTTTTACAAGAAGCAGAAAGTTTTGATTTCTAATTTTATACTTACCGTATTTACTTTTGTATCTGTAATAGTAATTATAATGTATTAGTCATTAATATCTATCATAATAATTAGGGGCTAATGTAAAGGTTAAAACTTTGTGTTTTGCTTCTTAGTAATTTTGTGTCTATCCTTTTAAGGATAAGTATTGTTTGTAGTGTTACTATAGTGTCATGAATGGTAATATCTGTGTAGACTTATAGCTTGCTTTCTTGTTCTTCAGAGAACCATGACATAGATGCAAGCTCTCGAGATGCTTTTTTTAAAATTCATCTCATTTCATCTTAAATCATCTCTTATTATAGTTTTATATTGTTGTTTTTAAATATAGCCGAATGCTTTGTTTATTCATTGTTATGAAAATCTTGATGTGAAGGTATGCAAAATGTTTATCAGTTTATATCAATGAATTAAAGCTGCATATTGGAGTAATGGAGTAAATAAGATAGTAGTTCGGAATATCGTCGCGTATGTTTCTGCGAAGATGACATGTTTTGAAATTGGGAAATACAAGAACTTGGAAAGTGTCATCTATAAGGACTACCTGTATATCCTATCTCTCAGAACACCCTCCAAAAATTTACCCACTACTGACATCAGGCTTACTGGCTTGCAATTTCCCGGCTACTTTTGTAGCCTTTTTTGAGCAACAGAACAACATGAACTACCCTCCAATCTTCCGTGGCTAAGGACATTTTAAATATTTCTGCCTGGCTCCCCTGCAATTTTTACACTAGTCTCCCTCAAGGTCCAAGGGAATATCATGTCAGGCTCAGAGAATTTATCTACCTTTATTTTCTGTAAGGCAGCAAGCGCCACCTCCCCTTTAATCTCTATATGTTCCATGCCACTATTACTTGTTTCTCTTCCTTCCTTATACACCATGCTAATTTCCTGAGTAAATACTGATGCAAAAAAAAACTGTTTAAGATCTTGCCCACATAGACAACCACTCTATTATGGAACTAATTTTGTCCCTTACTATCCTTTTATTCTTAACATACTTGTTGAAACTCTTCATGTTTACCTTCACATTATCTGCCAAAGCAACCTATGTCTTTTTTTGCCTTCCTGATTTCCTTCTTGGGTACTTTATTACATTTTCTTTATTCTTCTAGTACTTCATTTGTTCCTTGTTGCCTATTCCTGGAATACATCTCTCTCTTCCTCTTTACCAGATTGCTAATATCCCTTGAAAACCAAGGTTCCCTATAGCTGTTAATTTTGCCTTTAATCTGGACAGGAACATGCAAGCTCTGTACTCTCAAAATTTTCCCTTTGAAATTTTTGATCACATCCTTGCCAGAAAACATCCTATCCAAATCCACTCTTCCTAGATCCTTTCTCATTTCTTACATATTAGAACTATACACAACTACAAAAGCAAACTTGACTAAAAACAAAGACTGCAGATGTTGGAATCTGGAGCAAAAATAAAGTCCTGGAAGAATTTAACAACTCAAATAGTAAACGTGGAGGCAAAAAGATGTTTTAAAGGCAAAGGTTCCATTAATATCACGTAATACTATATTTTGAATGTAACACACAAAATTCTTTAACTTTTGTCTACCGTAAGGCATACAGAGAGTCACGACTTTGGTCAGAGCCCCTCCCAAGGCATTCTGCCCTCCAAGTACTGACCTGGCCCTTCATGGTTTCCAAGATCAGACAATCTAAGGCATATTAAGGCTATTAGGCTTCCATCAAGCTATTAGACTTGTCCTGATGTCCCCTGACTCACAGTTTCTCCACCTTTGCCAAAAGCAAAATTGCAACATGCAAGTAACCAATTTCTCTAAGTTTATAAATGCATGATAAGCAAACAAGCACAACCAAAATTTTAAAAATGATTAATGAAGCAGATCAATCCACATTAACGTCATGAATAATCAACTACAAATCAGAGACTGGTTACAGCATTTACATGAAGACTCCAAAATAGTTGTATTGTCTATTTTTCCCTAATTGCAATATAGAATCAGAGTCGTTCAACACAGAAAGAGGGAGATTCAGCCCACAACATTCAAATCAGCCATTGCACCCATTTTTACTAATCCCATTTACCAACATTCTGTCCACAGTCTTTCAAATAAAAGGGGTAAAAGTCAGTTAACGTAGTCCACGTAGCACTGCAATTACAATAAACTGACAGAAAAATATGTTGGTATCAACACATACTTGGTCAGACTGGGAAGACAACGACATTGACAAGAAAAATGATCATGTTTTGCTGACTATATTATCAGAGACCTGAATGAGTAGATCTAATCATCTTCCAAAGGAAAAATTGAGATCAATAGCTCGAGAGCCCCATGCAATAAAATTTAACTTGACACTTTTAAATCAATGCTGCAAACGTGAATAGACAAACATTGATTGGAATGCACTAAACAGGATTGAATCATTTACATTAGCAGTCAACATGAAGTAAAACCACAAAGGGAGACTTTCATTCAGTTCTACAATATGGTGTAAGGTAGGGAGAGTTTAGTTTTGGGGGGGGGGGGGGGGGGGTGGGGTAGGTATATGTGGGTCAGCATAACATCATGGATCTGTTTGTGCTGTAATGTTCTAATGGTAAATAGATAAACCGAGGCAACAATTCTGTAGGTAACAGACAAACTCTACACATTTGAATGAAGAACACTTGGAAATGGTTACTATGGAAACTACAACCTGAACAATGAGGTAAACAAAGATACATAAAATTGTGCTTTCAATTTTAAAGTTATTTTCCTGCAAGATTAGACTTAAAAAAGGCAGTATTAAAACTTAAAAACAAAATGACCAAGATTCTTTTCCATGAGAACTTAAACAATTATACCTTAAATTTAACTTCAAAGGAATTGATAACCTCATTACAAAGAACAAGCTAATAGCAGCAAAACCCTACGTTAATGGAGAGCTGCTGTTAAATTAAAAGCAACTGTCAAATGACAATTAAGGACAAGCTCAGAGTAGAACTAATAGCAAACATTAGTTCTTTTTTTTTGTTTTATGCTGTCCACAAGTGCAAACTGCATTTGTTTCTTATGCAAACATTTTCACAGAGATTGGCACAATTGTAGACTTGGAGAATTGTGGCACAGAGGAGGCCATTTGTCTCACCAAGTCTTTGCTAATTCCTTGTACATCATTCCTATCAGTCTCATTCCCCAGCATGCTGCAATAGAATCCTTATCCAATTCCCCTTTGCAGGTCCAGAGGAAATTAAGTTCACATCATAATTTCTCTGAGTAAACCTGGTCACCCCCACATATCTTTATCTTTGTATTTGTTCAGGGTGGACCCCTTCCACTCTGCACACAGCAATACAGGAGTATCAGAACCAGCACCATCAGGCTGAGGAATAGCTACTTCCCACAGAAAGTGTGTATGCTGAACGACCAAAGGAACTGCTCACACTAATCATCTAAGATTCTCATTTGTACAAAACAATATTTATTTTTATAGATAAAATACTTGTCCTGCCTATGTATTATTTGTCTCTATGCATGTTTTGCACCGAGGATCAGAGAACCCTGTTTTTCGGGTTGTTCTTGTACAATCAGATGACAATAATCTTAACTTGTCCATTTTTAAAAAATAACTATGGAGAAACATTGAAGATTACCTGTTCTCTCTCAGTGTAAAACAAATGATAAATTGTGTCAACATTTCTTCTCAAATTCTTAATACACTTGTTACAATCAAGGTCACAGATTTGATGAGATCAACCTCCTTGCAATTCACCTATTATCACAATCGTTCCACGGTAGATGCAATATTGCTAGCTCTCCACTAAGCTCTGGAACACCCCAAAAATAGAAACTCGTACATATGGCTGCTCTTCATCGACTACAGCTCAGCCTTCAATATCATTATTTCCTCAGTGTTTGTCAAGAAGCCACAAGCTCTGGGCCTCTGTACCCCACTCTGCAACTGGACCACAGTCAGTACAAATTGGAAGCAACATCTCCTCCTCAATGATTATCAACACAGGAGCACCTCAAGAATGTGTGCTTAGCCCACTGTTCTATTAATTATACACCCATGACTGTGTGGCCAGACACAATTCCAATGCCATCTACAAGTTTGCCGACAACACCACAGTTGTCAGCAGAATCACAGACGGCAATGAGGAAGCATACAGGAGGGAAATAGATCAGCTCGGTCGAATGGTGTAACAATAAAAGTCTTGCATTCAACATTAGCAAACCCAGACTTCAGCAAGGAGTTAGGGGAACACAACCCAATCCTCTTTAAGGGCTCAGAAGTGGAGAGGGTAAAGAACTTCAAATTCCTGGGTGTCAACATTCCAAAGATCTGTCCTGGAGCCTCCATGTTGATGCAATCACAAAGAAGGCCTGACAGCTGCTATACTTTGTGAGATTCACAGTGTCACTGAAGACTCTAGAAAACTTCTATAGATGCACCTTGGAGAACATTCTGGCTGGTTGCATCACTGTCTGGTCTGGAGATGCCAAATCTCAGGACAAGGAAAAATTCCAAAGGGTTGTTAACTTGGCCTGCAACATCATGGGCACCAGACTCCACTCTACCGAGGACATCCACATGAAGCAGTGTCTTAAAAGAGCAGCCTCTATTCTCAAAGACCCCCATGCCCTCTTCACTCTGCTACCATCATGAAAAAGGTACAAGCACTCAGTGGCACAAGGTCAGCTTCTTCCCTGCTGCCATCAGATTCCTGAATGATTAATGAACCAAAAACATAGCCTTACTTTTCGTGCACTAATTTTATTTTTTATATTATTGTTGTAAGATCGTTCATAATATGAATGCCTGCACCATGTTGCTACCACAAAACAAATTCTGATTCTGATGTTTAACGTATTCATTGAAAAATTACTTTCCTGAAATTATCATGTAATTCCAGGCATCTTTCCATGATCAGTGACCTTGGGTCATATACTATGCTGAAGGAAAATTCAAAAGATTGGAACAGTGGTTTAATCAATGAGAGAGCTTTATGCAAAATCTTGATTTTCAATATTTACATGCACAGCCAAGTAATAATGACTCTGGCCTTTACAAGACCCTTGCATGTGCCTTTTAAGCTGTGCAATTATTATCATATGTGCCTGATCAAAATCTAGTTTCTCCAATAAGTTGTGTGAAACAATTCTCTCTTTAATTTCTTTAACATCTAGTGTCATCATATTCTGACAGGTTTCCAGTTTTAGCTTAACCCTTTGTTAGCTTAACCCGTGTCCACAGTTTCCAGGACAGGTTTTATACCCAACCACCTGGTGGTTTGTACTGTAGTTTACCCTTGATCCCTGTCTGGAGTATACATTATTAAAGGTTAAAAATGTCTGAAGTCCAAAGGGTTAACGTAATAAATTTTCTATTGTGGCGACACACATCCTCATGGCGAACCGGCCCCGCTTGTATCGCCACGTTTGGCGTCGTCAGAGGTTTCTCTCCGACTCCAGCCTCCCTTCCAGTGCGCACCCTGGGCAGTGATTATGATGTCACAATGCACCAGGTGACTGAGCTCCTGCCGCCCTTAAAGGGGCGCACTGAATTTGAATAAAAGCAGTCATTAATGACCCTCAACATGGTGGCTGCGTTTCTTCCACTGCTCTCACCGCCACACTATATTATTTTGTCTATATCCTGGCTTCTTTATTGTTTGACCTTTAAACTTGTTTTGAATCTCCAATGTTTTGTCTTTTTTTTGCCAGCCAATAAAGCTTTGTCAAATGCATCATTACCCATTTGAACTACTGTCCTATTCTAACTGATGTTATTCAGATTTCCACTTCATTAGATCCAGGGTAGTGCAAGCAAGAGAGCAGCATTGAACAAAACAGTTACAAGTTATGTGGATTTGATTTTCCATCCAAGGATTTTAATAGAATTTGAAAACACTGGGAGACCATCAGCAAAAGAACCATTCAAACAAAAGGATGTCCCTTTAGAAACAGAAAAGGAGAAACTTCCTCAGCCAGGGATGAAACCGTGGAACTCTGCCACAAACAGCTGTGGAGACCAAGTCATCTAATATATATTTGTGCATGTATGTCTGTCTGTTCTCCATGCAAATCAATATGGAGCACTCTAGAAATGTCCAAGGTTCAGTAGGGGTAACATTAGATGCTGAATGTAATGACCACATTGAATTTAACCTTTAGGGTCATATGAAGTTCAAAAGTGTTTTTAACCAGCTTGCATTGATTTGCATTACTATTTATTATAATTGTGGTAACATTTGATGCTGAATGTTATGACCACATTGAATTTAACCTTTAGGGTCATATGAAGTTCAAAAGTTCAAAAAAAATTGAACTTGCACCAGGGACACCTCAATTAGTTCTAGTGCTGTGCATCAATGTACATTCAGAAACCAAACCCAGTTCAATATGGGCCCAAAAAAAAGCGAAGCAGCATTGGCAGAAGCTCTTCACAAGCCCGTAGAGTTAGACCATGGAGAAACCAAGAGACAGCAGAGGAGCATCAGTCTCGCCTCACTGTTGATGCTTCCAGACAGGCAAGGGGCAAGGCAGCGGGAAACAGAACAGCAACACCAGGCCCACCTCAGTGCTCAGGCCTTACAAAAAAAGGAGCAGGAAACAGAAAAAAATTATTTATGTGTAGCGACTACTCTGGTAGAGCTACTAAATGAATACACATACACAGGTTTAGTTTGAAAAGACTGTTTATTCAAGTTTGCTTCTTCCTTTTTGTATCTCTCCCGGTTCGGGCTCTACGAGACCAGGAGTGACATCATCACACGTTTGCCACTAATCTACGGAGCTGGCATGTTTAAAGTAAACACGATGGGAGCCCCGCGTCCTCTAGAAAGAGGCACAACGGTCCAGTATGCCGCTACTCAGCTTGCAGTGCCACGTGCATGTGGTTACTTGAAACAACCCGACTCGCAGCTCTACACATCCGCTCCGTGAGCCTGCGACAGTTCCCAATACCACTCTACACTACCAGAATCATCGCCAAAAACAGATGAACTGGGCGCAACAGCCTTGGGCAGATGCCCTCGTTATCTGAGCTGGAGGCAGTGAATAGGGGAAGTAGGGTCCACATATGCTGGTTTCGGTCTGTCCACATTAAACAGTTGCGATGCCCCCAATGTCCAAGTATACACAACCCCGTCCCTCTTTACCATGCAGAAAGGACCATCATATGGCTGTTGCAATGATGTTCCCGGAGCCTGCCTGCGTACAAACACAAAGTCAGTGTCGAGGAGAGGTGGAGGCATATGCTACTTGGGGGTTCCATGCCAGTTGTTTGGAATGTGTTTCCTTTCTGTAACGTTGTGTCCAAGCTGTTGAAGCATGTCCAGGTCAGAGAAACAGGAGTGGGATGAGAAGTGAACATCACCTGGAACTGAGAGAACCAAACCATAAACCATCTCCGTGGATGATGCCAGCATGACTTCCTTCAGGGCGGTCGGTGGGCACACCCAGTAGAGCCCATGGCACTCATCTATCTAATTGGGCCCAGTGAGTCAGGCTTTGAGTGCAGTCTTGAGTTGCTGGTGGAAACATTCCACACGACTATTGGAATGCAGGTGATACGCATTTGTAATGCAGTTGTGTGCCACAAAAACACGCAAGGAGACTCCATAACTCAGAGGTGAATTGCGCACCGTAGCCTGAAGTGACTTGTGTTGGAATTCCAAATCTCAAGATCCAATTGGCAATGAATACCAGGTATCCTGCTAGTTTGGTATATTTAAAGTGAAGGTTGATAGGATCTTGACTAACAAGGGTGTCAAAGGTTACAGCGAGAAGGCAGGAGATTAGTCTTAAGATGAGAAATATAGAACCTTCCATAATGTTTAGGACAAAGACACTTTTACCTTTATTTGCCCTGCGCTACAGAGTTTTAAATTTGTAAACAAACAATTCACATGTAAATAAAATGCACATTCCAGATTTTATTCAAGGTTATTTGTATGCATTTTGCTTTGACCATGCAGAAATTACAGCACTTTTTATTCAAAGTCCCCTTATTTCAGGGAACCATAATGTTTGGATCATTTGGCTTCACAGCTTTTTGTGAGTACTCAGGTATATTTAATTGCTTCATTGGTGTAGGTATAAGAGAGCTAGGCTTGCTTCAAAACTTTTGATCACCTTTAGAGTCTGTAGCTGCCATTTTTCCAACATGAGGACCAGAATTGTGCCAAGTCAAAGAAGCCATTATGAGGCTGTCAATTAGTCCTTCCAAAATGCATCACTTCACATCACATTGAACACCATATGCCACTTCTCTGCATCCTGCTAATATCCTGTTGTAACCACTGATGCACACCATCATAATATCCACAACACCTACAACTTTCGTATCATCTGCAAGCTTACTGACCCAATCTTTACTTTTTCATCCAGGTCATTGTATCACACAAAGAGCAGCATGCCCCAGAATAGATCTCCGCAGAACTCAAGTCACTAATTTCCAAGTAAATTTTGCTCCATCTACTACTACCCTGTGCTTACTGTAAGCAAGTAAATTTTGAATTCACCCAGCCACGGTCCCATGGATCCCATGCCTTGTGATTTTCTGAACAAGTTTAGCATGGGGGTCCTTGTCAAATGCTTTATTGAAATCCCTATATACCACATCTACCACCCCACCTTCATTAATTTCTTTAGCTGCTTCATCAAAAAACTCAATTAGGCTCAGGAGGCATGACCTCTCTCTCACAAAGCCAAGCTACCTCTGAGAAAACTATACTTCTCTAAATGTTCATAAATCCTGTCCCTAACAATCAGTACCTCTCCTGTGACCAGGAAAGATGCAAAGATTATTGCCAATGCCACAGCAGTCTCTTCCCACATTTCCTGTAGCAACCTGAGTATATCTCATTTGGATCCAAGGACTAATCAATCTGAACGTTGAAGAAGATCCAGCACTCCCTCTCTCTTCACCTCACATGCTCCTGCACTGATGCCTATTCTATAATGACTTTACATTGACTATGGCCACTTTCTTTGGTGAATATTGAACCAAAGAATTAAGGACACCACCCCCCCCCCCACCACCACTTGAATTTTATTTATTTTTGAATGGTGGTTTACATGTTTGCACTCTGATGCTGCCACAAAACAACAAATTTTGTGCCACATTCATAACAATAAATCCCCTCCTTTATTGTCAGCGCAGTTGGCATAGCGGTTAGCGCAACACCTTTACAGCGCCAGCGATTAGGACCGGAGTTTGAATCCCACTCTGTCTGTAAGGAGTTTATACGTTCTTCGTGTCTGCAGGGGATTTTCCCACTGTTTGAAATGTATCGAGTATATGGTAGGTTAATTGGGTGTAAATTGGGCAGCAAAGACTCATAGACCAAAATGGCCAGCTACCCATGCTGAATGTCTAAATTTAATACCTCATTTAAAAAAAAAATTCAAATTCAAATCCTTGAGCAGTCCTACCTTCACTCTAATCATTCTTCTGTTCTTTAGAACACCTTAATATTTCCTTAATTTTACTTGCCAAGGTCTTCAGTGCCCCCTTTTAGCTTACCCAAGTCCTTTCATCCTGGTTATCACACAATTCTCATGAACCCCTACCTGACCTTTACTTCCTGAACCTTGTGCATGCTTCCATCTTCCTCTTGATTAGCTGCCTCATTTCTTTTGTCAGCCATAGTTCCCTTATCCCACCATCCTTTCCTGTCTCAGTGGAACAAACCTATCCAGAACCCCATGCAAGCAGTCCCTAAACAACATCCATGTTACTTCTGTGCTTTTCCCCAAGAACATCTGTTCCCAATTACTGCCTAATCCCATTGTAATTAACCCATCCCCAAGGGGATTAGGGCTGAGTGACAGAATGCCAGAGCATTCCCTATCCTATACTAAACATAGTCACCGAAATGCTCCCCCACTGAGAGGTCTGTCATCTGACCAGGTTTATTACCAAGTACTAGATCCAGTATGGCCCATCCTCTAGCCAGCTTGTCCACACTGTATCAGGAATCCTCTTGGACACACCTGACAAATTCTGCCCCTCTATCCCTCTTGCAAAAGAAGGTGCTAGTTAATCTTTGGGAAGTTAAAGTTTCCCATAACAACATTATAATTATTTTTGTATTATTTCAAAATCTGTCTACTTATTTCCTTTAGGGGCATTTGGAGGCCTATAGACTACTCCCAATAGAGTGATTGCTCCCTTCCAGTTTCTGGCTTCCACCCACACTGACTCAGTAGACATTCCCTATGCAACATCCTCCCTTTCTGCAGCTGTAATTCTATCCTTGATGAGTAATGCTACCACCCTCTTTTTCCTCCCTTCCTATTTCTTTTGAAATGTCTAAACCCCAGTGTCTGCATCAGCCAATCCTATCCTTGTGTCAACCAAATCTCTGTATTGTCACAACATCGTAATTCCACATTCTGATCCATGCTCTGTTCATCTCCCTTATTCCTAATACTTAATGCATTGAAGTAAACACAATTCAATACTTCCTACTCGCTCCCTTTATGCTCCCTTCACAGCCTATTCTTCCTCAATCTCACTACACTGTGTAAGAACCAAAGGCTCGTTCCTTATCTATGATTTATCCGCAGGCATCGGCAATGTTCCAGGGTCTGTGGGCCTCTGCCCATGGATGCAGGTGCGCAGTTGGCTCAGCCCCAGTATGCAGATGCCATAGACTAGGTTGACGCATGTGTGCTTGGCTCGGCCCTGGCTGCAAATGGTTGGAGCCAGGGCCAGCGCATTCTTCTAGGAGCATATGCAGGAATTTGTGCATGTTGAAAAGTAGGCTTGTTAGCCCACCCACGCTGTCAGTTAGGTGGTCAGAGGGTGAGTTCGGCATTGATAATTTCTGTTGTCTGTTACGCAGACGTTAGATATTATGATTATTCGGTATTTCGCTGGAGCATTTCTTCTACAGTAGTTATTTTTGCTATGGATATTGAACGTTGATACAGACTTTAACCCTATTGTGTTTGTTAATAAAGGCTGTTTAAGAAAATTCATTTGGCCGATTCATTCAAGAAACACATCGCAGACAAACACCTCACATAGCCTCCAAGCAACTATTTTATTGATCAAGTCACTACATATTGCATCAATCCTTGCATCATCTGGTCTATTCTCTTCACTATCATTCTGGTTCCCATCCCCCTGCCAAACTAGTTTAAAACACTCATTCATAAAATGGATAACAGCATCTCCTCAATCAAACTATTGTTTCCCAGGATATGTACTCTGTCCCGCCTCTACAAATACAGTTCTACCTCCATCCTCAAACTTGCTGACAATACCACAATAGTAGGCGGAGAATCAAATAATGACAAGACTGGATACAGGAAAGAGATCAAAAATCTGGTTGCATAATGGCAAGCTAATGTCAATAAAACGAAGATTATCAATAACTTCAGGTGAGGGGTCAGAGTCCACATATGTCCACATTAATGGTGCTTGTCAAAGCAGCAGATAGCTTCAATTTCTGAAGAATAACTATCCCCAATGACCTGCCTAGGAAAAGCACATTGATGCCTTGGCCAAGAAAGCACATCAACACAGCTATTTTCTCACAACTAAATTCAGCATGTCCCCCTTGTCCTTCAACAACTTGCTACACACACAGCATGGTATTGGAGTTGTTCAGCTCAAGATCAGAAGCAACTACAGATGACTGTTAATGCAGCTCTAAACCACACAAATCCTTCCCCTCCATGGAGTCCAAATATATCTCCCACTGCCTTGGAAAGGCAGCCAACATATTGAAGGCCCCATCACAACCCAGACATACTCTCTCGTCTCTTCTCCCATTGGGGAGAAAGTTCAAGAGTGTGGGTTAAAGATTGTTTCTTCCTCACAGGCATCAGGCTCCCAAATGAACCTCGCTATCATACTGACCTTGCTTGGTACTAAATGATCTTCCTTTTCTTTGAAATCCTATACTCTGTAATTGTGCTTTTCACACAGCACAACACTGGGGTTCGGCCCTGGTGGGGACGGGTCAGTCACCGTACCCCACTGGGGTTCGGCCCTGGTGGGGACGGGTCAGTCACCGTACCCCACTGGGGTTCGGCCCTGGTGGGGACGGGTCAGTCACCGAACCCCACTGGGGTTCGGCCCTGGTGGGGACGGGTCTGTCACCGAACCCCACTGGGGTTCGGCCCTGGTGGGGACGGGTCTGTCACCGAACCCCACTGGGGTTCGGCCCTGGTGGGGACGGGTCTGTCACCGAACCCCACTGGGGTTCGGCCCTGGTGGGGACGGGTCTGTCACCGAACCCCACTGGGGTTCGGCCCTGGTGGGGACGGGTCTGTCACCGAACCCCACTGGGGTTCGGCCCTGGTGGGGACGGGTCTGTCACCGAACCCCACTGGGGTTCGGCCCTGGTGGGGACGGGTCTGTCACCGAACCCCACTGGGGTTCGGCCCTGGTGGGGACGGGTCTGTCACCGAACCCCACTGGGGTTCGGCCCTGGTGGGGACGGGTCTGTCACCGAACCCCACTGGGGTTCGGCCCTGGTGGGGACGGGTCTGTCACCGAACCCCACTGGGGTTCGGCCCTGGTGGGGACGGGTCTGTCACCGAACCCCACTGGGGTTCGGCCCTGGTGGGGACGGGTCTGTCACCGAACCCCACTGGGGTTCGGCCCTGGTGGGGACGGGTCTGTCACCGAACCCCACTGGGGTTCGGCCCTGGTGGGGACGGGTCTGTCACCGAACCCCACTGGGGTTCGGCCCTGGTGGGGACGGGTCTGTCACCGAACCCCACTGGGGTTCGGCCCTGGTGGGGACGGGTCTGTCACCGAACCCCACTGGGGTTCGGCCCTGGTGGGGACGGGTCTGTCACCGAACCCCACTGGGGTTCGGCCCTGGTGGGGACGGGTCTGTCACCGAACCCCACTGGGGTTCGGCCCTGGTGGGGACGGGTCTGTCACCGAACCCCACTGGGGTTCGGCCCTGGTGGGGACGGGTCTGTCACCGAACCCCACTGGGGTTCGGCCCTGGTGGGGACGGGTCTGTCACCGAACCCCACTGGGGTTCGGCCCTGGTGGGGACGGGTCTGTCACCGAACCCCACTGGGGTTCGGCCCTGGTGGGGACGGGTCTGTCACCGAACCCCACTGGGGTTCGGCCCTGGTGGGGACGGGTCTGTCACCGAACCCCACTGGGGTTCGGCCCTGGTGGGGACGGGTCTGTCACCGAACCCCACTGGGGTTCGGCCCTGGTGGGGACGGGTCTGTCACCGAACCCCACTGGGGTTCGGCCCTGGTGGGGACGGGTCTGTCACCGAACCCCACTGGGGTTCGGCCCTGGTGGGGACGGGTCTGTCACCGAACCCCACTGGGGTTCGGCCCTGGTGGGGACGGGTCTGTCACCGAACCCCACTGGGGTTCGGCCCTGGTGGGGACGGGTCTGTCACCGAACCCCACTGGGGTTCGGCCCTGGTGGGGACGGGTCTGTCACCGAACCCCACTGGGGTTCGGCCCTGGTGGGGACGGGTCTGTCACCGAACCCCACTGGGGTTCGGCCCTGGTGGGGACGGGTCTGTCACCGAACCCCACTGGGGTTCGGCCCTGGTGGGGACGGGTCTGTCACCGAACCCCACTGGGGTTCGGCCCTGGTGGGGACGGGTCTGTCACCGAACCCCACTGGGGTTCGGCCCTGGTGGGGACGGGTCTGTCACCGAACCCCACTGGGGTTCGGCCCTGGTGGGGACGGGTCTGTCACCGAACCCCACTGGGGTTCGGCCCTGGTGGGGACGGGTCTGTCACCGAACCCCACTGGGGTTCGGCCCTGGTGGGGACGGGTCTGTCACCGAACCCCACTGGGGTTCGGCCCTGGTGGGGACGGGTCTGTCACCGAACCCCACTGGGGTTCGGCCCTGGTGGGGACGGGTCTGTCACCGAACCCCACTGGGGTTCGGCCCTGGTGGGGACGGGTCTGTCACCGAACCCCACTGGGGTTCGGCCCTGGTGGGGACGGGTCTGTCACCGAACCCCACTGGGGTTCGGCCCTGGTGGGGACGGGTCTGTCACCGAACCCCACTGGGGTTCGGCCCTGGTGGGGACGGGTCTGTCACCGAACCCCACTGGGGTTCGGCCCTGGTGGGGACGGGTCTGTCACCGAACCCCACTGGGGTTCGGCCCTGGTGGGGACGGGTCTGTCACCGAACCCCACTGGGGTTCGGCCCTGGTGGGGACGGGTCTGTCACCGAACCCCACTGGGGTTCGGCCCTGGTGGGGACGGGTCTGTCACCGAACCCCACTGGGGTTCGGCCCTGGTGGGGACGGGTCTGTCACCGAACCCCACTGGGGTTCGGCCCTGGTGGGGACGGGTCTGTCACCGAACCCCACTGGGGTTCGGCCCTGGTGGGGACGGGTCTGTCACCGAACCCCACTGGGGTTCGGCCCTGGTGGGGACGGGTCTGTCACCGAACCCCACTGGGGTTCGGCCCTGGTGGGGACGGGTCTGTCACCGAACCCCACTGGGGTTCGGCCCTGGTGGGGACGGGTCTGTCACCGAACCCCACTGGGGTTCGGCCCTGGTGGGGACGGGTCTGTCACCGAACCCCACTGGGGTTCGGCCCTGGTGGGGACGGGTCTGTCACCGAACCCCACTGGGGTTCGGCCCTGGTGGGGACGGGTCTGTCACCGAACCCCACTGGGGTTCGGCCCTGGTGGGGACGGGTCTGTCACCGAACCCCACTGGGGTTCGGCCCTGGTGGGGACGGGTCTGTCACCGAACCCCACTGGGGTTCGGCCCTGGTGGGGACGGGTCTGTCACCGAACCCCACTGGGGTTCGGCCCTGGTGGGGACGGGTCTGTCACCGAACCCCACTGGGGTTCGGCCCTGGTGGGGACGGGTCTGTCACCGAACCCCACTGGGGTTCGGCCCTGGTGGGGACGGGTCTGTCACCGAACCCCACTGGGGTTCGGCCCTGGTGGGGACGGGTCTGTCACCGAACCCCACTGGGGTTCGGCCCTGGTGGGGACGGGTCTGTCACCGAACCCCACTGGGGTTCGGCCCTGGTGGGGACGGGTCTGTCACCGAACCCCACTGGGGTTCGGCCCTGGTGGGGACGGGTCTGTCACCGAACCCCACTGGGGTTCGGCCCTGGTGGGGACGGGTCTGTCACCGAACCCCACTGGGGTTCGGCCCTGGTGGGGACGGGTCTGTCACCGAACCCCACTGGGGGTCTGTCACCGAACCCCACTGGGGGTCTGTCACCGAACCCCACTGGGGGTCTGTCACCGAACCCCACTGGGGGTCTGTCACCGAACCCCACTGGGGGTCTGTCACCGAACCCCACTGGGGGTCTGTCACCGAACCCCACTGGGGGTCTGTCACCGAACCCCACTGGGGGTCTGTCACCGAACCCCACTGGGGGTCTGTCACCGAACCCCACTGGGGGTCTGTCACCGAACCCCACTGGGGGTCTGTCACCGAACCCCACTGGGGGTCTGTCACCGAACCCCACTGGGGGTCTGTCACCGAACCCCACTGGGGGTCTGTCACCGAACCCCACTGGGGGTCTGTCACCGAACCCCACTGGGGGTCTGTCACCGAACCCCACTGGGGGTCTGTCACCGAACCCCACTGGGGGTCTGTCACCGAACCCCACTGGGGGTCTGTCACCGAACCCCACTGGGGGTCTGTCACCGAACCCCACTGGGGGTCTGTCACCGAACCCCACTGGGGGTCTGTCACCGAACCCCACTGGGGGTCTGTCACCGAACCCCACTGGGGGTCTGTCACCGAACCCCACTGGGGGTCTGTCACCGAACCCCACTGGGGGTCTGTCACCGAACCCCACTGGGGGTCTGTCACCGAACCCCACTGGGGGTCTGTCACCGAACCCCACTGGGGGTCTGTCACCGAACCCCACTGGGGGTCTGTCACCGAACCCCACTGGGGGTCTGTCACCGAACCCCACTGGGGGTCTGTCACCGAACCCCACTGGGGGTCTGTCACCGAACCCCACTGGGGGTCTGTCACCGAACCCCACTGGGGGTCTGTCACCGAACCCCACTGGGGGTCTGTCACCGAACCCCACTGGGGGTCTGTCACCGAACCCCACTGGGGGTCTGTCACCGAACCCCACTGGGGGTCTGTCACCGAACCCCACTGGGGGTCTGTCACCGAACCCCACTGGGGGTCTGTCACCGAACCCCACTGGGGGTCTGTCACCGAACCCCACTGGGGGTCTGTCACCGAACCCCACTGGGGGTCTGTCACCGAACCCCACTGGGGGTCTGTCACCGAACCCCACTGGGGGTCTGTCACCGAACCCCACTGGGGGTCTGTCACCGAACCCCACTGGGGGTCTGTCACCGAACCCCACTGGGGGTCTGTCACCGAACCCCACTGGGGGTCTGTCACCGAACCCCACTGGGGGTCTGTCACCGAACCCCACTGGGGGTCTGTCACCGAACCCCACTGGGGGTCTGTCACCGAACCCCACTGGGGGTCTGTCACCGAACCCCACTGGGGGTCTGTCACCGAACCCCACTGGGGGTCTGTCACCGAACCCCACTGGGGGTCTGTCACCGAACCCCACTGGGGGTCTGTCACCGAACCCCACTGGGGGTCTGTCACCGAACCCCACTGGGGGTCTGTCACCGAACCCCACTGGGGGTCTGTCACCGAACCCCACTGGGGGTCTGTCACCGAACCCCACTGGGGGTCTGTCACCGAACCCCACTGGGGGTCTGTCACCGAACCCCACTGGGGGTCTGTCACCGAACCCCACTGGGGGTCTGTCACCGAACCCCACTGGGGGTCTGTCACCGAACCCCACTGGGGGTCTGTCACCGAACCCCACTGGGGGTCTGTCACCGAACCCCACTGGGGGTCTGTCACCGAACCCCACTGGGGGTCTGTCACCGAACCCCACTGGGGGTCTGTCACCGAACCCCACTGGGGGTCTGTCACCGAACCCCACTGGGGGTCTGTCACCGAACCCCACTGGGGGTCTGTCACCGAACCCCACTGGGGGTCTGTCACCGAACCCCACTGGGGGTCTGTCACCGAACCCCACTGGGGGTCTGTCACCGAACCCCACTGGGGGTCTGTCACCGAACCCCACTGGGGGTCTGTCACCGAACCCCACTGGGGGTCTGTCACCGAACCCCACTGGGGGTCTGTCACCGAACCCCACTGGGGGTCTGTCACCGAACCCCACTGGGGGTCTGTCACCGAACCCCACTGGGGGTCTGTCACCGAACCCCACTGGGGGTCTGTCACCGAACCCCACTGGGGGTCTGTCACCGAACCCCACTGGGGGTCTGTCACCGAACCCCACTGGGGGTCTGTCACCGAACCCCACTGGGGGTCTGTCACCGAACCCCACTGGGGGTCTGTCACCGAACCCCACTGGGGGTCTGTCACCGAACCCCACTGGGGGTCTGTCACCGAACCCCACTGGGGGTCTGTCACCGAACCCCACTGGGGGTCTGTCACCGAACCCCACTGGGGGTCTGTCACCGAACCCCACTGGGGGTCTGTCACCGAACCCCACTGGGGGTCTGTCACCGAACCCCACTGGGGGTCTGTCACCGAACCCCACTGGGGGTCTGTCACCGAACCCCACTGGGGGTCTGTCACCGAACCCCACTGGGGGTCTGTCACCGAACCCCACTGGGGGTCTGTCACCGAACCCCACTGGGGGTCTGTCACCGAACCCCACTGGGGGTCTGTCACCGAACCACACTGGGGTCTGTCACCGAACAACACTGGGGTACAGACCAGGTGGGAACTGTTAGATAACCTGTGAGATTGCTCACAGATGAATCGGTATTTGGTGACAAATAATCTTAAAAGGAGTTCCTGACTATTATGCAGTACTTTTCATTTATAAAGACAATTCACAAAAGTCCAAGCTTCAGTAAAATAAAATCTTTGAAAATATGAGTAAATATGAGTAAATATGAGTAATTCCAAAAAATAACAATTCACTACTTTTCATTCATGCCTATGAAAGTTTTTAATGGGGAAGCTATTGTAATTCCAACAGAAATGCAATTCATATGTGTCAAATACCTTCAGATATTTGGGAGAACAAAATGCAGTTGAAATTACCCAATGCTTCACAATGGTCATGATATAGGAAAGTGAAAAGAAACATGGCAAAGGAAAAAAATCAAAGCATTAAAATGCCATAGAGTGTCTCAGAACCTAGTGTAAACATTTTAAATACGAAACACTTGGTTTGCAAAGAATTTAAATTAAAATATGAATAACACAATTATAATAAGCAGTTACAACAAAAAAAACTAGGAAGTTTAGCTCAAATTTTAAAATTAAATCTTAAATTTTAATTTTTTAATTTAGACATACAGCACGGTAACCAGACCTTTCGGCCCACAAGCCTGTGTCACCCAATTGACTTACAACCCCAGCCAAGTATGTTTTGAAGGATGGGTGGAAACCAGAGCACTTGGAAAAAAACCAATACAGACATTGGGAGAACATACAAACTCCTTGCAGACAATGCTAGATTTGAACCCTGGTTACTGGTAATGTTATTTTCTCTTTGGCTTGGCTTCGCGGACGAAGATTTATGGAGGGGGTAAAATGTCCACGTCAGCTGCAGGCTCATTGGTGGCTGACAAGTCCGATGCGGGACAGGCAGACACGGTTGCAGCGGTTGCAGGGGAAAATTGGTTGGTTGGGGTTGGGTGTTGGGTTTTTCCTCCTTTGCCTTTTGTCAGTGAGGTGGGCTCTGCGGTCTTCTTCAAAGGAGGTTGCTGCCCGCCAAACTGTGAGGCGCCAAGATGCACGGTTTGAGGCGATATCAGCCCACTGGCGGTGGTCAATGTGGCAGGCACCAAGAGATTTCTTTAGACAGTCCTTGTACCTTTTCTTTGGTGCACCTCTGTCACAGTGGCCAGTGGAGAGCTCGCCATATAACACGATCTTGGGAAGGCGATGGTCCTCCATTCTGGAGACGTGACCCACCCAGCGCAGCTGGATCTTCAGCAGCGTGGACTCGATGCTGTCGACCTCTGCCATCTCAAGTACTTCGATGTTAGGGATGAAAGCGCTCCAATGAATGTTGAGGATGGAGCAGAGACAACGCTGGTGGAAGCGTTCTAGGAGCCGTAGGTGATGCCGGTAGAGGACCCATGATTCGGTGCCGAACAGGAGTGTGGGTATGACAACGGCTCTGTATACGCTTATCTTTGTGAGGTTTTTCAGTTGATTGTTTTTCCAGACTCTTTTGTGTAGTCTTCCAAAGGCGCTATTTGCCTTGGCGAGTCTGTTGTCTATCTCGTTGTCGATCCTTGCATCTGATGAAATGGTGCAGCCGAGATAGGTAAACCGGTTGACCGTTTTGAGTTTTGTGTGCCCGATGGAGATGTGGGGGGGCTGGTAGTCATGGTGGGGAGCTGGCTGATGGAGGACCTCAGTTTTCTTCAGGCTGACTTCCAGGCCAAACATTTTGGCAGTTTCCGCAAAACAGGACGTCAAGCGCTGAAGAGCTGGCTCTGAATGGGCAACTAAAGCGGCATCGTCTGCAAAGAGTAGTTCACGGACAAGTTTCTCTTGTGTCTTGGTGTGAGCTTGCAGGCGCCTCAAATTGAAGAGACTGCCATCCGTGCGGTACCGGATGTAAACAGCGTCTTCATTGTTGAGGTCTTTCATGGCTTGGTTCAGCATCATGCTGAAGAAGATTGAAAAGAGGGTTGGTGCGAGAACACAGCCTTGCTTCACGCCATTATTAATGGAGAAGGGTTCAGAGAGCTCATTGCTGTATCTGACCCGACCTTGTTGGTTTTCGTGCAGTTGGATAATCATGTTGAGGAAATTTGGGGGGCATCCGATGCGCTCTAGTATTTGCCAAAGCCCTTATAGTGTTAGGCTAACCATGCCACACTGTTAAGAGTTTTGTCCCAAGTGAGTGTATAATACATCTCTCCATTTAAAAAAAAAATCCCTGCAGCCAAGTTACTGAGTTGGAAAATGAGTTGAAGTTGCACTTGAAGCTGAAGGAACTTCTGGTTAGAGTGCCCCAGACCTTGATCATACTTCATAGCAGGGCATGTGAATGAGGATAACCTAAAGAGGGAAAATTTTGATCTATAGCAAAAGGTGGAATGCATTTGCCATTTTTGGGGAAAAAAGGATAAGGACAAGAGTCAACAAGAATGATAAACATGGAGTAGGAAAGGAGTGGAAACATGAGCAGGGAAGGAACAAATACAGTACAACTCCGATTATCCGAAATCCAAATCAGAAATCCTCATTTATCCGTAATTTTTTCAGAGCCAAACTGGCTTCACACAGGTTGAAATAAATTTACCCGATATGAAATTAGAATGATTATCCTCATTTCAGGTAACTCCCTCTCCTCTCCCTTTCTATTTCTTCTTTATCTTCCTCTATTGACTTTTCTCTCCAACTGTCCTCCAACTGCATGCCACTGTCCCCCAGCCACAAGCAGTCGGAAGAGTCCTTGTCCTGGCATCAAGGAGAGCAGCCTCCCAGGCAGTAGAGGGATCTTGGGCTCAGTGGCACTCCCTCCCCATCACACTGGATGCCGACTCCAAATCCTCCCTTCGGCTTACTTCCCCGATTTGAATGTGCGGTAGGCCTAGGGGAGGATTTGGTGTCAGGACTCCAGCGACCAGGGAGACAGAAGCCCATCAACTCACCAGTAAGTGTTCCACTGCCATGGGAAGCATCCCCAGGATCAATGGTAACGGTGGGTTTGTGTTGGGGAAATCGACAGTGGCTGGGTTCATCTCGGTCATCAGCGGCTGAGAGCATTTTTTTTAAAGTGAGAATTAAACATTATTTTAATGCTTTAAAAAGCCTTCTCTTGATGCTTATGCATTGATACAAGTGATTGCTGTTGCTTCTGCGCTGTTTTTTTTTAAATGACCAGTTCTCCCAAAACAAAATTTATCTGACATACGCCCGGTCCCGACCATTTCTGATAATCAGAGTTGCAGTGCATGTGGTAATTGAAAGAAATTACAAAATAGATGTATGCACCCTGCATGATCAGGATTGTGAATGCAATATAAATAATTCCTATCTTAGGGAAAGATATCTCAAGAAGGAATGAAAAACATTAAGAAAGGAGCACAAAGATATTTTTGAGGCCCACGCCATCACAAACAAACTAAAAAGGCAACAAAGTCTAGAGATTATTTTATTACTGGCGACAAAAATCAAAGAACTGGACATCAAGGGTTATAATTTTTGCATTGTTACATGAACTATGCAAATTGTTCTGAAATAAACAAATTAGGGGAGGTGACACTGGAAAGTTAGTATGGAAGAGATGGCTTCTACTTTGCAGGAAATTCCTATCAAAAGGAATGATCACCTGAATTGAAGCTAGATGCAAAGAGTAAAACAGTAGTTGAATCCTCTGACATCCAAAATAGAGAAATGGTTATGAATGAGGTCACCCAAGGAGGAAAGTGGTAGATTGTGATATATATGGAGAAGAAGAAACCTTGCCAGATTTATTGCTTTAGCATCACTAGTAAAAGGAAATTATGAAGGATAAGTAATTAACCCACCCAAGGAGGAAAGTGGTAGATTGTGATATATATGGAGAAGAAGAAACCTTGCCAGATTTATTGCTTTAGCATCACTAGTAAAAGGAAATTATGAAGGATAAGTAATTAACCCAGGAGAGAGAAGAGTATGCACCTGTAAAATGGAAGAAAGGAAGTGCTGAGCCAAAAACCATTCTTCCAGTACATGGAGTACGAACCACGTGAATCAATTAGAGTAAGAAAACAACTTGGAGAGTGTGGTATAATAGCCATTTCCAAGGCATGGCTTCAAAATAACCAGGATTATGAAGTAAATATTGCAAGTGATAAAGTTTGCAAGAAAAAAATAATAGAAATTAAAGAATAGCCTAAGCAGGCACAAAATGCAACTAATGTTAAGGCAGAATTAACACGAGGTAATCACGCTAGAATTCAGATAGAGATAAAGATTTATAGTTCTTACAGGAATTGTGTACAGGATCCTATTGTACAGCTGCGAAGAGATAGAATGCATAATTTTAAAATAACAATGGCTTTTTTTTAAATGAAAGGAGGGTCAGGGAGGAGGAGAGGTTAATTTTCATATCATTGTACAGTAGAAAATTGTTCATATCTGCAGTAGCAGGTCTCTGAACATACACGGAACTATTTTCTCAAGCATTACATCCAAGTCCAAACAATGAAAGCCAAGATTCTGTAATATAATGTTATGATTTAGTGCACTGTAATATCTAACACATGTAAAATAGCCAACATATCAAGGTACGTACAAGACTTGCAGTGAGATAGTCTCTTGACAGTAAATTTGCAAGATCATAGAACAGAAACAATTACTGCAATGCAAGACCTAAATCCACATTCAAGGAGCAAGAGCTCTAACTACCAAAAGTTTAAAAACATTATGAAAAGGGACAACACACATTTAGAGAGATGCGATTTTAAAACAAAATTGAAACATACAATATTATAAAACAGAGGTAAACAGTACAAATTCTAATGAAATAATAAACATATTGAAATCCACAGCTCTATTGAAAATCTCAACCAAATCATAATCAACTCCCATCACCCAAGTCACAATCTCTTCCGTTACTTTTGTGTTAAGGTACAGAAACTGATTTATATCTATGTTGAAGAACAGTTCCCTTCAACCGCACCCCCCCCCCCCCACCACCACCAAAGGCATTTAAATCTCCCCTTGTTACACGAATCATGACTGCTCCAACACCACAAAGATCTTGTCTCCACTATTGCAAACAGTAATGCCACATTTTTTCTTGCACTATGGTAACTGTGAATATTTATTAGCTACCTTTTGTATTTATTACCAGTACCTCTTTTTAATGTAACGTATACTACTGAAGGAGCTGATTAACCACAACAAGTAAGAATTTTGCAGCATATATTGTACAATTTATATGACAAAATACTCATTGTCATATTAGATAGAAGTTATGCTGCAGCTTTAGGCCATGTAAAAATGGAATGTAGTATCACGAACAATTTTGGGTATAACATAGAAAAATGTATATTTATCAGAAGGAGACTATTCCTCCACTGTTAAATTATGCTAATGGCTCATGGTGATCAAAATTTAAATAGTGATTTTACTAAACTTCAGAAATACCATTGTTTCTCCATACTGGGAACCTAGCTTTGGAGGCATTGTCTAAGAACTGGTGCCAAGTCTTGATATGAAGGTATTAAGAGGACGGTAGAAATTTGGTAACCCTCTTCTACAAACTCAGTTGAACAAGAGTCCAATTATCAATTTTCAATCTGAAATTGCAAAGCAAAAACTAAAGGACCTAGGGTATTAGACTATCATCCATAGCATTTCACACCAAAAAAAAAAATACTTCAGAGATAAATAACTTATTCCTATCCTTCTTGGACTTTATAAACCTTGGTATCAATTTGATCAGTCCCCTTGCACTGGAACATGGAACTTTTTTAAATATTTGTTATGATTTATGGCTTAAAGAAAAGCAATCTTGACATTAAAATATTTTCAGATGTGGGGAGAGCAACTTTCAAAAGAAACTGATGAGATCGAATGGAAAATACCAAAAGGATCCACTTAAAAAGGATAATGTAAATGAAATTGCAGTCACAGACCAAAGATGGATTTGAGGGAATATCAGAGAGAAAGTGGAATCATAAATATTCAGTACACCAGTTAAAATACTTCCCAAAAACTTCCTTCGTAGCCAAAATCAACTTTCAGTCAAAACCAGTATAATATTCAAGCTACAAAATCTCGACTAATGCCCATTCAAATTCACAAAGTTTGCCTCTTAGAGAAGTCTCATTCATTTTTTTTTAATGGACAGCTTTCACAAGGGACAGCTTAGGTTTATTCCAACCCCTTCTCACGAAAAAAAGATTGACACCAGTGTCAACTTCAAGTCCAACCTCGTCGCCCGAGCCCAAAGATTTTCTTGGTGCTCTTTTGTAAAAAGTTTGAAACATCCACGCTCAATTTAATGTAATTCGCAACTCCAAAATAAAACGACAAGTGAGAAACAAACTGTAAAAATTTTAAAAAAAACAGCAAACCAGTTGCAGACTTGGGAGAAGTTTTCCTTAAATAAAAACAGGCGCACTTCGAGTCGACGCCTTGACACATGAATGCCCTGGGTTTTCTAACTCCAACCCACTTTCGGTCTCCGGCTGCCACGGATTTTGGTCACAGATTCACTCACGGATCAAACTTAAGTCGTTATTTTAAACGCACAAAATATTCGACATAATTACTTCACAGAACAAGGTGACAGCACAAGAGCCGGGGGGGGGGAATCAACTCACCCCAACCGCCACGGTTTCATCCCCTTGAAATTTGCAGACACATTTATCACCGCGTTGGATTTCCGACTCATTCAGCGGCCTGAAACGGCACATCACTTTTATACTGCACTCTGCCGGATCCGCCATTGTCCCTTTTTATTGTATGGGAGGGAATTTCAAACCATACAAAATATGTCAACTTTTTCCCCCCCACCGTCACTTCTTTCCCCCTTCTTCTTGTCAGCTGATCGTTCTCTCCCAACTGTGCAAAAGCAGGCCCCGTTGCTGGCGGCCAGTTTCTCGAGATTTCTCCTTTCCCTTCTCGCCTTCCACTTCACTTCACTTCCGATCCAACATGGCCGCCATTAAACCGGCGAACTCCCGTTTCCCAGCCGTCGCCTCACTTTCAGTCAGTGCGGAGGCGGGTCACAAAGGGGCTTGACGTCACCCCACAGGTCGCCTTCTCGTGCGACCGCGCATGCTCCAGGCATCCCCATTTCAGTGCGCATGAGCGCTGGAACCGTCTCGCAGGTCGGTGGTGCAATTGAGGACGAGGGAGCTGGAAGAAGGGAGAGCGGGGAAATACACGTGTCATTTTTTTAAATACTTGTCTGAAGAGAATTTTCTTTTTCGCAAATAGACGAGTCTATTTGACTGATTGTTAATCGATTAGAAAGTGGAAGGAGGAATATGCATGTCTCCTTCGTTCAGCGTCACGCCCATTGTCCATGTGAGGAAGATAACGGTGACGTCATCCGCATAGCAAATCTCGCAAGATCTGCTGTGATTTCATTGCCCAGGATCTCAATCACCTGACCAATTATAGCCCTGCAAGTACAAACTAGTACTTTACCAATGTTGTGTATTGGAAAATTAAACTTAGTTCCCTTAAATTGTTAGCATTTTCTGTTAAAGATGGAAAGCTAATAAAATGTAATCACCAGTTTAGTTGATAATAAATAATACTGCCAACTGAGATTGGGCATATTATTAGTTTGGTTAAGTCATAATGTAGCTAAATAATTAAATTTTCTTTCTTCAGAGCAGAGAATGCTGGAAATATTGAACAGTTCTGTCAGAGAGGAACAGAGTTGACAGTACAGATCAATGCTCACCTCAAGTAGATATTAGGGCAAGTGCTAGGTTAGATTAGAAGTAGTTGTTTGGGTGTGAATCCACATCTGATCTATGGGAAATATGTGAGTTTTGATGAAGGGTTCCATCCTAAAATGTTGACAATTCTTTTTCTTCCACTGATGGTGCTTGACTTTCAGCAGATTATTCTTTCTTCCAGATTCCACCATGTGCATGTCCGATAGGTGGGAGTCTTTTGAAGGCTAGCAGGTTAGAGTTCAGCATTTGTAGGAGTGTGAAAGTGAAATATGGCAGGGTTCAGGAACCTTGGATGACGAGAAATAATGTGTTTAGTAAAAAGGAAAAAAAATGTAGGTTTAGGAAGCTGAAATCTGACAATGCCCCTAAAGAACATAAAGTAGGAAATAATTAAAGGGACTGTGGCAAGTGGATTAATGAGCTTCACAAGGTATTTTATGTGTATATATGAAACAAGGGGTTAACTAGTGAAAGTATAGGTCCACACTTGGACAAATTGAATTTATACCAGGAGCCAGGGAAAATGGGTGAGGTATGAAATGATTACATTGGTATTCACCAAGGAGAAGGATATTACTGATAGTGGAATCAATATGGGGTATATCAGTATTCTTGGGCATGTCAATATCAAGGAGGAAGGGTGTCTTGAAAAATATTAACTAGCTAAGTCTTCAGTTCCTGATGTAGTCTATTGCAGGATATTGAGGAAGGCAAGGGTGGAGATTGCAGTGACATTGACCAAGATATAGGTATCCTCTTTGGTGTGGGTGATGTCCCGGAATACTGGAGTACAGTCATTGTACTCCTTTGTTTAAGAAGGGAACTTAGGACCTGTACCATCAGGATAGTTTGCATGAACTGGAGGGGTACTAATATCCTTGTGGAAAGGTTTGCTATTTCTGCTCCAGGATATTTAAACTCATTTGGCAGAGGGATAGGGACCAGAATGAACAGGCAGAGAATGGAGCAAATTATGGAAAGGTTGATGCAATCTGTAGTGAGTTTGTGAGGAAGGACAGGCAGTGGAGGGAGTATAAATGTAGTCAATTGTCTGGTTTGAAATGTTTATTTCAATGTAAGAAGTATTAGGAAAAAGGGTGACAAACTTAGAGCATGGATCAGTATGTAGAATTATGAAATTAGCATGACTGATGCAAAGACAGGATTGAGTAATGCAGGTATCAGGGTTAAGATGTTTTAAAAAGGATAGGATGAAAGGTAAAAGAGGAAGGGTGATTGCATTACTAGTCAGGGATAGTATCACAGTTGCCAAAAGGAAAGATGTATAGGGATAGTCTACTGTCAGTGTATGTGGAAGTCAGAAACAAGAGGGACCAATCACTTCATTGGAAATTGTATTGTGCTCTCCATAATGTTTGCGCAAAGACACTTTTTTCTTCATTTGCCCCTGTGCTCCATTGTTTTAAATTTGTAATCAAACAATTCACGTGATTAAAGTGCACATTTCAGATTTTATTAAAGGTTATTTGTATACATTTTGGTTTGACTATGTATAAATTACAGCACTTTTTATTTATAATTCCCCAATTTCATGGCTAGTCTGTAGGCCCCCAAATAGTCCTCAGGAAACTGAGGAGCAGATAAGTAGGTGGATTTTGGAATGGTGCAGAAATAACAAGGTTGTTGTTATGGGAGACTTCAACTTCCCAAATATTGACTGGCACCTCTTTACTGCAAGAGAGAAAGATGGGGCAGGATTTGTCTGGTATGTCCAAGAAGGATTCCTGACACACGAGATGGACCAGCTGACAAGAGGCTCTACTAGATCTAGTACTGGATAATGAACCTGGTCAGGTGACAGAGATCTCAGTGAGGAAGAGTTCTGATGAAAGTAACCACAACTCCCTGACCTTCAGCATAGCTAAGGACAAGGATATAAATACCTTCAAGAAGGGTACAGGCTCTGAAACAAGAAGGGTACATACTCTATATCTATGAATGCTGCCAGACCTGCTGAGTTCCTTCATAATTTTTGTGGGTTTTTTTTACGATGGGAGTAGGCAGAATGGTAAACTGTTTAATTGGAAAGGGCTGATTACAATGGGATTAGGCAGAAACTAGGGAGAGTACATCAGGAACAGATGTTCTTTGGGAGGGGGGGAGAGGAAAGCACAAAAGTAATGTGGAGTAATCTTTAGTCAAGTAAAGTTTATCGTCATCTGATTGTAGAAGTACAACTCCTCGATGCAAAACCTGCAGACACACAACCAGACATAATACACATACAAAAAATACATATGCAGGACAAGTATTTCACCTATATAAATAAATATCTAAATATTGATTTATACATACGAGAGTCTCGGGATGATTAGTGTGAAGAATTCTGCTGGTCGTTCAGCATTCTCATTGCCCCTGGGAAGATGCTATTCCTCAGGCTGATGGTGCTGGTTCTGATACTCCTGTATCTTTTCCTGATGGGAGCAGCAGGAAGATACTGTGTGCAGGGTGGAAGGGGTCCTCAATGATTTTGCATACCCTCTTTAAACAACAATCCCAGTAGATTGTGTTGAGGGGGGAGGGAGACTCCATTGATCCTCTATGTCACTCTTGAATTAACCTCCAATCCATTTCTCTGCAGCAACCGTACCACAATGTGATGCAGCCAGCTGGGACACACCTGATAGAGCTGCTATAGAAAGTTGACATAATGATGGCCCGTAGCTTTGCTCGCTTCAGTCTTCTCAGGATGTGCAGTTACTGTTGCACCTTCCTTACAAGTGAAAAGATGTTGAATGTCCACATTACGTCACTAGTTAAGTGAATGCCAATGAATTTTGTGCTCTCCACTCTCTCTACTACAGAGTAATTGATGAGTAGTGGAGGGTGATCATTCTTGGACCTCTTAAAGTCCATGATCATCTCCTTTGTCTTGTCCACATTGAGCCTCAGGTGGTTACTCTTGCACCATTTCATGAGATTTTCCACCTCTTCTTTGTAGTGCGACTCATCATTGTTGCTGATGAGGTCAGCTACTGCTGTGTCACCTGCAAACTTGATGATACTGTTGGAGGTGAATCTGGCGATGCATTTGTGGGTCAGTAGCATGAACAGGAGCGGGATGAGTACATAGCATAGAGGTTCGCCAGAGCTCAACGTGATGATGCTCATTGTTCTGTTGTTGACCCAGATGGACTGTGGTCTTTCCGTTAGGAAGTCCAGAATCCAGTTACAGGAAGGAGTATTGAATCCCAGCATGGGCAGCTTCTCCACCAACCGCTTGGAAATGATCGTATTAAATGGTGTATGAGGCATCGTTTTCCAGGTGGGCCAGGACGGAATATGAGGCATCGTTTTCCAGGTGGGCCAGGACGGAATGAAGCGACAAGGCAATAGCATCTTCTGTGGAATGGTTTCTTTTACAAGCAAATTGAAATGGGTGCAGCATGTCTGGGAGGTGTGCTTTGATGTGTTCCATCATGCGCTCAAAGCATTATATTATGGTACAGGTCAGTGCCACAGGGCAGTAGACATTGAGACCTGTTATTGTTGCCCTCTTGGGTACCAGGATGATGGTGGCTATCTTGAACCCTGCGGGAACAATGGACTGCTGCTGAGGTGTTGAAATGTCTGTGAAGACCTCCGTCAATTGGTCTGCACAGTCCTTCAGATCATTTACATGGGGTTCTAGATAGGTTTGTTCTGCTGAGTCAGGGAAAAGATGGTAGGATAAGGGAACTATGATTGACAAAAGACGTGAGATGTTAAGAGAAAGAAGGAAACATACAGAATGCATTGCCTGGTATGGTAGTGAAGGCTGGTACAATAGGGACATTTAAATTTTCTATGATCTAAGGGCAACAGGGAATAATGGAGAAAATTAAAGGCCAGTGAGCTAAAAATCAATGGTAAAGAAATCAATGGAGAAGATTATTGGGGATTGTATTTACTTACATTTTGAAAAGCATGGACTTAAGAGGGTCATTTCTCATGGGGAAATGATGGCACTGGGGAAGTCATGTCACAAAATGATGAGTTCATAGAGGAGGTGACAAAGGTGAATGAATGTGGATGATGTCTACATGGACGTTAGTAAGGCATTTGAGAAAACACCTCATGATAGACTGATCTGGAAGATTAAGTCACATGGGATGCAATAGGAGATGAGGACTTTCAAACAGATGTTTTGGTGTTCAACAAAAGTATATACCAGTTAAAAACAAAGTAAGGATAGGGAGAAGCAGCCTTGGATAGCTAAGGAAATAAAGGAAGGCAACAAAAATAAATCTTATGTACACAAAATCACCAAGAATGGATGGAAACAGTCAAGATTGGGTAAACTTTAAAAAGCAGCAAAGAACCATGAAGCAAGCAATAAAAGAGGGGAAGATAGATTATGAAAATAAACTAGCACAGTATATAGAAATAGTTTTTATAATTGTATAAAGTTGAAAATGTGGCTAACATTCCCCTTGGAAGATGAGAAGGGGGTTATTATTGGGTTATGTGGAAATGGTCAAGTCTTGAACATCTATTTTCTGTCATTCTTCACAGTAGAGGACATGCCAAAGAGTAATGTTTAAATATGCGATAGGAGGCGAGGTCTCGGTACAATTGCTCTTAATAGAGAGATAGTACTGAGCAAACTAGTGGGTCAAAAGGTGGAATGTATCCTAGGTACTGAAAGAAATGACAGCTTATAGTGGAGATGTTTGTGATAATTTACCAAGATACTCTGGGCTCTGTGGAGGTCGTGGAGGATTGCAAGGCAAAAAATGTCATGCAAGTTAAACAGGAAAGGCTGCAGATGTTGGGGTTGAGAGCAGTGCACAAAAGTGCTGAAAAATCTCAGCCGATCTGTTTCCTGACAAAAGGCTCAGGCCCAAAATGTTGTCTACCATTGGATGCTGTGTGACCGGCTGAGTTTCTCCAGCATTTTGTGCAAGGCAGCAAATGCCACACCACTGTTTAAAAAAGGATGTAGGCGAAAGGCACATAACTCTTGGCCAGTTAGCTCATTGACCATAGTTGAAAATGCTTGAAGCTATCATTAAAGAAGAAATAGCGAAATATCTGGATAGAAATTGTTAGGCAGACAGAGCGTGGACTTTGGAAGGACAGGTTATGTTTGCCAAATTTGCTGAATGCTTTGAGGATATATAACTTCAGAGGATGGAGGGGATATTGTATACTTGAATTTCCAGAAGATGTAAGTGCTGCAGAAAAGACATCCATAAGTTAAGGAATTGCAGGTATTCTATTAGCATGAATAGAGAATTGGTTAACAAATAGAAGTCAAAGAGTTGGGATAAATAAGTGTTTCTCTGGTTGGCAATTATTGATGAGTGGAGTGCTGCAGGATCAGTGATAGACCCACAATTTTAAATTTAAACTTTCATTTCTTTAACTTTAAATTTAGACATACAGCACGGTAACAGGCCATTTTGGCCCACAAGTCTGTGCTGTCCAATTTGCGTCCAATTAACCTATACCCCTGGTATGTTTCGAACAGTGGGAGAAAACCGGAGGACCCAGGGAAAACCCATGTAGCCATGGGGAGAATGTACAAACTCCTTACATACAGCACAGGATTCAAACCCCAGTTCCAATTGCTGCCGCAGTAAAGGCATTACACGAACTGCTTCGCCAACTGTGCCACACTACTATTTACATGAATGATTTGGAAGAGGGGACCAAATATAATGCATCTAAGTTTGCTGATGGCACTCATTTGTGTGGAAAAGCAAATTTCACAGATGATGCGAAGAATCTGCAGAGAGATATGAATGGGTTTAAATGAATGAACATAGCCTCAAAATTTAGGGATTAGATTTAGGATGAATATGAGAAGGAACTTCTTTTCCCAGAGAGTAGTGAATCTGTGAAATTCTCTGCCAAGGAAGCAGTTGAGGGCTGTCTCATTAAATAGATAGATATGAGCCTAGTAGGCACAATTAAATATGTGGATAAGGCAAGCTGATGTGGCAGATCAGCCACAATCTTATCAAATGGCAGTGCAGGCTTTCACCGTGATCGTATTAAGTGATAGTGCAGGTGTGATGGGCCAGATGGCTTACTCCTGCTCCTACTTTCATGTTCTGATGGATCCATAGTGAATTGGTAAGTTGGATGCAATATTGGCTTAGTCATAGCAGACATTGAGGAAGGGTCCCATCAGGTTGTTGTACAGAGCACAAGAGACTGCTGCAGCAAGCTCCAGATTAAGTTTGGCAGCTGAAAATCTCGTATTAGGCAGAAGACTGCTGGCGACTAGTTTGGAACCGTAATTGGCCTCCCAAAGAACATCAGAATGTCGATGGCTTTCTAAGGATTCAGGAATTCAGAACTAGGGGAAGTGCGATCTGGATCAGGGGCCTCTAATTCCGATTGAGCAATGTGTGCAATGGTTACGGAGCTGACAGGGGCACTGAAAAAGGAACCATCAGAGGAGGGGTTAAAAGCATGGCCAATCCGTCTCTGAAGGGACTTTCTTTTGCTTCTCGTAATAATAGCACAGGATTCAGTGCTGGACTAACTTAGCAAAAGTAGCATATGCTACGGGCCTCGCGTTTTTAAGAGCCCTGCGCTCAATGCTTGCAAGCTGTTAATTCCAATTCAGTGATTCTGCACTTGCTCAATACAGGGGTGCAGTTGGAGCTCACATTAATGGATTCAATACCTGATTATTTCCCATGGTGTATGTCACCTTTCACGTTACATTTTAAGGAACGTGGAAAGACCAGGGCTTGATTTGAAATGTAAAAATAGCAATTGTTTCATTGTTCCAACAATGCTCAATAACAATACCTTTGCAGTGGCAAATTATCAAGCTGCCTTGCATGGGGCAGGGAATCCCAGGCAGAACCAGCTGACTCATCTCTGAAATGCAGCCTTTCTGCATTGGAATGAGATAGAGCTAGAGATAGGGACCTATCTTTCCATCCCCTAAAAGATCACAACGAGGTGCCTTCCCAAGATCGTATTATATGGCGAGCTCTCCACTGGCCACCGTGACAGAGGTGCACCAAAGAAAAGGTACAAGGACTGCCTAAAGAAATCTCTTGGTGCCTGCCACATTGACCACCGCCAGTGGGCTGATAACGCCTCAAACCGTGCATCTTGGCGCCTCACAGTTTGGCGGGCAGCAGCCTCCTTTGAAGAAGACCGCAGAGCCCACCTCACTGACAAAAGGCAAAGGAGGAAAAACCCAACACCCAACCCCAACCCACCAATTTTCCCTTGCAACCGCTGCAATCGTGTCTGCCTGTCCCGCATCGGACTGGTCAGCCACAAACGAGCCTGCAGCTGACGTGGACTTTTTACCCCCTCCATAAATCTTCGTCCGCGAAGCCAAGCCAAAGAAAAGAAAAAAAAGAACAAAGAACAAATTCTTCTGCACTTTTTTTAAAATTGTGCAACACATTTTCCCCGCTTTCCTTTAAGAGGCAATCTTTCATCAAAAGACCAAATGCCATTTTAATACATAGACGATTATGCAAATAACAATACATCCTATTAAATACTGATAAGCAGCACAACAGGTTCTTGTTAAAACGTAGGATAATAAAGGCAAGCTAGAACAATTGTTATTTTCAACAAAGCTGAGAAAGTGATTCCCCCCCACTCCACACCCATCCTAAAGACAAAACAGGGCACATGGCACAAATACCCAGCCTCAGCAATCTGCAAGGAAGGCAACGTTATCACTGGTGGATTAAAAGAAGCAGGATGATGACCGAGTTAAATTTTGTTGAAATTCACGCGACGACTGAGGAAATGCAGTTACGCTAGATGTTCATGGGTGGATGATAATGTTCCGTTCAGGAAACAAAATCTTTCAGGTCATGTAGTTAGTAGTTATGAAGAAGGGTTAGCTGAAAATGTCATTAACTAAGAGTAAAGCAATGATGCTTGCTTCCCTTAACAAATCCTGATATTTACCACAAAAGGAAAGAACAGCAGCAAATAAAGGCAGATTAATCTGTAGCTAGATTGCCTTTTAGTGAGAAGATGGCCTTGAAGAGTTAATTAAGAAACAGCCTGTAAAACCAGTCTATTTGCAAGGTAAATCTAGGTCACAAAGCAAGTGTAGACAATTCTGGATTAAATTACAGCCTTATGAATATGCTAATTTAGTTGTGGGTAAAAGGGTTGTTGTAGCAATCTTTCTTCAGATAGCCCTTCTGTAGCCGCCCTAAAAATTAAGCAATCCCCTAAAAGAAAACAAGTTATCTGCCTGCTGCCTGATAAACTTAAAGCATACCCCCTCACTCCACCATTCCAAAAAAGGTAATAGCACATGGTTTGTTATGCTGCCATGTGTAGAATAGACCATGGCAGACTTTCTCCAAGTCACCAGAAAGCCGGAGGACCTATTTCCTCAAGAGCCCCATGTATTGTATCCATTTATAAAATGTGTGAGGCTGCATTTGCAATGAGTTCATCTATCTCCTCTGAATGTAGCTTCCCCTGACATTTGGTGATCTACTTGCCCCTTTTGTTCTCTCTTTTAAAACACTAGATGTTTTAATATTTATGTGTATTTTTAAAATTTAGGGCCCCTTTACAACATATGCTACTGGCCTCACACTAGCTTATTCCAGCCATGGCTGGATTACTTGGCAATTATTTAGCTTTTCAGGACAAACAAAGGAAAGATTTTTGAGTATCTGGTGTACATGACAAATGGAATCCTGAATCTTAATGTTCTTTTCCGCTCTTGAGTTGATCACAGCAGTAGCTAGGTAATTAATTCCTGGGTACTTCAAAATTTATTGGAAGATTAGGAACCTTGGCAATTAAAGGAGAATTAAAAAGCATCTGTTTCTTTTTTGACAGATGTTGCTGAATATGTCTAGCATTTTTTTTTTGTTTTCAGGTTTCTAGCATCTGCAGATTTTCATTTATTGATATATTTTTTTCCCCTGACAGGATGCCTAAAATGTGGAATTCTGACATACAACATTGCTTGAAACAGAATTGGGAATTTCAACTGGCAGGATATATTTCTGAAAATCTCATCAGGTAGTTTTCCTATTCCAACCCCATATCTAAATGTGCATTCCACAGAGAGGAAGTATTTGGATACCATGTAGATGATCAGATTCAAAACAAATCAGTTCCTTACATTTGAAGTGTGAAGTCATTCCTTAAAATTGGAGATGGAGGTAACTCTGAAAAAGTCCAAAGTCAAAGTTCAAATTGATTGACAGTACAATGCTGAGATTATTTTTTCTGTAAACCAGGCAGAATTTCTAATTACTGGTAAATGTGAACTGTATTCAAGAAGAAATAAACATATACAAAAGAAAAAAATGTAAACAAACTGACTGTACAAATATAGAAATAAATATTCATTTATAAATAATGAGCAAAATTTGCTTCTATTATTTTCTGACTGGGATTTGTACATTTCAATCAAGTTAATTACCCTTTTGTTTTAAATTATTGGATGGCCTACAAATTGTTTTGGATAGTTGAGGACAGCTGCTGTTAATATTCTATGAATCTGAGGAATCGATGTCATGCCACTATGCACTTAACCATATTTGGTTTGCATCAAACAATGATTCAATTTTTAAAAATATTTTATAATTTTAAATCATATGGCATTAATTACAATACATTGATACAAACATTATATAATTGAATAAAAAACCCCAACCTCCCTCATCCACCCAACACCCTCTCTCTTCCCCTACCCACATACAAAGAAAGAAGAAAGGAGATCATCATTAAGGACAACAATAATCAACTTTTCAGCTGCGGAGACTGAGACGTCCACCAGAACAGACTAGGAGATTAAATTTTAATACCAAGAATTTTTAAATATGGGCTCCATACTTTTACAAAAAATGATAATTATCCCTCAAATTATACGTTATCTTTTCTTAGGGAAAACAGGATTTTATTTCATCATGCCATCTTTGCATTCCTAAAACTAAATCAGATTTCCAAGTAATAGCCAAACATTTTTTAGAAATAGCCAAAAACAAACATAAAAATTCAATTTGGTGCATAGTCAATCTCAATCCTAAAGCAATTGGCTTACTGTCCCCTAATAAAATTAACATTGGATCAAACAGTAAACTTACTTTTAATACTCGCTCCAAAAACAATTGAACTTGTATCCAAAAATTCCAAGTTGAATGAAAAAAAGTACCTATTTCTTGTCCACATCTAAAACACAAATCTGAATAAATTAATTCAAATTTCTTTAATTTCTGAGGGGTTAAAAACAATTGATGTAAAAAAATTATATTGTACTAATCTATATCTTACATTTATAGCCTTAATCATACTATCCTTACATAAGTTTCTCCAAACATTTTCATCTATCTGTTCATCTATGATTTATGAACATTCAATTTAAGCATTTTATTTTGTAATATCTTACATATCTCAGAAATAAATTTACTTGTTTCTTTCTTAGTAAGCAGTACTGGTACACGATTCTTTATCCGGAACCCTTGGGGTTGGAATTTCGGATTTTTCCGGATTTTGGAAAGCCCACCTGAATTGGGTTGCTGTATCCACCCCCACCCCCTTCCAGTTGCCTGGCTGTCTCCTCCAACTGCGGTCCCTCAGCCGCCTCCCCTGACCACCGGTCCCCACTTGCCAGATTTTGGAGCTTTCCAGATTTTAGATGTCTGGATAAAGGATCGTGTACCTGTAATTCTAAAGCAGATTGTTTAGGTAATTTTAAACTATGGCCTAATTTTTCCAATAAAAAGGTTTTACCTGATAATAACAAAAAAGAGTATTACTAGGAACTAGAAACTTTTCCTTCATTCGATTAAAAGATAAAAACTTCCCTGCTTCAAATCAATCTTCAACTTTTTAAATCCCTAATTGATTCCATATCTTTAAAACTGATTATTTACAGTAAAAGGGAAAATTTTATTTTGATATAGAGGCATTTTCACTGAGATCTTTCCTTTTCCACCTAGCTGATAATCAATTTTATTCTATATTTCAATTAAATGTTTCAAAATTGGTGAATCCTGACCAATTAACAATTTTGAATTCCACTTATAAATAAATTTGGACATAGACTTCTCATCAATTTTATCTAACTTTATATTCGCCCAAATAGAAGATTTATTTAAATTAAACATTGCATTAATAAATTTCAATTGTTCAGCCTTGTAATAATTCTGAAAATGTAGAAATTGTAAGCAGTAGGTGAGGAGAGGAACAGTGGATGGTGAGAGGAGATGGCTGCGAGGTCGAGGACAGTGGTGTGGAGAGCAATGTTGAAGTGGAAGAGGAGAAAGGTGGAAGAAAAGGCCCGTTGAAGGGGTCAGAGGGAGAGGAGAGACTTACTGGAGAGTGCATAGGGCCCACAGTAGAGGCGATGATGGAGGTCTTGGAGGCCAGATTAAAGACTGTTTTAAAGAAACTTTCAAAAGAAATGGGGGAGATAAAGAGGTCAGTGGTAGATCTGACAGGGAGATTCTCTAGTGTGGAGGACAGCATAGAGAAGGTGAAGGATACCATGGAACACCTGGAAAGTCGGAGGGATGTCTGGAACAAGGAAAGGGAGGAAATCCTGGAAACATTAGGTTTGAAAATTTTAACCGAAGAAAAAAATTTTAAAATTGTGGGATTAAAGGAAGGAGTAGAGGGGAATGATTTGATCAAATTTATTAAGGATTGGATAAAGATAGGGGGAGATTTGAGGATAGAATGGGCATGTGGTCTTTTCTTCCCAAGCTGGGTTGAGGGCAATGGCCTTGGTCAGTCCTGGTGAAGTTTGAAAATTTCCAGGACATGGAAAGGGTTCTTCAAGCAGCAGCCAAGAGGGCAAGGATAAGCGGGGAGGTCCAGCTAGGGTTAGTAAGACCCTTTACAGATATCAGCGTGGTGTTGCTGAAGCGAAGAAAACAGTTTGATGAGGTGAAAAGGATCGTTCAAGGCAAGGGGGAAGAATATAGGCTATTATACCCGGCGGGACTAAAGGTGATATTGCCCGGGGGGAACCAAAAGGTTTTACACAGAGGCAAAGGAGGTGATAAGATATGCGAAATCCCTTGAGGCCACCTGGTTGGAAGGGCAATAAGCTGAGGGAGAGGGTTGCTGGTTGGGGGATTATGCATATATATATATTATTGAAAATATACTTATTAAGTTCTGTTGAAAGTGAGATATGATATTTGGGGATGTATATATGAGAGGAATTTGGGTGTGATATGGAAGGGGAGGGAGTAAGAAAGGTGCTATAGGCATGCCTGTGTTTAGTAAGGGAATTGGCATCAACCATAGGGTTAGTGGCACTGGGAGGGATGGGGGATGTTTAAGGGGTCAGAATGTGGAGGAGGAGTTGAACTGGGGAATACATTATATTATCTTCATTTGCAGAACATAGTTTTTTTTCTTAATTTCTTTAGTTTTGGGTAGGTACAGATGTCCTGCAGCCATGTCTTCGTTACTCCAATAACATCATAACCACCAATGTCCATTTGCTGCTCAAGCTCATCCATTTTATTCCTTATACTCCGTGCATTCATATACAATACCTTGAAACTGTACCACCCTGATCTCTCCAATTTGCTATGACACCCTCTCTGAAACTCTCCTATCCCTCTTTGCTCTCTCCAGCTTTGAGATTTCACAGACTATTGGAACTACCCCTATGTTCTCCTTCCTATCCATTTCAAATTCTCTTCCAATTTTTTTAACAATGGCAAATTATTTAGTTTAAGCAAATTACTTATATTTCTACTAATTTTAATTCCTAAGTATTTAATTGCTTCATTTTGCCATTTAAATTTTGTCAATATTTTACATTGAGAGTAATCCATATCCACCATAAGTTTCACTTTTATCAACATTCACTTTATAACCCGATACTAACCCATACTCTTTTAATCTCTCATTTAAAGATATTTCTGGTCTTGTCAAATATACTATAAAATCATCAGCAAATAAACTAATCTTACGTTCTTTATTACCTACTTCAAATCATTTAATTTCATTGTCAGTTCTAATTACTTTTGCTTTTGGTTGATCATACAATGCCTTTATCCAGTTTATAAAAGTATTTGGAATCCCAAAAGCATTAAGTGTCTCAAATTAAAAATCCCATTACAATCAATCAAATGCTTTCTCTGCATCTAATGCTACTGCTACCGTGGGAATCTTCCTATTTTGTGCTATATTTACCAAACTTAAAAATTTAAATATGTTATCTGCTGCTTTTCTATTTTTAATAAAATCAATTTGATCTAAATGTATTAATTTTTGCAAAAATTTAACTTGTTTATTAGCTAATAATTTTGATACAATTTTATAGTCTGTATTCAATAATGATACAAGTCTATATGAAGAAGGTTGTAAACAATCTTCCCTTTTTTCAGAATTACAGTTATTAATGCTGTTTTAAAAGATTCAGGTAGATCATAAACCTCTCATTTGACCTAATACCTCCATCTTAAACTTTTTATAAAATTCTGATGGGAAACCATCTTCACTTGGCGTCTTATTATTCTGTAGAGACATTAGAGTCTCACAAACTTCTTTTTCTGAAAAATTCTTGGACAGTCTTAACTTTTTGATCTCCTTTAACACCAGTAATTTAATTTGTCTCAACTAATCACTTATTTTATTATCATCTCTCCATTGTTCTGAATAAATCTGACAATTCACCATAACATATCTCCCCGCTACATCTTTATTAATATCCAATATTTTACCTGGTAAATTTTTATTAATTAATATTGCTGTACTTCTAGCCTTAGAATTAAAAGATGATGCTATTACTGTTCCTACCCAAAGTCTTTTTAATTTTTGATGTCTTTTTGTGTCAAATGTGTTTCCTGTTTTATTTTTTTTCATATAAACTAATAATTTGTTCTGCTTTATTTGATTCTGAATCCCATTACTATTAATGCTAATAAAATTCAATTTATCAGCCATCTAAACTCTCATAAAATCTAATAACCATCCAAATTTCCATCTCCACTCCTCCTACATCCAAAATATTAACTAAATATTTCATAATACAATTATTAAATTTAGGTGTATTAAAGAGAAAAAAGAAACAATAAAAATGTACCAATCAAAATAGAGGAGGAAATAATAGATACAGCAGGGAGATACGTAATGTTAAAATGTCAGATATATTCAGAACTCTGGAATTTGGTCAATATATATGCACCTAATGAAGAGGATCAAAAGTTTATGCAAGATATTTTTTTGAAGATTGTAGATACGCAGGGGAATATATTGATAGGAGGGGAATTTAACCTTAATTTGGATTCAAAGATGGATAAAACTGGACAAAAGACTAGCAGAAAGAACAAAGTAGCCAAATTTATGGTTAAATCAATGCAGAAAATGCAACTTTTGCATATATGGAGGAGACAACACCCAAAGGAGAAGGAATGCTCATATTATTCGAGTAGACATAAAACATACTCAAGGATTGACCTTTTCCTGTTGTCAGCCCATATCCAAGGGAGAGTTAGGAAAACGGAATATAAAGTGAGATTGTTATCTGATCACTTACCCCTGTTATTAGCAATAGAACTGGAACCACTAAGAACATATAGATGGAGATTAAACTCCATGCTACTTAAAAGACAGGAATTTAGAGAATTCATTGAGTGCCAAATTAAAATGTACTTTGAAATAAATACAGAATCAGTGAAAGACAAATTTATATTATGGGATGCAATGAAAGCCTTCATCAGAGGGCAGATAATAAGTTATGTAACTAAGATGAAGAAGGACTACAATTGGGAAATAGAACAGCTGGAAAGGGAAATAGTAAGTACAGAAAAAGAACTAGCAACAAGGGAAGATACAACAAAAAGAAGAGAATTGGAGGACAAAAAAATAAAATACGAAACACTACAAACGTATAAGGTGGAGAAGAACATAATGAAAATAAAGCAGAAGTATTACGAGCTAGGAGAAAAAATGCACAAAATACTTGCTTGGCAGCTTAAAACAGAACAAGCTAAAAGAACGGTATTGGTATCAAGGAAAAAGGACAAACAAATTACATATATAACCCAACAGAGATCAATGAAAACTTTAAGGAATTCTATGAGCAATTATACCGAACTGAGAACAAAGAGAAAGAAGACAAAATAGATGAGTTTCTAGCTAAAATTGAACTACCGAAATTGCAAGAAGAGGAGCAAAACAAATTGTTAAAACTATTTGAAATAGAGGAAATTCAAGATATATTAAAAAAAGCTACCAAACAATAAAATGCCTGGGGAGGATGGACTCCCAATAGAATTCTATAAAACATTTAAAGAGTTACTAATTCCTCCTCTCCTGGAAGTAATGAACCATACTGAAGTAATGCCAGATTCAAGTAAAACAGCAATAATTACAATAATACCAAAGACGGGGAAAGATCCACCAACACCAGCATCGTATAGACCAATATCTCTACTTAACACAGATTATAAGATAATAACTAAACTATTAGCAAATAGATTGACTGATTGTGTACCAAAAATAGTAAAACTAGATCAAACTGGATTTATTAAGAAAAGATGAACAATGGACAATGTCTGTAAGTTCATTAACTTAATCCATGCAGTACAAGGAAATAAGATGCCAACAGTGGCTGTTGCTTTTGATGCAGAGAAAGCTTTTGACAGGGTAGAATGGAATTATTTATTCAAAGTATTACAGAGGTTCAACCTACCAGAGAAATATATTAATTGATTTAAAGCATTATATAAGGGTCCAAAGACGAAGGTGACAGTAAATAGATATATATTGAACCAATTTAAATTAAGCAGGTCAACTTGGCAGGGATGTCCACTCTCTCCCTCACTGTTCGCTTTAGCAATAGAACCATTGGCAGAACTGATAAGAACAGAAAATAAAATAAAAGGGATAAAAATAAAAGAGAAGGAATATAAAATCAGTCTATTTGCAGATGACATCATAGTATACTTAACAGAACCAGAATTATCAATAAAAGAATTACATAAGAAATTGAAGGAATATGGAGAAATATCGGGGTAAAAGATCAATGCAAATAAAAGTGAAGCAATGCCAATGAATAATGTGGATTTAACAACGTTTAAAAAAGAATCACCATTTAAAAGGCAAACACAAGCAATCTGATACCAAGGTATTAGACTAGATAATAATCTGGGCCATCTATACAAATTAAATTATCAGCCATTAGTGAAGAAATTACAAGATGACTTAGAAAATTGGAAAGATTTACCACTAACACTGATAGGAAAGGTAAATTGCATTAAAATGAATATCTTCCCAAGGATACAATACCTATTTCAATTGTTACCAATGCCCTTAACAGAGAAATTTTTCAATGAGCTAAAGAAAATAATAAAGAAATTCTTATGGAAAGGGGGGAAACCGAGGATAACGCTAGATAAATTAAAAGAATGGTACAAACAAGGGGATTTGCAGCTACCAAACTTTAAGAATTATTATAGAGCAGCACAATTAAAATATCTATCAGATTTTTATCAAACAAGGGAAAAACCAGATTGGACCAGGATAGAGGTAGATAAAATAGGGGAGAAGGTACCAGAACATATACTTTATAAGTGGGATGAAAAACTGGTGCAATATAGAAGTTCACCAGTACTGCACCATCTGCTCAACATTTGGAAGAAGATTCACGTAGAAAGGAAAAAAAACAAATTACCAACTACCAAAATTATTATTGACGCAAAATCAACTAATCCCTTTCACAATAGATAACCTTTCCTTCAGAGAATGGGAGAGAAAAGGGATTAATACAATAGAAAATTGTTTTTTGGGAAATAATTTATTATAATTTGAACAAATGAAATACAAATATGAAATAACTCACGGTATAATGTTTGCATACCACCAACTGAAAACCAACTGAAGGACAAATTGGGAAGCAGACTGAGGTTACCAGAAGGAAGCAGCTTTGAATATGTGATTACAGACACAATGATAATTAAAAGATTTATAACAAACATGTACATCAAGCTGCAAGAGAAAGAAAATGATGAAATAAGCTGTAAACCCAAACAAAAGTGGGAACAAGATATAAACATAAAGGTAAAAAATGAAATATGGGAAAAGCTATGCTCCAGAACTATGAGAAATACAATAAACATGAGGTTACGCATTATACAATATAATTGGTTACACAGGCTATATATCACACCCCAAAAGTTAAATAAATGGGACCCAACAGTATCTGATAGATGTTTTCGTTGTAAGAAGGAAACGGGAACAACAGTACATGCAATTTGGGCATGTGAGAAAGTGAAAAAGTTTTGGGAAGATTTAAATCAGGTATTAAATAAAATCACAAAAAGCAACATACCAAAAAATCCAGAGATCTTTCTTCTAAGTAATATAAGAAGTAAAGAATTAGACCTCAAACTGAATGAAGCGTAAAAGGGTTTATTATGAAAGCCTTAGCTGTAGCAAAAAAAATCTATAATGTCAACCTGGAAATCAGAAGAGAGCCTGAGAGTACAGCAATGCTACATAGAAATGAATAAATGTATTCCATTGGAAAAAATAACATATAATTTAAAAAATAAAGTCACATTATTCAAACAAATTTGCGAACCGTACATGGAGCACAACAGAGAGGGCCTACCGTAGACCTTCACCCCCTAAAATGATAGAATGAGAAGAAGACAAAATGAACTGACCCAATGTGTAAAAGTAGAATGCACAATTTTCTTGTTTATTTTCATTGTGTGAAGACATTGTTTAATGGGTTTATTGTAATGTATATGTTGAACGTTTAATGGGTTTGGAGGGGGTTGGGAAGGAGGGAGGGAAGGGAGGGGGGAAAAAGGAAGAAAATGACACTGTGTATATTCAAGAGGGAAATGTTTGTGTGTATTTTGGTTAATATGGTTCATAGTGTGAAAAATTTTTAAAAAATTTAAAAAAGAAATTACATATAATCTATATGACAATTTTTCTTTTTTTGTTAATAAGTGGTTACCATATTTGGAATATATGCATTTATATATATTTTGATTTATTATATACTTTTAGTTTCTGTTTATATATTTTTAGCGCTCCTTAAGAGAGTTGGCTGATGGGGTGGGAAGAGGGTGGGGATTTAAATTTTTTTTTAGTTGTCTTGTTTTTCTTTATTTTATTATTTTTTTAATATGTATATTCATTAAATTTTCTTTATGGAATGTACTTTGTATTATTATTAATGATTGTTCAAATAAATAAAGTTTAAAAAAGTTGAAGACGATCTCAATACACCAGAAGACAATGCCAAAGCGGAAAGTTCACTTATAGCTGAAAAAGACCAAGCCCAAACATCACGCAATCCATGGGTACAGTTGTAATTAACATTTTTGATGACCCAGCCAACTGGCCAGCATATATAAATCAAAATGTAAGAGATTATTCAACAATGAATGGTCCTCCTATTCCAGTGAACAACTTTCCACAAAATGAAAAGGGATTGTGCTTTTCAAAGTTTCACTGTAAGAGGAAACCTCCAAATGGGGAGTGTGTTGAAAGACCTTGGATTATATACTCTCAGTCTGCTGATAGAATTTATTGCTTTTATTGTAAACATTTTAGTAAGAACACAACCAGTGCATTATCAACAAGTGGATTCAACAACTGGTCTAATCTTCATACAAGGTTGTGTGAGCATGAAAATTCTAAAAACCATTTGGAAGCCACATGGAGTTTCTGGGAGTTACACCAAAGACTTTGTAGCGGACAGACAATTGACAAAGAACTTGAAATAATCATCAATGAACATGCAAAGCACTGGCAGCAAGTATTCAAAAGGCTAGTAGCAATAGCGCAGTTTCTTGCTGAGAGAAATCTAGCATTTAGGGGAACAGAGGAAAAAGTTGGTAATGAGAGTGTACACAATGGAAACTTTTTAGGTCTTGTTGAACTGCTTGGAAAGTTTGACCCTGTTCTTGAAGAACATTTGCGAAAATTCAAAACCCACGAAATTCATAATCACTATTTAGGAAAAGATACTCAGAATGAACTATTAGACATTATGGCTACAGCTGTTTTGAATGAAATACTGAAATGCGTAAAAGCAGCTCAGTACTACACCATAATTTTAGACTGCACACCTGATATGAGTCACCAAGAGCAAATGTCTCTAATGATCAGGTATGTGTCTGATGGTAACTTGGCTCCTTCAGGTGTTTATGAACATTTCATAAAGTTTATGCAGGTTGAAAGTAGCACAGTAGAAAATTTATATTTCTTTTCTTTTTCTTTGGCTTGGCTTCACGGACGAAGATTTATGGAGGGGTATGTCCACGTCTGCTGCAGGATCGTTGGTGACTGACGTCCGATGCGGGACAGGCAGGCATGGTTGCAGCAGTTGCAAGGGAAAATTGGTTGGTTGGGGTTGGGTGTTGGGTTTTTCCTCCTTTGTCTTTTGTCAGTGAGGTGGGCTCTGCGGTCTTCTTCAAAGGAGGTTACTGCCCGTCAAACTGTGAGGCGCCAAGATGCACAGTTGGAGGCGATATCAGCCCACTGGCGGTGGTCAATGTGGCAGGCACCAAGAGATTTCTTTAAGCAGTCCTTGCACCTCTGTCTCAGTGGCCAGTGGAGAGCTTGCCATATAACACGATCTTGGGAAGGCGATGGTCCTCCATTCTGGAGACGTGACCCACCCAGCGCAGTTGGGTCTTCAGCAACGTGGATTCGATGTTTGCGGACTCTGCCAGCTCGAGTACTTCGATGTTGGTGATGAAGTCACTCCAATGAATGTTGAGGATGGAGCGGAGACAGTGCTGATGGAAGCATTCTAGGAGCCGTAGGTGATGCCGGTAGAGGACCCATGATTCAGAGCCAAACAGGAGTGTGGATATGACAACGGCTCTGTACATGCTGATTTTTGTGTGTTTCTTCAGTTGATTGTTTTTCCAGACTCTTTTGTGTAGTCTTCCAAAGACCCTATTTGCCTTGGCGAGTCTTTTTTGTCGATCCTTGCATCAGATGAAATGGTGCAGCCGAGGTAGGTAAACTGGTTGACCGTTTTGAGTTCTGTGTGCCCGATGGAGATGTGGGGGGACTGGTAGTCATGGTGGGGAGCTGGCTGATGGAGGACCTCAGTTTTCTTCAGGCTGACTTCCAGGCCAAACATTTTGGCAGTTTCCGCAAAACAGGGCGTCATGCGCTGGAGAGCTGGCTCTGAATGGGCAACTAAAGTGCCATCGTCTGCAAAGAGTAGTTCACGGACAAGTTTCTCTTGTGTCTTGGTGTGAGCTTGCAGGCGCCTCAGATTGAAGAGACTGCCATCCATGCGGTACTGGATGTAAACAGCGTCTTCATTGTTGAGGTCTTTCATGGCTTGTTTCAGCATCATGCTGATGAAGATTTATATAAAAAATTATTAAACACACTGAAGGAATTAAATTTAGAGGTGAAAGACATACAAAGGCAAGGCTATTTTAACAGTAGCAACATGAAAGGTCACACATCTGGAGTACAAGCACGACTGTTGAAGGATAATTCAAGTGCTTTCTTTGTACCCTATGCATGTCACAATTATAACCTTTTACTCGGAGATGTAGCCAAGTGTTGTTCAGATGCTATTGTTTGGGATTTTGCAAAGGGTCTACAAATTGTTCTCAGCATCAACTAAGAGGTGAGCAGTTTTTAACAAACATGTACCCAGGTTATCAGTGAAAACCTTGAGCAACACAAGGTGGGAGTGTCAGATTGATAATGTTAAAGTTATTCGTTATCAGGTTTGAGAAGTATATGATGCACTTGTGGAAATATTAGAGTTAACAGATGAGCCCAAGGTAAAAGTAGAAGCTAAATCTTTAGCAAACCAGCTAAAAGACTACAAATTTTTAGTTTCTTTGATATTTTGGCATGAAGTACTTTTTAAAGTTAACTATGTAAGCAAGGAACTACAAAGTGAAACAAAGGACATTGATAAAGGCATGGAGTCATTTGAAAAACTATTATCATGGCAAAAAAATTTATAGAGAGGGCAGTTTTAATGATGTCCTAATAGGTGCAAATGAATTGGCTGAAGCTGTTGAATTACCATTGGAGTTTAGACAATTTCAAGAAAAAAAAACTACGTAGAAGGAGGAGAATGTTTTCCAAAAGATCAAGCTTCAGATGATCCAAAAGAAGCATACAGAGTTCAGTGCTTCAGCTCAGTATTAAAGCTATTCAATCTTTAGAGTCTAGATTTAAGCAGCTTAAAAGCTATGTAAAATTATTTGGATTTTTAAATAACTTTCAGAGCTTACAAAAGGTGGAAATAAGGAAACATACAGCAGACCTTGAAGCAGCTTTAAATGACACCATACTAAAACAGAGCACTGATGGAGGGGTAGTTACTGAAACAACTAAAGACGTGGATGGTTATCTGTTGGCCGAAGAACTTGAAGCTCTGAAAACTTTTCTTCCCTTCAGTGTCATTAAGCCTCAAGCTCTGTTTGAATACCTGGACGTAAACAATCAATTCACAACATTTCCTAATATTTTTATTGCTTTGAGGGTTTACTTAACAATGCCTGTAACAGTCGGGCAAAAGAAGTTTTTCAAAACTAAAACTGATTAAAACATACTTACGGTCAACAATTTCACAAGAGAGACTAAACAATTTGGCAATGCTATCAAAAGAAAATGGCATTACTAAAACCATTGACCTTGAAATTATTTTGAAAGATTTTGCAAATACAAAAGCCAGAAAAGACTGTTTCTAAAAGACCTGTACATAAACAGTTTGTCTGTAATTGTCTTGTATTAAAAAATTAAAACTTTCATATTGTCTTTCAATATTTAGTATATCAAGCATTTAATGCTTTTTGGCTAAGACTGGCATACTACACGAAATATAAAACATCAATTTCGACTTTTGTAGAGTAGTGGTCCCGCTATCAATTTTCTAATTTGGCCCCGCAATTCCTAGCACCGGCCCTGGCCATAGTACCCAGCTCCAGCCCGTGAAGAGCCCAAGTCATGGTAGTCAGGGGCAGAAGTAAACTCCATATGGTGATAGACTACAGCAAATGATCAACCGTTTCACACAGCTGGACACATACCCCCTTCTCCGGATTGCTGACATGGTCAACAAGATCGCCCAGTACAGGGTGTTCTCCATCATTGACCTAAATTCGACGTACCACCAACTTCCTTTATGCCTAGGAGACTGCCAGTATACCGCGTTTGAAGTGGATGCAAAGCTGTACCACTTCCTCTGGGTACCCTTTGGAGTCACCAATGGTGTCTCTATATTTCAGAGGGAAATGGATCAGATGGCGGACAAGCACAAACTGGCAGCTACGTTCCCCTACCTGGATAATATTACTAGCAGGACCATGTCATGAACCTTGCCAATTCCTCCATGCTGTTAAGTCCCTCAATATGACCTACAACGAGGACAAGTGTGTGTTTAGCACAACTCACCTGGCCTTCCTCAGATGCGCCGTGGCACAGTGGTGTCATTGCCCCCAGCCCCAAGCGCATGCATCCCCTTATGGAACTCTTGATCCTGCACAACCTAAGGCGCTAAAAAGGTGCCTGGGGTTCTTATCCTATTATGCCCAACGGGTACCCAACTATGCCGATAAAGATCCACAACCTTCCCCTTATCGACAGAAGCCCGGGCAGCCTTCACCCCAGATCAAGGGAGACATCACCAAAGCCATGATGCATGCTTTGGACGAACCCATCCTGTTTCAGGTGGAAAGCGATGCCTCCGACTTGGCACTGGCTGCCACTCTCAACCAGGCAGGCAGGCAGGCCAGTAGCCTTTACAGTCCTGAGACATGGAACTCCACTGTCGAGAAGGAGGCGCAGGCCGTCATTGAGGCAGCATGCCACTAGAATCATTACCTGGGCGGGAAGAGATTTACCCTGCTAATGGACCAATGAGCCATTGCGTTCATGTTCAAAACCAAATTGCGAGGTAAAATTAAAAATGAAAAAATCCTGAGGAGGAGAATTGAGCTCTCCACCTACAACAATGACAACCTATATTGGTCGAGCAAGCTCAACGACTCCCCAGATGCCTTATCCCGGGGGACGTGCTTCTTGGCTGCCTCCAGTCATTCCACGATGACCTTTGCCACCCCAGAGTCACGAGGTTGTTCCACTTCATGAAAGCCCAGATCCTTCCCTACTCCATTGAGGATGTCAGGTCATTGACCAGACACTGTCAGGTCTGTACAGAATGCAAACCACAGTTCTTCCGGTCCGACATCACACCTCATAAAGGCCACACACCCCATTGAATGACTCATCATCGATTTCAAGGAGCCCCTGTCCTCGTCCAGCAGGAACGTATACTTCCTGAACATCATTGACAAATATTCCAGGTTCCCTTTTGCCATCCCTTGTCCCAACATGACCTCACGGATCTGTTCTGGGACTCTTACTCTTCGTGAATTTTATAAATGACCTGGATGAGGAAGTGGAGGGGTAGGTTAGTAAGTTTGCTGATGACACAAAGGTTGGGGGTGCTGTGGATAGTGTGGAGGGCTGTCAGAGGTTACAGCAGGACATTGATAAGATGCAAAACTGGGCTGAGAAGTGGCAGATGGAGTTCAACCCAGATAAGTGTGAAGAGGTTCATTTTGGTAGGTCAAATATGATGGCAGGATATAGTATTAATGGTAAGACTATTGGCAGTGTGGAAGATCAGAGGGATCTTGGGGTCCAAGTCCCTAAGATGCTCAAAGCAGCTGCGCGGGTTGATTCTGTGGTCTTGGACTTCTTGTGCTCAGATCTGGTTGTCTCACTACTGGAAGGATGTGGAAGACATAGAAAGGATGCAGAAAAGTGGGCTAAAAAAATGGCAGATGGAATTTAATGCTGATAAGTGTGAGGTGCTTCATTTTGGTAAGAAGAATCAGAACAGGACATACGTAGTAAATGGGAGAGCACTGATGAATACAGAAGAGCAGAAAGATTTAGGAGTAATGGTACATTGTTCCCTGAAGGTAGAAACTCATGTGAATAGGGTGGTGAAGAAGGCTTTTAGTATGCTGGCCTTTATCAATCATTGCATGGAATGTAGGAGTTGGGAAGTGATGTTGAGATTAGGCGTTGGTGCGGCCTAATTTGGAGTTCTGTGTGCAGTTCTAGTCGCCTAATTATAGGAAGGATATAAACAGAGTGGAGAGAGTGCAGAGAAGATTTACCAGAATGTTACCTGGGTTTAAGCATCTAGAGTACAGGGAGAGATTGGGCAGATTAGGTCTTTATTCTTTGGAGCGTAGAAGGTTGAGAGGGGATTTGATAGAGGTATTTAAGATTATGAAAGGGATAGACAGAGTGGATGTGGATAGACCATTTCAGTTAAGAGTAGGAGAGATTGAAACAAGAGGACATGAGTTAAGAGTTAAGGGGAAGAGGTTTAGAGGTAACATGAGGGGGAACTTCTTTACTCAGAGAGTGGTAGCGGTGTGGAATGAGCTTCTGGGAGAAATAGTGGCGGCAGAGTCAATTTTATTATTTAAGAAAAAGTTGGACAGGTATATGGATGAGAAGAAGGTGGAGGGTTATGGTCATTGTGCAGGTGGGTGGGACTAGAGAGGAGTGTTTGGTTCGGTGTGGACTAGAAGGGCCTAATGGCCTGTTTCTGTGCTGTAATTGTTCTATATGTTATTATATATGTTAGGAAATTTATAAAGATATTGCCTGGATTATGGAGCATGCCTTATGAAAACAGGGTGAGTGAACTCAGGGTTTTCTCCTTGGAGTGTTGGAGGATGAGAGGTGACCAGATAGAGGTATATTTTTCCCAGGGCTGAAATGGTTGCCACAAGAGGACATGGGTTTAAGGTGCTGGGGAGAAGGTACAGAGGAGATGTCAGGGTTAAGTTTTTTACACAGTGAGTGGTGGGATGGGCTGCTGGCAATGGTAGTGGAGGTGGGTACGATAGGGCCTTTTAAGAGACTTTTGGATTGGTACATGGATCTTAGAAAAATAAAGGGCTATGGGTAAACATAGTAATTTCTCGGGTAGGGACATATTCGGCACAACTGTGGGCCAAAGGGTCTGTATTGTGCTGTAGGTTTTCTCTGTGTGTGTTTTTTTTTAACCATTCAACATGAAATTAGCCCTAGCATGTATTTTGCTGAGCCAGTTAAGTTGAAGACTTTAGGAAGAAGGATGGCCAACAGCGAAAACTGTGCTTCTTGCTACATTTCATTTGATAAGTTAAGCCAAGGCAGAATTTGCACAGTAAATAATAGGCAATGGAGAGTGTTGTAGAACAGAGACGTTGGGGTACAAGTACATAGCTCTGTGGAAGTGATGACATAAGTAGACATGAAGAAGGTGCCTTCATCAGATAGAGCATTAAGTACAAGAGTTAGGTTGTCACATTACAGCTGTGCAAGACCGCGGTAAGTCTATTTTTATTTATTATCTCTTTCTGTCTTGCATTGGTGACCATTTAAATGCTTACTATTGCTGTTGGTGAAAATCCTGTCTGGCTGCAGCAAAAATGAATTTTGGTGCATTGTGAATTTTGCGCATGTGAGAAGCACACATTGAACTTTGAACTTTGCAATGTACAGATCTGTTTTCACCAATTAAATAAAATTAAATAAAACTTGGAAGCAAGCTACCACTCAATTTACTCAAATCTGAAATGCCGGATTCCAAATTCTAAAAATAAGTCTATTAATTGAAGAATGGTATTTAATGCCATTTCTTCCTCTTTTGAATTTTAATGCCTCATGTTAGCTTTGATGCCATGACAACCTTTCAAAGAAAAATTGACTCCATTATTGACAATAAGTGCAAGAATATTTAAGGATTCCAACCTCAGCTTTCTACTCTATCTCACGGACAGAGGTTGGAGAAATAATCCTATAAAGTTAGCTCTGATCTTTGGCATGCCTGATGAAGGGCTCAGGTTCAAATTGTTGAATGTCCATCACTTTCCATAGATGCTGCATGACTTGCTGAGTTCCTCCAGCACTTGGGTATTGTGATAAAGTGAGCTGCAGGCTCAGTGCAGCAGGTACAGGATTGCTCACTACCTCATTGGTATTTCATTATTGCAACAATAGCACCTTTGTACTAATTCATTGGTTTAGAGTGTGGTCCTCCCATTGTTGTGAAGAGCATTTAGGGGATACTAGTAAAGGCTGGAGGCCTTTACAACATTTTCAACATCATGTAAATTACTGTCAGTCATAACAACAAAAAACTCTGATATGCAGGTGCAAATATTCCTGGGAGTAAATTAGTCCTGTGATAACAGCAATCTTGCTCTCAAATGTATGATCGCTGGAGAATAAAATGGATTACCTGAGGCTGATCTGAACTAGAGAGAATTGCAGAGCTGCTGTGCTCTGGTGATTATTGAAATGTGGCTCCAGGACACCACAGACTCAGTGGTCCAGCTGGATGCCCTTATCTCCTTCAGGGCAGAGACACTGCTGCTTCTGGCAAGACTTGAGGAGGGGGGCTGTGCATTTACATCACTGAGAACTGGTGCACCAATGTCTCTGTTGTGAAGTCCTGCTCAGCAGAGATAGAGAACCTCCTGGTGAAATGCAGACTCTTCTACCTGCCCAGGGAATTCTTGACCATGCTGATTGTCGCAGTCTATGTTCCACCTTCGTCTAATGAGGGTGAAGCCATGAAGGAGCCTTACAGTGTCATCTGCCAAGCCCTGACTTCCTACCATGACAGTGCCATGATTGTTGCTGGTGACTTTAATCATGCCAACCTGAAAATGGTCTTAGCACAGATCAACAGCATGTGAACTTTGCCGCAAGAGAACACCCTGGATCCGCTGCAAGGCTGCACTTCACCCCCAACTTGGTAACTCGGGTCACATGTCTGTCCTGCAAACCCCAGTGTAAAGATTGCTGGCAAAGCAAACCAGGTCAGTTCACAGGGAGATCAGGACGTAGCTGGGGTGGGGCACAGCAAGACTGCTTTGAGACCATGGATGGAACTGTTTCAGAGAGGCGGCCACCTGGAATGGTCAGGTAAACATAGAGGAGTACATGAGCTTAATGACTGGCTATATCAGCAAGTGCATTGAGGATATCACCTCAATCAAAGATCAAATGCCTCTCCACCACGGCTAACCAGAAACCATGGTCCGGGTCCTTCTCAGAGCTAATTAAGCTGCCTTCAGGACAGGGTGTAGGATGGCTCTAAGATTAGCCAGGGCTGAACTCTCCCATGCAATCGAGAAGGCAAAGTGGGGTACGCATAGAAGATCCACAGACAACTGTTAAATTCTGGTGATACAAGGCACATGTGGCAAGAGATCAAGACTATAATGGATCACGTCAACCTTGAAAGTTAAGGGCAATGACGCTTTCCTTCTGGACAGACTGAACACCTGCTCATCGCAGTTTGATGAGAAGAACAGGATGACGCCAAAGAAAGCTCCATGTCCGCCTGATGAATAATCACGGCTGAGGTGATGAGGAGTCTATCCAAGGTGAACACACACAAAGCAATGAGGCCAGACAACATACTAGTCGGGTACTGAAGGACTGTGCAGACCAATTGACAGAGGTCTTCTCGACATCTTCAACACCTTTCTGCAGCAGTTCATTACTCTCATAGGATTCAATCAGCCAGCATCATCCCAGAACTCAAGAGAGCGACTATAATAGGCCTCAATGACCTTCACCAAATCCTTTGAGTGTCTGGTGATGAAACATATCAAAGCACACTTCCCAGAGATGTTGGACCCATTTCAATTTGCCTATAGAAGAAATCATTCCACAGAAGATGCTCTAGAGTTGTCATTTTATTCCATCCTGGCCCACCTGGAGAATGACATCTCATATGCCAGGCTGCTGTTCATTGACTCTAGTACAGCATTTACTGTGATCATTCCCCAGAGGTTGGTGGAGAAGCTGTCCTCACTGGGACTCAATACCCCTCTCTGTATCTGGATCCTGGACTTCCTAATGGAAAGACCACAGTCTGCCCAGATTGGTAGCAGAACATTGAGCACTGTCATGCTGAGCATTGGCACAGCTCAGGGCTGGTTGCTCAGCCTGCTCCTGTTCATGACTGCACCGCCCAATCCAGTTCCAATGGTGTCATCAAGTTTGCAGATGATACAATAATGAGCAACAATGATGAGTTGCACTACAGAGAAGAGGTGGAAAATCTCGTGAAATGGTGCAAGAGTAAAACAAATCTCATTGTGGACAAGATGAAGGAGATGATCATGGACTTCAGGAGGACCAGGAATGACCATCCTCCACTATACATTATCAACTCTGCAGTAAGAATAGAGACACCAAGTTCCTTGGAGTTCACTTAACTAGTGATCTATTGTGGACATTCAACATCACCTTACTTGTCAGGAAGGCACAACAGTGACTGCACTTCCTGAGAAGACTGAAGCAGCCAAGGCTACTTCTAGTGGAGCTCTACTGAGAGCGTCCTGGCTGGCTGCATCACAGTGTGGTATGGTTGCTGCAGAGAAATGGATCGGAGTTCAATCCACAGGACCATAAGAGTGGCAGAGATGATCATTGGAGTCTCTGTTACCCCCCCTCCCCCCATCGACATGATCTAGCAGGATTGATGTCTGAAGGGGGCACACCAGATCATTGAGGACCCCTTCCACACAGCATCTTTCAACTGCTCCCATCAGGGAAGAGATATAGGAGTATATATCTGGCTGAGAAACAGCTTCTTCCCATGAGCAATGAGACTGCAGAATGACTAAAAGAACTGCTCACACTAACCATGCAAGACTCTCATATGCATAAAACAATATTTATTTATGTGTATAGATGAAATACTTGACCTGCATATATATTGTTTGTCCATATATGTGTTATGTCTGGTTGTGTGTCTGCGTGTTTTGCACTGAGAACACTGATTCGTCAGGTTGTATTTGCACAATCAGATGACAATAAACTTGACTTGACAGACAATTCTATGAGTAGAGATCAGAGGAGACCTTCTGGTACAAATGAAAGGCTATCACACCAAAGTCTCTGATCTTCAATACTCCCTGAGACCCTACCATAGGTATCTGACCTATCATTATTGGACCTCCCAAAGTGCACCACCTTGTGGTTATGTACTACCAATCAACCACAATCTGATAGAGAGTCATGATTAATAGGCTTTAATCACTTTAAAGTGTCAGCACAGCTTGCATGTTGTTGGCCCAGTTCCAAGGCAGGTACTGAGGGAGGGGTTTGGGCGTGACAGCTTTTATGGGGATATCTGGGAGGGAGGAGTCACAGGTTCAGGGGGCATGCCAGCCCATACAGGACATATATAGATCTACACACATAGTGGTAGTACCACAGGTTATAAGCTATATCCATATGTCATTGTTGTTTAACTTAAAATATGATGAATATCATTCTCAAGACCATCTTCCTTTCAATCAATAGCACCACCATTCAAATTTACTTCAATTGCAATGACAGTGAAGGTTCAAAAGAGCCAAGAAACAGGTTCAGTTACGCAGGTCCATTGTCTTTTCCTCAAAGGAGTTGGTCTCTACTCATCTCTTTCAAAATCAGTAGAAAGGAGGATGAGACATTTTGAGAAATCCTGTGACTTGTGCACTCCAGAAATTTCCAGCCAATATGCCTCATGAGGAGATGTCTTCCATCACTTTCCTTGATATATAAGAGTACCAACTGAGGTTCTTGGCATTGGAAACGGCAATGATAGTTGTCTGTTTCAACAAATGCTGAATTTATTTGCCTGTACCCTGGGATGTTGAGCTGCCAGCCCTGCCCCTCTCTTAACCAGTTTTCTGTAATGTCTACCACATCCCAGTCACAATTTTATCCATGCCACAAGTTCATCAGCCTTACCTGACAAGACTCCACTATTAAAATGGGTGCAACTTAAACCATCAGTCCTTTCTTTCTCCCCACATACTGAACTCTCGTATCACTCTCCACATCAAATTCAAATCTCTCATCTGCATAGGATTGCATCCTATCCCCTACCAATTTAGTTTAAACCCAGGCGTGTAGCACTTGCGAACCTGCCTGCAGGATGTTTGTCCCTCTTAAACAGGCCACTCTCCCCCAGAAAAGATCCCAATGTTCCAAAACTGATTCTAGCTCCTTTCCCAAGAACAAAAAATTGAACGGTGACTGCAGCATTGGAAAGGGTATTATCAAGATGAAACTTGCCTATGTTAGAGGAACAACATCCTGCAGCCTAGGTATTGAAACCTAGTAACATAAATTGATATCTTAATTTAGATGTGATTAATTAAATGGGGAACAGTACAACAATTTGGAAGGAGACCTGACATTTGGAAGCAGCATTAAGGAATAAGATATGCTGAACATAAATCTCCAGATCATTAAAAACAACCTGATGTTTATAGAGAGGAAAGCTGCCTCATTTTCAGGTTGGGGTTAAATAATGACCCACAAATTTGATTGTCACTTAACTGTATACTGAGATTATCTGGCCTGAGAAGTGGAACCAAAATTCAGCATTTTGCCAACTAAAATGTTCCACCCACACTATCTGTTTTAGAGGGCCCATATCCCTCTAAATTCATCTTATCTGGGTAACAGAAAATTAGCACCTTCAGCTCCTCCTCAACTGTAATACTAATTGACCTCAAGGCATGACCATTGACTACCCCAAGTTCTCAGTCCTTAAGTCTTTCTACAAAATGAAAACAGAGGAGAAGTACTCCTTGAGGTCCCAAGGACTTAGTCTTTGGGATGGAACTCTGTTCAAGAATCGGTGGAGTTCATGTTTCTTTTTACTCATTGCTGCATTGAGTGGCATTTACGCTGGGGTTATCAGACAACAGATTGCCTTTCTTCAACAGGAAATTATCAAACTTCCAATATCTACTCCAATCACCTACTCCCCTCCACTTCTGGTATTTTGTTGTGATCAACTCTCTTTTGCACTCTTCTGTCCTTGCTTTGTAGTCCCGTCCATATCTTGGACCCAAAATATTCTTCCAGGCGAAGCAGTGATCTTTTGAACCTCTTCCAATCTCTTGTCCTGTATTTGTTGTTTTCAATGTGACCTCCTCTATCTCGGAGAAACCAAAAGCAAGATTGGGTGATCATTTTGCAGAGCAACTGGACTCAGTCACGGGGATGACCCTAAGCTTTGGGTTACTTTGCACTTTAATTCACCATCACTCTCTGACCTTTCTATCTGTGGACTTACTGCACTGTTACAATGAGGCCCAACCCAGGCTTTAGGAGCAGCATCTCAGGTTCCACCTCTCCACCTATCAGCATGCAGGACTCAATATTGAATTCTCTAATTTTAGAAGACTCACCCTTTTTGTTCTGTTCATCTTACCTACTCTTACTTTTGGCACTTCTTTCTCTTTGTAAAGTTTATAAGAAGCAAACAATTACATTGACATCCGATCAAAGAACCCTGTGCATTCATCTTATGTTTCCTACCTCAGTTTTCCCAATGCTACCTGCCTATCTAAGAATATAACCTACTTCTAAATCCTAAATTTTGCTCAATGCTGTTAAATATTAAGATGCAGAGGAGTTTTCATTGTAGTCACAATTGACAATTTGGGTCCAAAATGTCCCAAAGTTAAAATGATATTTTCTGCTGATTCAATTTTTGCTTTCGCTTAAACTTATAAAGGTAAAATCCTCCACAAATAGGTACAATTACAGAGGATAAAAACATATGGGCATTTATTTGCATTGCATTAAATTGTATTGCTTAATATATTTAAGAAAGGAAACCCAGAAAATATTTAATATAATTGTAAACTGATTTACAGAAAATAAGCACTTAGACCAAGAGTTTGCTGTCCATCACCAGTTAGATACACAATAATAAATGAGAAAAAATATACTCAGCCACTTACACACTTCCATATTCACGTTGTTAATAAATGAAACAATTACTTAATCGTGCAACACAAAAATAAACCTTTTAGCCAACCACATGCACACATACAATCTGGCACCCATCTAGATGGCAGGGTTAGTACAATACTATCGCAGTGCCAGCAACCTGGGTTTGAATCTAGCGCTATCTGTAGAGTTTGTGCATTCTCCCTGTGTCTGCGTGGGTTTCCTCCCATCCTTCAAAAATGTGTGGGGGTTGAAGGTGAATTGGTGTATTTGGAGAGCATGGGCTCACAGGCCAGAAAGGCCCATTTACCATGCTGTATGTCTAAATTTACACTACTCCCATTGACACATCCACACCTGCCTCCTGAAGAGTGTTTCTGATCTATTGGACAGGCGTTTGGGGATTTTTCTTCATTATGATGAGAATCCTTCTGTCATCAGCAGTGGAGATCTTCTCTGGGATACCAGTCCCTTGGTGATCACGGAGGTCACCAGTACGCACTTTATTCTTAATGATGTTCTAAACTGTTGATTTTGTTAATCCTATGGTTTAGGCAATGACTCATTATTTTATTCTTGTTTTTCACCCTCATAATGGTTTGTTTCTTTGACTTTCATTGGCACAACTCGGGTTATCCTGTTGAAAAATGGCAACTAGAGAGTCCAAAGGTGATCTAAAGCTTAGAAGCAAGCCAAGTTCTCTTACACTTGCACCAATGAAGCAATTCAACATACCTGATTATTCACAAACACCTGTGAAGTCAAATGATCCAAACATTATGGCGCCCTGAAATGAGGGTGATAGGGTCTATCAATAACTCCAAAGCTGTAGAGTAAGGAACGATGGGCATTATTATACTTTAAACTTGTAGCTGGCTTGATTCCAAGTGCTTATTGAGGATGGGGGGGGGGGTCGACCTTTATTCCCGGGTCACAAGGGGAGTAGCTACCAGGGAGCGAGTCACCAATGGGGGATGGGCCACATGGGGGATTGGCAATTACATATTCATATCACCACATTCACCCCGCTCTTTTAAAGCAAAAACCCCGCCAGGTTAAAAGTCATAGAGGCTCAGATGGTCGGGTGGTCTCCTTTGCCTCTGTGACCGATGTCATTCCACAGGTGGTATAATGGTCGGCTCCATTGCCGGTCATGTGTCCTGAGACTGAGGAGGGAAGGCTGGCTCTGTCGGAGGTGGGGCTTGGTTGTATGTGGGGACAGTCGTGGTGGTTGAAGCAGTTGGAGCAAGGTGTGGGATGTATGGAGTGGTGGGTGGGGGTGGGTCACTGACCTGTACCATCCCTAACGGGGCCATTATGGGTGTAGGTAGGACCTGGGTTGAAGGGGGGTGGGGAGTGGGCCGGGGTCTCCATCTGGGTACACCATGTAGGCATACTGAAGGTTATCATGCAGGAGTTGCACCTCTTTGATCAATGGGTCATACTTGTGACCCCTCGCACGTTTCCACAGCAGGACGGGTCCCAGGGATGAGAGCCAGTGTGACAGTGTGGTTCCGGTCACTGACTTCCTGGGGAAAGAAAACATGCATTCCTATGGAGTTGTGTTGGTAGCGGTGGATAACAGAGATCGGATGGCGTGTAGTGCTTTTGGCAGGATGTCCTGCCAATGGGAAACTGCCAGGCCTTTTGATTTAAGAGCCAGGAGGATAGCTTTTCAAACTGTGGCATTTTCTCTCTCTACCTGGCTGTTCCCCCAGGGGTTGTAACTGGTTGCCCCTCTAGCCCAGGGGTGTCAAACTCAAATTCACGGAGGGCCAAAATTTAAAACTTGGACTAAGTCAAGGGCCGAACTAAATATTTATTGAAAATTTTCAACAACATCTGCATGTTTTCTCTTACGTAATGTTAAACTTTTTCTTATTAAAATAAATGTTTAATAATAGTTTTGGATAAACTCTTTCCAGAAGCATTAACAAATGAGAAATAAAATATTCAATAAATAATATTTCTCTATAGAGGATTTGTCAAATGTTGCTAGTGTGCTGTCGAATAGTAAAATCTGAGGGCTATTGAGAATGTGGGAGAATAACATGATTCCTGAAACAATCAAATGGGTGACTGATTGTGGGCAAGAACTCTAGCAGGGTTATTTGCCATGCCCTTTTTCCATTGGTACAGATATCCTTTGATTTACACACTTTTCAAGTTTTATGCCTAATGAGCTTGTATCCAGGTGCAGGACCATTTTTAACCAGGAATATATTTATCAATGTGACATGAAACTATTGGAAGATCGTTTTATCCTGAGATTAAAGTTCATAATACTTACTCAGGCCTGTGTGAGGGAGGGCGGGGTTTGCGGGCGATCGGGTTGGACAACGACAGTGCGGGGGCATTGGCTCTCGCTGCAGGGTGGCATCTCGGCGGATCTCCCCGTCACCGTGAGTTGCGGATTGGCCTGCGGCAGGGAGGGGGAGTGGGCAACGGTCCTGGCGAGGTCAGGCCCGAGGCCTCCGGTTCCGGGCTCTGGGAAGCGGCCTTGGCTTCCCTTGACACCGGCCAGGCCCCAAAACCAGAGTCCACGGTGAGACCATGCAACGTAAACAGAGGAGGTGGGGGCGATTAGCAGGCTGACACCAATGCATTCTGGGATTTGTTGTATTACTGTGCATGCGCTATACTGGCGCAGCGGCCAGCGGGCCACCTCTAATACATTTTTGAAATGATCTTGCGGGCCAAATATAATTATATCGCGGGCCAAATTTGGCCTGCGGGCCAGAGTTTGACATGTGTGCCCTATGCCATCAGAACTCTGTAATTAGTAAGGGATTGCTTAAGGTGGGATGTGAGTGGGAAGGAAAGGGTGAGAATCACAGTTCTAGACCCAATTGTTACTGAAATATTTTGCTTGAGAAAAATTGTCATTGGCCCATTTCCTTTAGCGTTCTGAAACCGTGCACATGACGAGTCAATGAGGGATGATTAAAGCAGTGGTCTTCAAACTTTTTCTTCCCACCCACAGACCACCTTAAGCAATCCCTTACTAATCACAGAGCATGAATGGCACAGGGACGCGAGTGGAAAGAAAAAGGTTGAGAACTGTTGTATTGTGGTAACTCCACATCTGATTAGGTTAATTGTTAGGCAAGTGGTCAGAGAAGGACCCCCCCCCCCACACCAAGAAAGGCTTAAATCACAGGAACAAATTAAGCTTCCGTCTCACTGCTCCCAATCTTACACACAGTCCTGATGTTGAATGTGGGGTCGCAGCTCCACGTTCACCCGAGTTCAGGTGCTGTCTGTGTGGAGTTTGTACGCTCTCCCCTTGTCTTGGACCAACAGGTTGGTCACCTGACGAAGGCACCCGAACCCCCCGTTGAAACGCCGGTGTCCGGGGCGGTGGAGGAATTGGCTGAGAAGAGCGCGTTGCTCCCACCCCCCTCCCATGGTTGGAGAGGGATTAAACTGCGATCTCACGGCGCCGGGCTCGTCTCCAACAAAAGGAGCAGGAGGCAGGGTCCGCCGCGCATGGAGCGAGGGGGAAGGCATCGCCAACGAGACGTTCGGTCCGGCGTCGCTGCTGAAACGCAGACTCAGCGAGGATGGTCCCCAACTCCAGCCGCGTCTGTGTGTCCGGGAGTCGGGCGGGCTGAGTGCGGCGCTCCGATCCCCGGGATTCAGGACTCTGAGATCCCTCCACACCTCCGGCGTCTTCATTTTCACCTTCAGTGTGCATGCGCTATACTGGCGTGGCGGCCAGCGGGCCAACTCTAATACATTTTTGAAATGATCTTGCGGGCCAAATATAATTATATCGCGGGCCAAATTTGGCCCGCGGGCCAGAGTTTGACATGTGTGCTCTAGCCAAAAGGTACTGCCGCAGTTCATCACTCATAAAAAAGACCCCCTGATCACTATGTATGTAAATCAGGTACCTGAAGAAGGTAAATATGCTGCGGAACATCTTTATAACAGTCCTCCGCACTATCCACAGCACCCCCAACCTTGTTCATCAGCAAACTTACTAACCTATCCCTCCACTTCCTCATCCAGATCATTTATAAAAATCACAAAGAGTAAGAGTCCCAGAACAGATCCTTGAGGCATACCACTGGATACTGATCTCCATGCAGAATATAACCTGTCTACAACCACTCTTTGCCTTCTGTGGGCAAGCCACTTCCGGATCTAAAGCAATGTCCCCTTGGATCCCATGCCTCCTTACTTTCTCAATAAGCCTTGCATGGGGTACTTTATCAAATGCCTTGCTGAAATCCATATACACTACATCTGCTGCCCTTCCTTCATCAATATGTTTAGTCACATCCTCAAAAAATTCAATCAGCATTATTCAATCTGAATCATTGCACAGGGACAGATCAAATATAGCATGTTCAGTAACATGCTGTTGAAGAAAGCTATCATGGTTACATTCCACAAATTTCTTCTCAAGACATCTCAACAAACCTCATTCACCCAATGTGCAAGTTAAAGCCCCCATGATAACTTCTGTTCAATTTTTACATGCATTAAATATTTCTTGGTTTATTGCCTGTGCCACTGTAATGTTATTATTTGGTGGTTTTTAGACAACTCCCATCTATAATCTTTTCCCTTTACAGTCTCTAATCTCTACCCAGATGGATCAATCATTCTGCTTCTTAGATCTTGTATCGTCTCTCACCATCACCCTGATCTCATCCTTAATTAAGATCATTACCCCAGCTCTTATCTTTCTGTATTATGTGATACCCTTGGATGTTTAATTACCAATCATCTCCACCCTGCAATCATGTTTATGTACTGGGCAATTAATCATACCCATTTGTGCTGATTTATGCCACAAGTTCACTGATCTTGTTTCAAATATGACAGGCATTTAGACAAAATTCCCTTACTCTCTGTGATGATATGTATATACTGCTGAGTATGAGTGGCTGGCCAGCTGCTTGTGACTCGCTCCCCAGTAACTCCTCCCCCGTGACCTCCCCCTATCCATTCATTTGAGCACATGGAGTTGAGCCAGCTATAATCTAAAGTGTATTAAAGCCTATTGTTTCTCACTCTCAGTCTTTGGAGTCATTGACAGAGCGTATCACACTTATTGTCCTGGAATCTCATAATATTTGTCTTTTGCCTTTGACTTTCTCTACTCCACTTATATATTTATATTTTCCAACTTTTGCTTTGGCCTCTACATTACTTCCCTGTCTTTCTGCCGAAATTCTCATCCCCCTGCCATATTAATTGAATTTTTCCCAACAGCACGAGTCAACAAACCCCAATCAACATTGATCCCGTTCCTCCCCAGGTGCAGTACTTCTTAATATGGTATTTGTGTTTTTTTTTAAACAGGTTTCCTAATGCACACAGCATTTTATTGTACATTATTCTGTAGATTGTCCTCTCAATGCTCTTTTAAAAGTCCTTCTCTGCAGTAGAATTAAAGTACAGCCTTAACCTCCGGAGAATTGGCATTCATTTTTTCCCACCTTAGCTCCAGGGCAATTTTACAGTGACTCACCTGCAGTTTCACCTCGAAACTAATCCTGAAATTACAGTGTCAGAATTTGAGCCAGTGCCTTGAAAGTCATTCAGCGTGGAAACAAGCCTTCAGCCCAACTTGCCCACGCTAACCAAAGTGCCCCACCCACACTAATCCCACTATAATCACTCTAACTCCATCCACATATCTATCCAAATTTTTTCTTTGTACCTGCCTCAACCACCACCTCTGGCATCCCATTCCACACAGTCACTTTCCTCTGAGTAAAAAAAAGTTAGCCTTCAGGATCCAGTTAAATCTCTCCCCCATCACCTTAAACCGATGTCCTCTGGTTACCGATTCCCTTTCTCTGGACAAAAGACTCTTTGTATTGTCGGACTCTGGCTTTACCTTACTCTTAATTTAGTCTATGTGTAGTCTGAGTCCAGCGTGTTCTTTGAATGAAGTGATAGGAGAAGGTATTCGGTTCAACAGTCAATTTATTACACAGCACAAGAATAAAACTTAACAGAGCTCTGGGTCACTCATTAGTTCATAGGTCACCTGCACAGTGAGCTACTCCCCAAGACTGACCCCTATTGTCCAGTTGGCTCAGTTTATATAGGTCAACCTTATCATACAGAACAAAAGTTGGCTCCCTTTGCTAGATTTCATTATCATACAGAACAAAAGTTGTCTTCCTTTGCTAGATCTTTTTGCATAAGGGTTATCACAAGTCATCTCCTGTTTTGCAGATATCTAGGGTGTAGCACTCCCATCTTAATCCTCCAGGCCAGACTATCCTGTTGTGTTGATCAGAAATTAATTCATCCCCAGATATTTCTAATCACCATTCTGTTCTTGTCTGGCCAATTTCTGCTGTTCTCTTTAACACCTCCTCCTGCCTTAATCTTCCTCCTAGACTGGTTTTCCATTCCCTGTTTCTTGCAGGCCATTCTTTGTTCTGATCTGGCCTGTGTCGTCTGTGCTACTCACCACCTCCTTTAGTTTGAGCATTCCTCCTAAATCGTTTTATGCATTTCCTCTCCCTGTATTTTGGAGCAGACAATTTTGCTCAGCCAACTTTGCTCCATGCTGTGATTGCCACTTAATCACATTCCTTTTTCCCTGAACCATGCAGTAAATATACACTTATTAATTAATCATTTATTTCATACTGTTTTAACCCCTAGATTCCAACAGTATTCACCCATTGATTTTGTGTACATTTACGCGATCTCCCTCATTCTCTTGCGCTGCAAGGAATAATTCCCTAGCTTGTTCAACTTCTTCTATAGCCCAGGCCACTGAGATCTGGCAACAGTCTCGCAAATTTTCTTTGTATCCAGCTTGACAATATCTTTTCCGTAGCAGAGTGATCAAAACTAAACACGATACTCCAAATGGGGCCTCAGTTTCTTATGTCACTGCAACATGGCTTCCCATTCTGTACTCAGGACTCTGACTGATGAAGGCCAATGTGCCAAAATTCTTTTTAACCACCCAACCTACCTATGATGACACTTTCAAGGAAATATGTACCTGTACTCCTAGATCCCCCTGGTCTACAATGCTCCCCAAATCTCCATATTTCATTTAGTAGGTTCTTCTCAAATTAGGACCCCCCCCAAAATGCAACATTTTCACACTGTATTAATTTCCACCAATCATGAAGGTTATGTAAACTTTAGCAAACATCGTCACTATCAATAATACCAGACATTTTTGTGTCACCCACAAACTTGCTAATCATGCCATGAACATTTTTATCCAAATCATTGATGTAGATAATAATGAACAGCAATGGCCCCAGCACCAAATCCTGTGGCACACAACTAGTCACAGACAACAGACTGAAAAGCAACTTTTCACCCACACCCTCTCCTTTTTTTCATTAAGCCATTTTCTATCATTTCTGCAATCTCACCAAGGACCCCATGCATCCTAACATTGTGTTTATATTTATATTGTGGCTTCCAAGGAAACGACACCCCAGAAACCTATAACTGAAATGTGGTCACTGCTTTATACAGGGAAAATGACATTCAATTGCCCACACAGCAAGCTCTGACAAACAGCAAAGTTCTAACAGTGATGTTGACATAATATTGGTCATTACACTGAGGTTAGACAAGAACTGGAGAATCATGGGTCCTCTACCGGCATCACCTACAGCTCCTAGAACGCTTCCATCAGCGCTGTCTCCGCTCCATCCTCAACATTCATCACCAACATCGAAGTACTCGAGCTGGCAGAGTCCGCAAGCATTGAATCCACGCTGCTGAAGACCCAACTGCGCTGGGTGGGTCACGTCTCCAGAATGGAGGACCATCGCCTTCCCAAGATCGTGTTCTATGCCGAGCTCTCCACTGGCCACCGAGACAGAGGTGCACCAAAGAAGAGGTACAAGGATTGCTTAAAGAAATCTCTTGGAGCCTACCACATTGACCACCGCCAGTGGGCTGATATCGCCTCCAACCATGCATCTTGGCACCTCACAGTTTGGCGGGCAGCAACCTCCTTTGAAGAAGACCGCAGAGCCCACCTCACTGACAAAAGACAAAGGAGGAAAAACCCAACACCCAACCCCAACCAACCAATTTTCCCTTGCAACCGCTGCAACCGTGCCTGCCTGTCCCGTATCAGACTTATCAGTCACCAACGATCCTGCAGCAGACGTGGACATACCCCTCCATAAATCTTCGTCCGCGAAGCCAAGCCAAAGAGACAAGAACTGGAAAACATGGGTTAAGGGTGAAAGGTTAAATGTTTAAAGGGAACATTCACTGGCGAATTAATTACTACTCGGCCCCTAGGATGAGTTTTAGAAAGACCCCCCCCCCCCCAGGATCGGCATCATGGTGGGGGGGGGCGCATTCATGGGCCATGCCCCAGCTCACCTCCTAACTCTCTCTCTCTCAGACTCGCTTGGAGCTGCGCATGCCACAGCTTGCTGGTTGGTTTAATTAAACTTTTCCAGACTCTAAATTTAAGGACAAATCAATGCATTGTGGTGGTAAATTTAAATTTGGAAGAAAATAGAGAGGGTGGGTGGAGGGGGAATGACTTTTAATCGGTTACGGTTCTAACACTTGTGTATTTTAAATAGAAGATTCATCTATTTAAATTGAAGCTTATACCCACTCTCAACATAAGATGAATTGGTGTGGATGTGTGTAATATCACTTTCAATTTTTAAAGCTGTTCTATGCTTTACCACTCTTTTGGGTTACTATTGTAATTTCGCTGTTCATTTTGGAGAGAATGGGTGAATTAATTCTAAAATGCACACTCTCTGCTCTCCTCCCCTTACTCTCTCTCCCTCTTGTTGACGCCATTGTTCTCCGTGGACGAGGCCCCACCAGCTTTTTCCAGGCAACTGGACTGCCCATGTTCCCCCTCCCTGTCCGTCCATCTTGATCCATGGCTTGTCAGCCACTCCATTCAGATCCATCATGATGAGCCGAGTACCTCTGACCCTAACAGCGTGCCCTCTCCCCTCCGGCTGCTAGTGGAAGCACAGAGGATCCTAAATGCAAACCGCAGGGTGGGAAAGACCCTACGGCCCGCCGTATTCGTGCTGTCTGAAGACCACATTCTGCACTGTATGGTTTTCCATCTCATTTCAAGAGTTTAGCTTACTCATTGGTTCTCAACATTTTTCCACTCACATACCACCTTAAATAATCCCTTATTAAGGGATTACAGAGCACCTGTGACATCCTAGATGCTCTACGTTTAGTAAAGGATTGTTTAAAGTGGTATGTGAGTGGAAAAATAAAGGTTGACAACCACTGATATAAATAGATCTGACACAGAGAAAGATCCTGCTCCTCCAGAAGCGAACAATGGAGGACCTTCCAACATAGTTCTCTTATCTACACTACTTACACTGTCAATGGCTCAGATGGCAATAGCCCAGTGCGGAGAGGGGTGCATGAGGACGGGAGGGGTTGGACCATTATTGGGGTGGCTTTTTGCTGGTAGTAGTTTGTAAATGCATGCATGATGAGCCGAGCTCTGCAGCAGGAGGCAGATGCTGCATACATCAGAATTGCACATACTTTTAAAAACACGCGGCGTGAGCATTGATTGAGCAATTAGAGGGGAAGTACGACTACACTAATATGTATAATGTACTTAGTACATCCTCACATCCATGCACCAATCCAACTTTTTCTTAAATGACAAAATTGACCTTGCTGCCACCACCTCTTCTGGAAATTCCATCAGTCTCTGAGTGAAGAAGCTCCCTCTCATTTTACTTCTAAATTTTGCCCCCAACCCTTTGTTCCAATCTTATCTACCCTCAAGGGGAAGAGCCTATTCACATCTACTCTTATCAATCCCCCTCATAATTTCAAATACCTCTACCAAATCCCCCCCTCAACCTTCTGCGCTCCAGTGAATAAAGACCCAGTCTAATCAATCTTTCTTTGTATTCTAGATACTGCAATCCAGGCAACATTTTAGAAAATCTTTTCTGCACTCTGTCTATGTTATTGATATCCTTCCTATAGTTTGGGGACCAGAACTGCACACAGTATTGTAAATTTGGCCTCACCAATGCCTTGAATAGTCTCAACATCACCTCTGAACTCCTGTATTCTTTGCGTTATTTATAAAGGCCAGCATACCAAAAGCCTTCTTTACCACTCTATCTACATGAGATTCCACTTTCAAAGAATAATGAACTGTTATTCCAAGATCTCTCTGTTCCTCTGCATTCCTCAACGCTCCCTCCCCTTAACTGCCTATGTCCTGTTTTGATTACTCTTCCTAAAATGAGGCACTTCACACTTACCTGTATTAAACTCCATCTGCCATCTTTCAGCCCACTCTTCTAGCCATCCAAATCCTTCTGCAGCCTCTGAAAACCGTCTTCACTATCCACAAATCCCCCTATTTTTGTATTGTCCACATATTTACTAACCCAATTTACCACTCCATCATCCATCCAAATCATTAATGAAAATGACAAACAACAAGGGACCCAATAACCAATCCTTGAGGCATACTGCTCGTCACCGGCCTCCATTCTGACAGACAATTATCCACTATGACTATCTGGCATCTACCTTTTAGCCACCATTGAACCCATCTGACTATCTCAACATTCATACCTAGAGCCTGAACCTTCCTTACCAACCTTCCATGTGGAACCTTATCGAAGGCCTTACTGAAATCCATATTGAATACATCTACTGCTCTACCCTCATCAACCTTCCTGGTCACCTCCTCAAAAAATTCAACAAGATTTGTCAAACATGACCTTCCCCGCACAAACCCATGTTGGGTGTCCCTGCTCAGTCCCTGCCTTTCTAGATACTTATACATATTATCTCTAAGAATACTCTCCATTCATTTACCAACCATTGACATCAAACTTACTGGCCGATAATTGGTGGGCATACATCTGGAGGCCTTTTTAAACAGAGAAACCACGTTTGTGATACGCCAATTCTGCGGTGCCATGCCCCCCTTTAGTGACTTGAAAAATCACTGTCAGACCCTCAGAGGTCTTGGGTAAAATCCTGTTGGGACCCAGAGACATCCACCTTTATATGCCTCAAAAATTCCAACACCCCCTCTTTCCTAATCCCTACATTTTCCATAATCACCCCTTTTGCTTCACCTATCCTACACAATTTCATATCCTTTTCCCTAGCGAATACCAAAGAGAAGAACTCGTTCAATATTTCCCCCATCTCATTCGGCTCCACACTCAGTTGTCCACTCTGATTCTCTAAGGGACCAATTTTATCCTTCACTCTCCTTTTACTATTTACATATTTGTAAAAGCCCTTCAGATTTATTTTCACCTTGTTCGCTATAGCCATCTTGTACTTTTCTCTTTCCTAATTTCTTTCTTAAGCTTCTTTTTTATAATCCATGTATTTTCCAAGCATCTCGTTTATACCCTGTTTCTTATATTTAATGTAGGCCTCCCTTTTAATTTAAACCAACTTTCTAATCTCCCTTGAAAACCACGGCTCTCTCAAACTTTTGGCTCTGCCTTTTATCCTAACAGGAACATAAAGATTCTGTGCCCTCAAAATTTCACCTTGAAATGCCCTCCAATTCTCCTCTACCTCCTTCCCAAAAAAAAATCAGCCCAAACCACTCCTTGCAAGTCCTTTCTCATTTCTTCAAATCTGGTTTTCTCCTACTCAAAAACTTAAATTTTTAGACCAAACCTATCCCTTTCCATAATTATATTGAAACTAATGGTACCATGATCACTGGATCCGAAGTGTTCCCCAACACATACCTCAGTCACCTGCCCTATCTCATTCCCTAACAGTAGATCCAACACTGCCCCTTCTCTAGTGGGTACCTCAACGTATTGCTGCAAAAAACTATCCTGCACACATTTTTCAAATTCTAATCCATCCAGCCCCTTCACAGAATGTGTTTTCCAATCTATATTAGGAAAATTAAAATCAACCACTAACACAACCCTGTGTTTATTACAAATCTCTGCTATTTCCTTACACATTTTCTCCTCTATTTCTCATTCCCCACTAGGTGATCTATAATATACCCCTATAATTGTAACTTCTTTTCCATTTTTTAATTCCACCCATACCATCTCCCTTGTTGAGCCCTCCGATCTATCTCACATCAGCATCGCTGTAATATTTTCCCTGACAAGCAACACCACATCACCCCTCTTACCCTTCCAATACTATCACACCTAAAGCAGCAAAATATCATGATGAGATATATGAATCAATTATAACAGACCTTTTATTCCATATGATACAATCATTAAACCCTAACACTAGTATAGCACACAAAACAGTCATGATAGAACCATGGACAGAACCATTAAACCATTGAATGAACACTACAGTACAGAAAAACCATGATAGAACCATTAAACTGGAGAACGAACATTGCAGCTAACAGCACAGAAAAGCCATGACAGAACCATAGATAGAACCATTAGGATAGCAAAACCATGGGGACACCAGCAGTGGTCAGTGGGCATTGTACAACAAGAAGTCACATACAATTTGACTTGAAATATCCCTGCCTTTCAACCATTTAGCGACCATTGCAATTTGCAAACTCTGGGTACAATACAATTTCCAGGAATTGTTCTGTCGTTTATAATTTAAACAACATGAATAAAATGATTAAAGTTATCACTTACTCCGCTCCAGTGCTGGCAGTCTGGCAGAGAGTCCAATTGAATCAGTTGTCCCCGACTTTTCCGTGAGTGACACTGGCACTGCATACATGATGAACCAAACTCTGCAGCAGGAGACAGATGCCACAGACCGCAGACTCAGATTTGTGCGTGTTTTTTTCAAATACTTGGCATGAGCATTGATTGACAGATCGCATTGGGACTGGACTGATGGAGTCTGATTGGGTGAACACAGCTTCCACGACCATGAGCCTTGATTGAGTGACTAGAGGACAAATATGACTACACTAATATTTTGGCATATAAATCAAGTCGTGAAATCCAAAACATTTTCTCAAAAAGGGTTGGGGGGGGGTGCGGGTGGTCGACTTACATGCCAGATAGACTTTTGAGACCTTAAAGTCAGCTCAAAATCGAAAATCCGGCGTATAAATTGACCCTGATTTGACACACAACTAACAGAGCACACACTCTGCAGGTTGACTTTTCGCCAGTCAATGGCCAATCTCAGGCATTGCGATCTTTGGGGGTCGACCTATACAGCAGTCAAATTGCCAGCCCAGGTGGCCAGAAAACTGGGGTCAACTTTTACGATAGATATACCATAAAACCCTTCAAATCAGGCTTAAAAAATGGGGGTTGACATATGCTGGTCGACTTATATGCTGAAATATAAGGTATATATAATGTACTTATTAATACATTAAGTGACACTGATAGTTCGGTGCCTCAGCTGTCAGCTTAGATTGTGTTGTGCTCGTCGGGACTCCCTCCCATCCTCCATCTTCCAAACCACTAAACTATTAGATTTTTAATGTCTCTCTGACCAAATTGGATGTTTAAAATCTTATAGTTTGGTGGTGGAACTGAGAAATTTAGAGGATTGGGGAGTGGGTGCTGGACTGCCGGTGGGGGTTGAATTTTTAAAGCAGCTTGCCCAGAGGACTCGGAGCCTGAGTTGAGGCAGCTAGTTAGTTAAGTAATTAATGGCACTCTTGTTGTGTGCGCTGTACTGGTGGGCTGGGTCACTTGGTGATACTGAGAGGCCGCCTCTCTGTGACCTCAGTGAGGTGGCCTCTTAGTCAATCACAGCTGTGTCCACCAAAGTGCCACTAATTACTTAAATGTCTGCCTCCGCGGGCTGCTTTTCAACCCGCACCCCTCCCCAAAAATTATCCTTGATTCCTCCACCTTCCCACCAAACTATTAGATGTTTAACATCCAATTCGATTGGAGTCCAACCAATTGGATGTTAAAAATCTAATAGTTTGGTGGGAAGGTGGAGGATCATTCATTTGCAATCACCGTGCACATGGGACTCGTCACATTCTGCAATTCTGCAAAAAATGCAAATCTTCATCGTGATGCCGCCGGCCTGCTGTCTCCAGCTCCCAGAAACTGCCGTGTGACACCAACTCTGCCCATGCCCACACTACCACCGGCTTCTCCCGTGCAGGTGCAGACGCAATAAGTAGAGAAGGCGCTGAAGCCTAGGGGCTTGGACTACTCAACCTAATGGTTAATTCGCCACTGGGAACATTTGGGGAACTTCACATGGAGGGTGTGGAATGAGCTGCCAATTGAAGTGGCAAATGCGGGATCAATTTTGATAATGAAGAAAAATTTGGATTGTTACATGGATGGGAGGCCTATGGAAGAGGAAGAATATTAATTTAGCACAGACAAGATGGACCAAAGATCCTTTTTGCATGCTTTATAATTCTATGAATCTTTACTCTGATGCTCTTCAGAACAGTGCCATGGGCCCTTTCATTTCCAGAGAGGAGACGAAGGGATGTTCTCTATCTGTAGAGGTCCTGGAGGTCCTCTCAGGCACACTCTATAAAAATTGTGGGCGATCCAGGCCACAGGACTATCTACTGAAGCATGTGCTGAAACTTGATGTACACACCACAAAACCTTTGCAATGAAGGACCACAGAATTGGGTCCTGCTGTCTCTAGACAGAGGGAAGCTAGTCCTGTGTAAAAACCTCCCAAAGCCTTCATGGGTATCTTGCATAACATGGAACAGTACAGCACATGAACCAAACATTTGGTCCCTAATGTCTGTGGTGAACATGATGCCAAATTAAATTTCTTCTGCCTACATATGATCCATATCTTTCTAATATTTGAAGAGGAAGAAAAAGTGGCTTGATGTATTATAAATAAAATTAATTGATTTGGTGGCACAACAAAAGCAAACAAAGATGCGTAATAGAACATAAAACATTACCACACAATACATGCCCTTCAGGTCACCCCACGATGTTGTGCTGACCTGTGTGAACATAGTCCACAACAATATAATTTTTCTCAATGTTTCACCTATAATACTCTATTTTCCTTACATTCATGTGCCTATCTAAAAGTCTTTTGAATGTCTTCATTGTACCAGCCTCCACCATCACCCCTGAGGCACCTACCAATGGCTGAGTAAAAAAAACCCACCCCTGCATCTCCCATAAGCTTTCCTCCTTTCACCTTAACAGATGTCCTCTGGCATTTGCTATTGTCGCCCCAGGAAAAAGGTGCTAGCTGTCCAAACTATCTAATCCCATCATAATCTTATGCACTTCTATCAAGTTACCTCTGATCCTTCATTGCTCCAAAGAGAAAAGCCCTAGCTCTGTCAACCTTACTTTATATGACATGTTCCCTAATCCAGGCAACATTCTGGTAAATCTCCTCTGAATGCTCTCCAAAGTATCTACATCCTTCTTGTAATGAGGTGACCAGAAATGATGTTCTATGTTGCCTAACCAGAGTTTTATAGAGCTGCAACATTACCACACAGCTCTTGAACTCAATCTCCCAACTAATGAAGACCAGCTTATCATACACTTTCTTAACCATTCTATCAATTTGAGCATCAAATTGGACCTGGACCCCATGAATATGTTGTTCCTCCACATGGTTGGGAATCCTGCCTTTAATTATGTTCTCAGCCTCATTGGCATCACTAGGAGGGTGCGAACCTCACTGGGTGACACATCAGAGGGGGTGACTCCAAAATGACTGTCTATAACATTTTTAGTGCAATGTTTCAGCAGAAATTTATATTTTTTATAAAAATATCCCTGTAGTTAGTTACAATTTTTTTTTGTAAGCCCATCTTACATGTATCAATATACCAACAAGGCTAAAACTCTATACTAATTTTACTTTTTGAACCTTCTAATGCACTCTGGTCAGAGCAGTCATGACTACCCAATTACAATGATTATTTTAATCACGTCCTTTAGTCTGCACGCGCTGTTGTTTTCGTAGCTTCTGTAGGGGTGGGGGTGCAGTGACACAAGGAGTTACCGCACTGGGTGACACCAACCCTAATGACGCCACTGCTCTGCCTTAAAGTTTGACTTTCCGAAGTGCATCACTTCATATTTATCTGGATTGAAATCTATCTGCCATTTCTACTCCCATTTCTGCATCCCATTGAATCCTGTAACTTTACACTATCCACAATTATCTGTTATCTGCAAAATTACTGACCCACCCCTCCTTCATCCAAGTCACTTATAAAAATCCCAGGACAGACCCATGCGGAAATCCTGTAGACAATGACCTCCAGGCAGAATATGTTCCATCTCCTACTATCTGTTTTCTGCAGGCAAGCCAATTCAGAATCCAACCAGCCATTGGAAGGCAATGGACAGAAACAAAAAAAAACTGCAGATGTTGGGACACTGTGTTCACATATACCTGAAGAGCCAATAAATATAACAGTAAATTGAAGAAATAAGATTTTTGAAGAATAAGAAGCTTTTATGTGGAATAAATGTATCAAAAATACAGAGTGGATTGCAAGTACTAACACAAGATATTATTCCAGTGCATGAAAAAAAAATGTAATATTGAAGGCCAATAAAGAAAAAGTTGTTCGGTGTGTCTGACCCTGAGGCTCATTTGTGTAGTATTTTTGAAGTCAGACTGGAAACATTTTGGAGCATTGCAGCATTCTGCAAGATATCAGATGCATTACACTCTAGAGGTTATAGGTTATATTGTTTAGAATACAGTGAGCCATTAATGTTCCTGGAGGATATGATCAGTGAAAAGTACCAATATCATTGAATTACTGCTGACACCAGGAGGTCTTTCTGGGTGGGATCTACAGAGTGGAATGAAACTTTAATTTGTCGGAAGCTTTGCCCTGAAATCTCTCAAGGTTGTAGGTCACATGGGCAAAGGTGGAGGAACCAACCCTCCCATTAATGTGACATGTCGTACTTTGCTATCCACGGAATATCTTCGCCACTCTACTCCAAACTTTTGCACATAAAAAAAGGATAAACTTCCCTTGGGTCAAGTTTTGTTGCGCTAAATGAACAATTAATGGTTTAAAGGTCTTGTCAATACTGCACCAGTAACCCTGAACTTAAACATTTATTGTAATGCACAGCAGTCAACAAATATTTAAAACATAAACTTTTTTTATTTAGTAACAAAGCAAATTTTTTTAACTATATTTTTTCGTTCAAAAAACAAATAATATATGACATATACAGCAATTAAACATGAACATGAACATGTTTTATATATATAGAAAAAAAAGAAAAAAAAAGAAAAGAACACCCCCCTTCAGCCAACTCTCCTAAGGAGAGCCATAGAGAAAGAAAAAATAAAGAATATTTTAAAAAAAGTTAAATATACATATTAAAATCTAATCAATATAAATTGAAATGTAAATATTCCAAGTATAATAGCCACTTATTAATTAAAAAATTATAATTATCATGCAAAACATACATAATTTTTTCCATTATTAAGCAATATTTCATCTCATTATGCCATCTATTAATATCAATCATATTTGTATCTTTCCATATACTAGCAATACATTTTTTCGCTACAGATAAAGTTAAATACACAAAAGCAAGCTGAAACTTATCTAATCCCAAGCCTTTCAGAGGTTGCAAACTACCCAATAAAAATACTGTTGGATCTAAAACTATTTTAATCTTATACAGATATTCTAAAAACAATTGAATTTTCTTCCAAAAAAATTGTATATGTATACATGACCAAACAGCATGAAAAAAAACTTCCAACTGTATCACCACATCTAAAACACAAATCTGATTCATTAAAACCATATTTTTTTAATTTTTGAGGTGTCAAATATAATTGATGTAAAAAATTGTAATTAATCATTGCATAATGTGCATTTATCAATCTAGTTACACTATCATAACAGATATCTAACCAATCCTCTTCAGAAAAAGTAAAACCAATATCCGCTTCCCATTTAACTTTAGATCTATCCCAACCCTTTTTATCCATACCATCCTGTAATATTGACACATAAATGAAATATAACCCTTCTCTGGTACCTTCATAAGAGAAGTCTCAAATTTAGTCATTTTAGGTAAAATCATATCTCTTCCAAACATACATTTTACCAAAGATCGAATTTGATAATAAAGAAATAAAGAATTCTTATCAATACCAAAATCTTCCCTCATCTGATTAAAAGATAAAAACTTACCCTCTTTAAAATAATCTCCCAAATTTTTCACACCTTTAAATCTCCAATGCAATAAACTTTGATTATGTATTGAAAAAGAAATAAGTTGATCATTATACAACAGTCAAAGCCAATAATTTACGCCTTGAACCTATCATTTTATTTTTCTTTATCCATAACTTCATTAATTGTTTTAGTATAGGAACATTATATTGTTGTAACAAATTTATATTCCACCTAAACAAAAATTGATGTATTTCAAATTCAGAAATACTTGCCATCTCAATTTTAGCCCAACTAGGAGGCCGTACCAAATCCATCAATGAACTAATAAATTTAAGTTGGGCTGCCTCATAATAATTTTGAAAATCTGGTAAACGTAGTCCCCCTAACTCATATTTCCAAGTTAATTTATTCAAAGCTACTCTCGAAAATTTACCCCTCCATAAAAACTCCCTAACCATTTTATTTAAATCTCGAAAAAAAAGTTTATCAAGTAAATACGGAATTGATTGAAACAAATATTGTATATGCAGAAAGATATTATTCTTAATTGTATTTATCCTTCCTATTAAATTAATAGGTAAATCTTTCCATTTAATCAAATCAGTTTTAATTTTTTTCATTAATGGAGAATAATTTACTTTATATAAAGATTCAAAATTAACATTCAAAATTAACATTCAAAATTATACCCAAATATTTAATTCAATCAGTCCACTTCAAATTAATAATATTCTTATAAATTGAATAATCTCTTTCACTTACCGGTAATATTTCACTTTTTTCCCAATTAACTTTATATCCAGAAAGACATCCATATTGTATTAAACATTCCTTCATATGCAAAAGTGTCTGAGCTGGGCTTATTAAATACACCAATACATCATCAGCAAATAAATTAATTTTATACTCCTCATCTAAAACTTTCATACCTTGTATCTGTGCTAAAGGTTCAATCACTAACGCAAACAAAGCTGGTGATAAAGGACAACCTTGAAGAGTTGATCGAGTTAACTTAAAAGATTTTGAAATCAAACCATTCATCAATACTCTAGCTACTGGTTTACTATATAGAGCCCTAATCCAACCAATAAAAGAAGGACCAAACTTAAATTTCTCCAAAACTTTAAACAAAAAATTCCATACAACTCTATCAAATGCTTCTTCTGCATCTAAAGATATCTCCATCAGATGATCTAAAGATTGTCGAAATCTATTAATCAAACTAATCACGTGCAAAATGTTATCTGAAGCATATCTATTCTTTATAAAACCTGTTTGATCAATATGAATCAACTTTGGTAAAAATTTAGCCAATCTATTCGCTAATATTTTAGCTATTATTTTATAATCTACATTTAACAATGAAATTGGTCTATATGAAAATACTTTCAAAGGATCTCTATCTTTTTTTAGAAATTATTGTAATTAAAGGACTAGAACAAGACTCAGGTAAATCATAATGTTCTCCAACTTGATGTAATACATCCCTAAACACTGTAGATAAATCATCATAAAAAATGTTATAAAATTCAACTGAAAATCCATCATCACCAGGCGATTTACCATTTGACATTTCCAGCATAGCCATTTTAATTTCCAAATCAGTAAATGGTTCATCTAACTCCTGTATATCTCCATCCTCTAATATTGGTAAATTCAACTGTGATTTAAAAAATCAATCAATCCAGTTTCCTGTTTTCCTTCAGAGTATATAACTTTTTATAAAATGAATAAAATTCATCATTACTCTCACGAGGTTTATAAGTAATAAGAGAATTCTGTCTAACAGCATTAAAAGTCCTCAATATCTGTTCTTTCTTTAATTGCCACGCCAATACCTTATGTGCTTTCTCTCCCCATTCATAATACCGTTGTTTAGTCCTATTAATCACACATTCAAATTGATAAGATTGCAAAGTATTATATTTCAATTTCAGCCTAGATAATTTTATTTTCTGATCTTCCGTAGCATCTTTCTGAAATTCCTTTTCTAACTCATTGATGTTTCTCTAATTCAAGACTCTGATTTAATTGATTCTTTTTTATTTTAGAAGTATAACTAATTATTTGTCCTCTCAAATAGGCTTTCATAGCATCCCATAATACAAACTTACTTTGAACAGAATTAGAATTTTCTTTAAAAAAAAATTAATTTGTTTTTTCAAAAAATCAATAAATTCCATATTTTTTAACAACATTGTATTAAATCTCCAACGATAAGCTATTTGAATTTTCTCAGAAGTTTCATATGTAAAATATAACAGAGAATGATCTGAAATCACCCTACTTTTATATTCCACTTGTTGTATTTTCCCTTATAAGTGTGCCGATACTAAAAAGAAGTCAATCCTTGAAAACGATTCATGTCTAGATGAATAAAAGGAAAAATCTTTCTCTGTCGGATTAAGATGTCTCCAAATATCTACTAAATTAAGATCTTTCATCAATGCTTGGACCTGGATTGCCATCTTGTATTTTTTAACTTTCTTCAGAGATTTATCTAATAAAGGTTCCAAAACACAATTAAAATCACCACCAACTAAAATATTATCTTTAGCTTCACCCAAACATAAAAATGTATCCGAAATAAATACTTCATCATCTGCATTTGGAGCATAAAGTCCAAAATTCACTAAAAATCTTACAATTCAATTTAAGAATACATCCTGCCTTTTCCTCCATTGATTGTAATTCAAAAGATAAATTGTTATGTATCAAAATTGCTACACCTTTAGCTCTAGAATTAAATGAAGAAGAATATACATGCCCAACCCAATCCCTTTTTAATTTCACGCTTTCCTTCACATTCAAATGTGTTTCTTGTAAAAAGGCAATATCAATTTTCATTTTCTTAATATTTGCCAAGACTCGCTTACGCTTAATCAGGCTATCTAATCCTCGAACATTAAAAGTAGCAAACCTCAACTTTGACATATCAACTATTATTACTAAATACCATTGACCACCGCCAGTGGGCTGATAACGCCTCAAACCGTGCATCTTGGCGCCTCACAGTTTGGCGGGCAGCAGCCTCCTTTGAAGAAGACCGCAGAGCCCACCTCTCTGACAAAAGGCAAAGGAGGAAAAACCCAACACCCAACCCCAACCAACCAATTTTCCCTTGCAACCGCTGCAATCGTGTCTGCCTGTCCCGCATCGGACTGGTCAGCCACAAACGAGCCTGCAGCTGACGTGGACTTTTTACCCCCTCCATAAATCTTCGTCCGCGAAGCCAAGCCAAAGAAGAAGAAGACTAAATACCAATAATATCTTTATATAAAATCTCAAATCAACGTATATAGGCCCTCCAATAAAAAAAATCATAAATTAATAAAAAAATTAAAAAAGAAAATCCCCCCCAAAAAAAACTACCAAAAGGTAGTAATCCCCTGAACAAAAATTGGGTGTGGGTCACCCACCAGTGGCTGATGACTAGTAAAGAACTTAGTGCAGATCTCTCCCTCCACAGCAAACAGTCAGTAACATCAAAATATCATAATCCCCCAGAGAAAAATTCTTGCCCTAATATTTGCGAATCCAGTCTTTAAAAAAACAAAGAGGATCTTGTCCTTCTATACCTTCTGGCAAACCAACAATTTTCACATTATTCCTTCTGCTTTGATTTTCCAAATAATCTATTTTTCTTTCTAGCTCCTTCTCACGGTCTCCCAATTCTATGACTGATTTTTCCACCTTCAACACTTTTTCTGTGTTAGAAGTCATTTGTTGTTTACAGTCCAAAAAAGCAGTCTGAAGTTTTTTTAAATTCTTCATAAGATGCATCCACAAGTGTCTTAACCATATTTAATTCTGAACTTATACTAGCATTCATTTGAACCATTTCATTCATTTAAGATGTCAACAAAAGTTTTATAACAGCTTGAATAACTACATTTAATTGTATACACTGTGAATCAGTAAATCTCAGCTCTGCTCTCTCTGACATAGTGGCAAAACAAGGTAACTGCAGCTCCTGCTGCAACTCAACAGAAGGCATTTTAAAAGTTTTACTGTGGGTCTGGACTGCCTGCCAGCGACGGCACCCCAACTTCCTCAGGGGGTCGCCGCTGGTCTCCCACCGTATCTCGTTGTTTTCTCATCAATTCGCGAAGAAAAATGATTTCTTCAGATTGAAATGCTACCTGATGCATTTGCAACAATGGAGTCATCTTCCTGCGTGCTCTCTCCATTGAAATCGAAAGGCTTTCCAAATCAGGGTCCACTTCTTGGGAACACGCACCTTCTTCCGGAGAATGGGTAATTCCAGCGCCATCCTTCATTTGGTGAGCATAGGTATTTTTTTAGCCCCCACAGGCGATCTTTGGGATTTAGGCAATGAAGAGATTGAGCCTGGGGCTGTATCAAGTCGTCTAGGTCACAAATCTTCAGCACTTCGAAAATATAACTTCTTTTGAACGTGAGGTTTAGTCTTTTTACCATTAGTGGCCATAATAATTCCTTAATATTTTAAATTAAAATTTAAAAAGTTTAAACTTGAAAACAAAGGGTTAAAAAACAGGTATTTAAAAGTCTGGCCAGAGAGGTCGAGATTGCATGTCTAGACTTTCGCCATCTTGCCACGCCCCCCACAAAGCAAACTTAAAAGCAAATAAGATCCCTGGTGGCCCTGTTAATAATAAAAAAGAACAAACAAAACCATACATACTAATGCAGAGGCACTCCTGTGCTGACCCATACTGTATGCACCACATCCGCCTGGTAACTTTGCTTGCTCTTACCAGAGCTGAACTAATATTTATTATTCATTTGAGTGGGTACATATAGAAATTGTTGCATCCAAGTGTCCCATGACTAAAATAAAATGTATTTCCATTTCTCAAAGTGAAATAATTTGTCTCCTTACATACAATACCTATAGGGAAACATTGCTGCAATAGGAACTGGCAACCAGTGGAAAGACACATGACAATGTATTATTCCCTCTGGAGATTGTCACATTCAAGAGTCATTTTAACAAGAGAAAATTCATCAGTCAAGGAAAGGCTATCAGCTGCAACATAATGTATCATTGCCAAATCCATGGCTGGTTAATATAGCTTTTGTTGATGCTATGGCAGAGGTTCTTGCCAAAAACAATGCCATTGAGAGATCATGTTTCTTGGCCGTCTAGCCTGTAACACGACTGGAGGGAGAACAAATGCTTTTATTAGGTTATAACAATGGGTAGGGTTTCACTGTAGTCTTCAGAAGGGTTCTGGGTTGAGGCAGGAAACCAGGGTTATATGTGAGCATTTGGGGGCTGAGCCAGCCATCAGCACCACACACTACCAGTGAATCCCAGTTCACTGCATTCACCTCTTCCTGTAGAATTTAGGGTCTGTGAATGAAGACAGAGAACACAGGTTCAGAAAAAAATGGCTGAAAAATATACAGTTATTTACAAATTTAGAGATTTAAGCAGACCGGGCATCTGGAGATCCTTGTGGAGCGCCTTAGCACTGGGGCCTTGGACTCATTGGATCTCCTGGTCCTCTTGTAAGGGAGAAGAGGCAGGCTGGGTCTCTGGCTCAAAGGTGGAGGGGGATTCACTTTTCTCCTGAACCAGATCCCCTGAAGCTCAGATTGGGGGTGATGAGAATGAGCTCCATGGTTTGCAGGGCACCTGAAGCAACAGACCCTATGTTCCGGCGGGTACCAGGTTCCTGCTGGAGACGGTGTCCTCCCTGCCATCCGGGTTCTCCACTTAGGCATACATGGGGTTGCCGTGGAACAGTTTCACCCTTTCCACCAGGTCTTGCTTCTCCTCATGTGCTTCCTGAGAAGGACTGGACCAGGAGTGGTGATTCAGATTGGGAGTGTAGTTCCCAATGCCAACCTTCTTTTGAAAGTGAATAGGAGCTCATGAGGATAGCGTTGGTCGTGGAACATAGTAGCGACCAGATGGAATGGAGCACCATAGGGAGGATTTCCTGCCAGCGTGAGTCTGGAAGGCCTTATGATTTTAGGGCTAGTTTGACAGCCTTCCAGACCGTGGTGTTCTCATTTTCAACATGCCTATTCCCCCAGGGATTGTAGCTAGTAGTCTTGCTGGACATGATGCCATTCACCAGCAGGTACTGACGTAGCTCATCACTCATAAAGGCTGAGCCCCAGTCGCTATGAATATAGCTGGGATATCTGAACAGGTCAAAAATGGAGTCTCGGGCCTTTATGACTGATCAAGTGGAGGTGCCTGGACATGGGATGGTGAATGGGAAGCAGGAGTACTCATCAATGATAGAAAGTGTTCCCGTTCATGGAGGGGAGAGGTCCCTTAAAATCGACACTGAGCCGTTTGAAGGGCCTGGATGATTTGATTGGGTGCGCCTTTGCGGGGAGGTAGAAATGTGGCTTGCCCTCCGTACATGCCTGGCAAATCTGGTCATTTCCCTGACATCTTCCATGGAGTAGGGCAGATTGCAAGCCTTGACAAAATGAGCCATGCGGATGACCCATGGATGGCAGAGCTCATTATGCAGAGACTGCAGTTGGCCAGTGTGTGCAGAGACACAGCTTCCTCTGGATAAGGCATCTGGAGGGTCATTAAGGGCTCCTAGCTGATGGGCAATGTCATAATTGTAGGTGAAGAGCTTGATCCTCCACCTAGAAATCTTGTCATTCTTGATTTTGCCCCCTTGATATTATTGAACCTGAATGCAACCGAGCGCTGGTCAGTGAGGAGGGTAAAGCTTCTACCAGCCAGGTGGTGTCTCCAGTGCCTTACGGCTTCTACAATAGCCTGAGCCTTTTTTTTCCACCGATGGAGTCCGGAACTTGTGGCCTTGTAATGGCCGTGAAAACAATGCAACCGGCCTGCCCACCTGGCTGAGGGTAGCGGTCAGGGCTACATCTGAAGCATCGCTTTCCAGTTGGAAAGTTACATTCTCATCCACCATGTGCATAGCAGTTTTCACAATGTGGTTCCAAAGGTAGTTAAAAGCCATTGGGCTTCAGCTGAGAGGGAGAAATTAGTGGCTTTTAAGAGAGGGCAAAGCTTATCAGCATATTGAGGGATCTACTGGGCATAATATGAGAAAAACCTTAGGCATCTCCTCAAAGCCTTTGTGAACCTGGGGATGGGGAGTTCTAACAGGGGGCGCATCCTATCAGGATCGGGGCCAATGTTACCATTCTCCACCACGTAGCCCAGGATAGCCAGACGTTTAGTCCTGAACATGCAGTTGTCAGAGTTATAAGTGAGGTTTCGTCTGCAAAGAGTAGTTCACGGACAAGTTGCTCTTGTGTCTTGGTGTGAGCTTGCAGGCGCCTCAGATTGAAGAGACTGCCATCCGTGCGGTACCGGATGTAAACAGCGATGCTGCTTTAGTTGCCCATTCAGAGCCAGCTCTTCAGCGCTTGTCGTCCTGTTTTGCGGAAACTGCCAAAATGTTTGGCCTGGAAGTCAGCCTGAAGAAAACTGAGGTCCTCCATCAGCCAGCTCCCCACCATAACTACCAGCACCCCCACATCTCCATCGGGCACACAAAACTCAAAACGGTCAACCAGTTTACCTATCTCGGCTGCACCATTTCATCGGATGCAAGGATCGACAACGAGATAGACAACAGACTCGCCAAGGCAAATAGCGCCTTTGGAAGACTACACAAAAGTGTCTGGAAAAACAACCAACTGAAAAACCTCACAAAGATTAGCGTATACAGAGCCGTTGTCATACCCACACTCCTGTTCGACTCCGAATCATGGGTCCTCTACCGGCATCACCTACGGCTCCTAGAACGCTTTCACCAGTGTTGTCTCCACTCCATCCTCAACATTCATTGGAGCGACTTCATCTCCAACATCGAAGTACTCAAGATGGCAGAGGCCGACAGCATCGAATCCACGCTGCTGAAGATCCAACTGCGCTGGGTAGGTCATGTCTCCAGAATGGAGGACCATCGCCTTCCCAAGATCGTGTAATATGGAGAGCTCTCCACTGGCCACCGTGACAGAGGTGCACCAAAGAAGAGGTACAAGGACTAGTGCCTTGTTCTGATGCCTGCCACACCGACCACCGCCAGTGGGCTGATATCACCTCAAACTGTGCATCTTGGCGCCTCACAGTTCGGTGGGCAGCAACCTCCTTTGAAGAAGACCGCAGAGCCCACCTCACTGACAAAAGACAAAGGAGGAAAAACCCAACACCCAACCCCAACCAACCAATTTTCCCTTGCATCTGCTGCAACCGTGTCTGCCTGTCCCTCATCGGACTTGTCAGCCACAAACGAGCCTGCAGCTGACATGGACATTACCCCTCCATAAATCTTTGTCCGCAAAGCCAAGCCAAAGAAAAAAGTGAGGTTTAGGACTTCCATCACGTGGAGAAAACTCTGGAGATTGGCATCATGGTCTTCTAACATTATTGAGGTAGGGGAAGGTAGCCTTCAACCCGTACTCATCCACCATTCTGTCCATCTGTCTCTGGAAGATAGAAATCTCATTAGTGATACCTGAAAGGTACCCTCCGGAATTGATAGAGATGACCATTAGCCTCAATTGCCGTATATGGATGATCCTTGGAAAGGATTGGCAGCTGATGATAGGCAGTTTTCAGGTCAATGGTTGAATAGACCCGATACTGCACGATATCATTCACCATGTCCGAAATTCGAGGGAGGGCTTATGCATCCAGGGGTGTGTAATGATTAATAGTTTGACTATAGTAAATTATTAGCCTAGGTTTGTTTCCCCCTTTTACCACTACTATTTGCACTCTCCATAGGGTGGTGCTAGGTTCGATGATACCTTCATCGAGCAGACATTGTGTCTCAGACTATATGAAATCTCGGTCTGCTGTACTGTCCCTCCTGCTCTTGGTAGCAATGGGTTTGCAGTCTGAAGAGATTCGGGAAGAGAGGTGGGGGTTCGATATTCAGTGTGGAGAGGTTGCATGTGGGTTCTAATTTTAGGGGCTTCCGTTCCGAACTGTTACAGTAGGGAGGGGACCAAAATACTCCAAGGTAATGCTTTTAAGGTGACACAGGAAGTCCACACCCAACAACACCAGAGCACTTGATTCATCAAGAATATACAAGCAAAATTTACAGAAATCTCCCCCTTCAAACAACTTTTGTACTATACAGTGTTGTTGAACACACCTAGAATGCGAATGAGACGCAAGAAATATGCGATAATTGGAAGGATACATCTTCAGGTTGTATTTTTGCACAGTCTGAGAGTCTATGAAGCTTTCAGTAGAGCCTGTGTCGATTAGGCATTTAGTGGAATGTCTGTTTACATTCACAGTCACTATGGAGTTGCTGAGCTGGTGAGGTCTATCCTGATCTAGGACCATCAAGGCTAGGTCCCCAGTGATTCCATGCTCCTCACTCGAGTGACCACCACTGTCCTGGGCTGCCCTGCATGGGTAAGGTGGCGTGTACCTTGTGGTGCAGCAAGATGGCTGCCCTCTTTCCTCCTCCCATGGTGATGGTGCCGATTTTGAATTTGGGCTGCAGCAAGATAGCCGCTAAGCCTTTTTGTGCCGTTTCATCACTGCCACCCCTGTCGGCGTGTCGCACAGCAAGTGGAATTGGGTGAATTCGGGGCCAACAGCTTGGGGCTGGAATTGGATCCAGGAGCAGTTCAAGCCACAGACTTCTCTGGGCTTCCCCTTATCCAATGCCCTTTCTTGTCACAGCTGGAAAACACTGAGTCTTTTGCTGGGCAACGAGATCAAGGATGTTGGCTCTTGCCGCAGAAAAAGCACTCTCTAGCATGGGAAGCAGCAGCTGTTAGGGTAGGAGTAGTGGAAGCTGCCGGTCCTTGGAAAGGGTTACCTGGGTGATCAAGCTCGCTGGCTTCGAGGCTGTCATTCTCGTCCTTGGCCTGTTCCAGTGATTTGGCTAGTTCAACGTGGCTAGCCAGGTCCTTCTTTCCTGACTTGTGCAGTAGCTGCCTCATGTGCCTCAAGCAGACCCCCTCAATTAGAGTGTCATGGATCTGTTCTTCCTCATGAACGTGGCTCGTAGCTGCTTCGTACCTGCACTTCTTGACAAGTCTCCACAGATCCAGCAGGTAGTCATCAATGTCTGTCCATGGTCTCTGGCACTGCCAGGCTAAGATCATCCACAAATTGGAGGAACAGCACCTCATCTTCCATCTGAGCATCCTCCAACCAGATGACTTTTATGTCGATTTCTCTTGTTTCCATTACGAAACACCACTACCCCCCCCCCCCCATCTTCTTCCCCTGTTCCCATTCCTCCTGCTCTTTCTCTCTCTCTTTTTTCACAGAATCAAGATCAATTCTCACCTTTTCTCACCTCCTCTCATTATTCCCCCTTTCTTTCCCCAGCCTTGAATTCTGTCTGTGTTATATATCTTTACATTCTATGAACGCTGCGAGACCAGCTAAGTTCCTCCAGCATTTCTGCACTTTGTACACATCAAGATCTTCTTTATGGAATACATTTCGACATTCAATATCATCTTCTCCTCAAAATTGATCAGCAAACTCAGACCTGGGCCTAAATACCCCACTGTGTAAGTGGATCTTGAATTTCTTCACCTCTAGAACACAACCAGTGAAGACTGGCAAGAGCATCTCCTCCACAATCTCTATCAGTACTGGAACACCACGCTCCCTGTTCTATTCACTTTATACCTATGACTGTGTTGCTCAGTACAACAAAAACACCGGCTATAAATATGAATCAGCATAAAGGAGGGAGATTGAAAACTTGGCTAAATGGTGTACTAAAAACAACCTTGCGTTCAATGTCACTAAAACCAAAGAGATGTTTAAGACTTGAGGAAGGGAGATCCAGAGGTGTACAATTCAGTGATCATTGGGAAATCTTAGGTGCAGAGGGTGAGCAAATTTAAATTTCTCAGAGTCACTAAATCGGAGGATCTTTCTTCACCATGAAGAAAGCACATCAGAACCTTTACTTTCTCGGGAGTTTGCAGAGTTTTGCAAATTTCTCCAGATGTGTAGTGGAAAGTGTGCTGACTGTCTGCATCACAGCCTGGCATAGGGGCATTAATATCTGAGTGGAAAGCCCTGCAAAAGGGAATGGACACACCCCAGCACATCACAGGCTAAACTCTCCCCACCATCAAGAACATCTTCATGGAACATCTACATGGAATGCTGAGGTCTGAGAGCAGCAGCAATCATCAAGGATCCACACAACCTGCGACATGCTCTGTTTTCACTGCTGCCATCAGGAAAGAGGTATAGGTGCCACAAGACTCGCACCACCAGGTTCAGGAACAGTTGCTACCCCTCCACCATCAGACTCCTCAACAACAAACTCAATCAGGAATTCATTTAACGACTCTTTTGCACTGCCCTTCTTATTTACATGTCTCTCTTTTATATATGTATCCTTTCTTGAGTACTGTTTATTCTTGCACTACCGATAACTAGAATTTCTGTCTGGCATGCAGAAAAAGAATTTCAGGGTTGTATGTGACTGTGATGTCAATCACATACTTTGAAATGTCATTTTTTTCTTGCACAAACTGCATCCATTTATCCTTTTATGATTATTATCTCTTTTTCTGTCATGGCATCTTGTAGTCATTTAATATATACCATTGTAGTTGGTGTCACACGTACTCACTTGGCTGCAGCAGGTAAGAATATCAATGCATTTGCACATTGTACTTATGTATATGAAAATAAACTCTCAATACTCATTAACCAGTTTTCAATCAAATGCCTCCTTCCCTTAAATCTCATTGGCTTTTGCTTTCTTGACTAATCTAACCTTTGTAGTGGTGCTGGTGTGTGTCTTATTTAGTTTTGAATGAGGAGAAGGGAGGGGTGAATCAGTCTGGATCTCTGCTACTCACGACGAAGTGCGTCTCATACATTTGCAACGACTTGATTTCAAAATTCTATTGAATTTGTAAATTATGACTTGTCGTCTGCAAGTGTTCATTTTCTTTTTAAAAGCCCAGTGAATGTTTTGATGCTTGGTCATTTTAAATTAGTTCTTTCTTCTTTGGCTTGGCTTCGCGGACGAAGATTTATGGAGGGGGTAAAAGTCCACGTCAACTGCAGGCTCGTTTGTGGCTGACAAGTCCGATGCGGGACAGGCAGACACGGTTACAATCAGTGTAACTACAAGTATTTAAATTTGACTGCATTAGGAAGGATGCATTAAATTCAAATATTATATGCATGTGTACCTTTAACAAGCTAATGTTATTTGATAGGGCTGAACCATGGTTGTCATCCCTTTCAGTTACTTAATGTTTCTCTCTAGCCCCACCAAACAATTTGCATTTTTAAGAAGTTTGAATATTTATAAGACCTGCCTCAGGTTTCTTTATGTGGTGAGTTGGTGAGTTGGAGATTTATGATAATGGTTCCATGGATGAGAGCACAGCCTCAGAATAAAAGGACATCGCTTTAGAGATGAGGAAAAGATTCTATAGCCAGAGGGTGGTGAATCTATGGAATTGGTTGCCACAGACTGCTGCAAAGACTGTCATTGGATATACTTAAAGGGAGGTTGATAGATTATTGATTAGTAAGAGTGTTGAAGGTTATGGAAAGAAGACAGGAGAATGAGGTTGAAAGGAAAATTACAACTGCCACGATTTGAATGGTAGACTTGATTGGCTAAATGGCCTAAGTCTGTTCCTACATCTTATTGCCTCTGGTTTCCAGACTGACTTCTAATGTATGCATTTTCAGGTTGTGGAATGGAGTTGTTGAATACTACATATTTTTCAGAACATCTCTTTTGGACAATCACTTGAACACATTTTTCATTCTTGAAGTATGCAGACATTTCACAATTTTTTCCAAACCTCATATAAAATATTTGTTTAATATACCTGCCAAAATGTTATCCTCAATAGTGGTGGTTAGCGCAAATGCCTTTACAGCGCCAGCGATCAGACCCAGACTGGACCAGGATTCGAATCCCACACTGCCTGTAAGGAGTTTGTACGCTCTCCCCATGTCTGTGTGGGTTTTCTCCAGGGGCTCCAGTTTCCTTCCACCATTCAAAACATAACAGGGGTGTAGGTTAATGGGGCATAAATTGGTTGGCACAGACTCATATGTCTAGATTTAATTTTTTTTTAAAACACTGTTTCCGAGGAGCAAACACTATTTTCTTTTCAGCTCTCTGTTAACTTTTTAATCTGTCTATCTCTCTTGGTCCTTTTTAGCTCTTGGCTACACTTTTCATACATTTTCTTATGATCTACTTAAGGACCATTAACATCAATTTTATAATACGCCCCCCTTTTAAATTCCAGTTTTGTACTTTTCTCTGTGATTCTAAGAAAATCTTTGTTGCCACCCCTAGTTAAACAGAGAATCGTGTATTTATTGAAAGTCAAAGAAGAAAAAGGAGAATCTCCAAGCAGAAACTTGAAGGGCATACAGAACACTGAGGCAGTAGGTTTGGGTTTTCATTTCTCTTTTCTCTCCCCCCCCCCCCCCCCTCCCACTACAGTTCCATTTGGGCATAAAGGCCATTTGACCCATTGAGTTCTTGCTGACTTTGCAGTAACCCAGCAGTCCCATTCTCCCACTTGATCTTTTTTAGACCTACAGCACAGTGTCACACCCTTCTACCCCTCAAGCCCATGTGCCCATTTACATCCAATTGACTGACAACCTGGTACATTTTTGAAGGGTGGGAGGAAACCGGAACACCCGGAGGAAAATCCACGCAGAGTTTCTCCGTACTATTCTCTTTCATATTCCCATCTACTTCCTCCCACTCACTCTACTCCCATTTTCCTGCCATCCACCAACATCAGGGTATATTTCAATAGCCAATTAACCAATCTTGGATAAAAAATTGTGAAGTGCACACATTTTGGAATGAAGACAAAACAGAATTTAACTTCACTGCTCTAACATTTCTTTTTGTGACCATTCTGTAATTCTGTGAAAATCACTTCACATTAACAGAGAACCAATGGAACTTTACAAAACAAATATTGCTAAAATGCACACTAGTTGAGGTCATGGGATGAGAAGGGAGCAGTAGGACGTTGATCCCTAGAGCTCCCAGATCAAGAAAACCAAAAACACAAAAAAAAAGAAAATACGAACACTAAAAATAGCAAGAATAGATGGATAAAAGTTCCTACCTGACAAAACTGGTGAGAAAAAACGGTAGTCAAACAAAAGCAATCAGTAAGGTAGGAGCAACTGCCAGCACCCAATCCAGCCTGCCTTGTGGAGCCCAAGATGGCGACGCTGATTCCAGGCCTGAAGACCAGGGGGGTCCTGACGATGGAGGCACAACCCACAGAATGTGGCCAGCACTCACCCAGGAGGATAAAAAGAGGTAAGGCCGACCTGGGGATGAGAGGCAACGTGGTTTCCAACCAGTCATCGGGAGGTGAGGGGCCCGCAGAGAGATCTGAGCCTTGGAGAGGGTGTGTCACACCACTCCTCCCCCACCAAAAACAGCAAGAAAAGAGCACCCAGGAGTGGAACGCAATGGGTGGCAGGAGCGGCTTGCGGGAGACCTCAGCTCTGTGCGGCAGATGGCTCCAGCAGTGAATCCAGTGAGGAGGGAAGTGACGAGGAGGTCGGAGGTGACAGCAGGAGGAGAGAGCAGGGAAGAACTGGGAGGCAAGATGGTGTTGGCAAGAGGGAGACAAGGCTCAGAGCCCTCATTACACAACATCCTAAAGGCCATGGAAGGGTGGAGGAGAGACTGGCCAGAGGTTTAAGCAAAAAAAAACTGAGGAACTTTATAATAAAATGGACAGATGGGAAAATGCCCTAATTGGACTTACAGGAAGGGTGACTGAAGTGGAGGAAAGAACTGGGGATAATGAAGACAGAATAAATAAATTGGAGAGGGAAGTTACTATGTGGGCAGCAGAAGGGGAACGCCTCTGGCAGAGAATTGATACTCTGGAGAATCATAGCTGAAGGAACATGAAAAAATTTGTGGGGTTGAAGGAAGGCACAAAAGGGAGGGATCGTGTGGCGTTCTTTCAATGCTGGCTACTAGAGGTTTTGGGAAGGGAGAGATTGGAAGAATCAGTTGAAGTTGAGAGTGTTCATCGCACCTTCTTCCCACACCTGGATCCTGGTCAAAGGTCACACTCGTTACTAGTGAAGCTCCTTGTATCACCATGACCGAGAGAAAATTGTAGGTATGGTGGCTGCTGGGGTGAAAGTGGCCGGGGTTGGGGGGTGGTGATGGAGTGGAGAAATGCAAGTGCTCTTCTACCCAGATATATGTGTCACCCTCCTAAAACAAAGAAAGGATTTTGAGGCAATGAAATAAATGGCTACACAGAAAGGGTATGAATGTGTCCTCAGATACCAGGCAACTGTAAAAATTGTAATGTCAATGGGGGAGAGAAAGTTGCTGTTGGAGGTCAAAGAGGCCCAACAATTTGTAAAAAATAAGTGCCAAATAGGTAATAATTTGTTGCATGTAAAAATGTACTCTAAATAATAGCAATAAGATAATAATAATAATAATTGCAGGTTTAACTGTTTGTTTCATAAATACATTTGTGAGAGAATTTGTATAAAGGAAAATGGATGGGGGGCTCGTGGGGGTGAGGATGGAGTAGTGTGGGAGGTAGATGGGTGCAAAATGCATAGCCTGTGCTGAGGAGGGGGATGGTGATGATACGGAGGGTGACGTCACCAAAGGGCGGGGGGGGGGGAAGATTAAAAGGAGTAGGATATGGATGGGGGATATACGTGAATTTTATAGTTTGTTTTTGTATTTTATGCTGTTCTTTTTGTCTTTTTTGCCCTTTTTGTCTCTTGTCTTATTTTTCCTTTCCAAGATTTTTCGCAGACTCTGAACTGGAGTGCTTGGCCGAAGGAAAAAAATTGGGTGGATGTTGGACATGGGGTGGTCGGGGTATGGGGGAAGCACAGGAAAGAGTCTGTGGGGCAATGGCCAAAAATATAAAATATATACATTTTAACATAAATGGTCTGAATGAAACAATGAAAAGGAAAAGAGTCTTGGCACATAAAGAAAATGGGGGTGGATCTGGCTTTCCTCTAGGAAACACATTTAACAGAGTGGGAACATCAAAAGTTAAAAAGGGGATGGGTGGGCCAGGTAATAGCCTCCTTGTTTGGTTCTAGAGCAATGGGTATGGCAATCTTGATAGGAGAAAGTGCTCTGGTGAGAGTGGAAAATGTGGTCGCAGACAGAGCAGGGAGATTTGTTATGGTGCACTGTCAGATATATTCAGAGTCCTAGACCATAGTGAATGTTTATTCCCCCAATCTTGATGATGAAAAATTCATACAAGATACTTTCTTGAAACTGGCAGAGGGAAGAGAAAAATAATCTGGTTGTGGGGGACTTTAACTTTTGTCTGGATCCTGACCTGGACAATGAAAAACAATAGCAAAGACAAAGGCAGCAAGGGATATGAAGGAGCTGAATTTGATAAATGTCTGGAGGTGAAAACATCCAAGGGAGTGGGATTACTCCTTCTACTTGAGGCAACATGATTCCTACTCAAGGATAGATTTATTTCTGGCTTTAGCCCATATAGAGAATAGGATCATGGAGATGGAATACACAGTGAGGCTTCTGTCAGGCCATTCACCTTTGACATTAATCTTGGAAATGCCAGATAAGCAAAGGATTGTGGCCTTTGTTTATCCGGTACCTTAATACATTGAAGCTGGAGTTATGTTGCTTTGTAAAAACAGATGTTCTGTGAAACCAACTGTACCTCTACTCTGAATAACTTTCTCCTCTGGGACACCCTCAAAATACATCTGAGAGGTCAAATAATTTGATACACTAAAGCAGTCAAAAAGGAATACATGAGGGAGATGGAAAAATTGGAACAGGAGATTACCTGCTTAGAGAAGGAATTTTACCTGAAAATTCCTGCTCTGAAGAACAATATAGGGCTCTACAAACAAAAAATTGAAATACAATATGCTTCAAGCATATAGTATAGAAAAGGTCATAATGAGGTCAAAACAAAAATATTACAAATTGGGGGAGAGAGTCAATAAAGTCCTCTCTTGGCAATTGAGGAGAGAACAGACCTCAAGGACGATCAATGCGATACCAACCGGGAATGACAGGATCTCGTACAAGTAAAAAAATGTTAATGAGACTTTTAGTCAATTTTATGATATCTATATAAAACAGAATTGGAGGGGGGAGGGGGCAGATAAAATCAATGAGTTCCTGTCAAAATTGAAACTACCAAATTTAGACCTAAAAGAACAGGGAGGGTTAGATTTCCTCTTCAAAGAGGAAGAGATAGGAGAGGCATTGAATTTACCACAGACTAACAAATCTCTGGGGGAGGATGGGTTCCTGCCAAATTCCAAATCCAATTTGTAATGATTGTATTGGCAGTGACCAGGAAGTGTGTAGCGGTTACCTGGAAATCTGACTCCTACTTGGGGATTGCACACTGGAATATAAAAATGCAAAGCTGTTTTCCTCTGGAGAAAATTACCTATAACTTAAGGAAAAAATATAACACCTTCCTAAAAATTTGGTAACTATATTTAAATTTCATAGGAGCACAATTATAGTGTGGACCTGCGTGTCTTGCCGCCCTGCCTTCCCCGTCTATCCTTCTACTGAGGGAGGGGTGGGGGGGGCTTCCATACCATCCCAATCAAGTTAAGACAAAAAAAACATGTAACAGCCTAGGTGGCAACTTTTGGGCCATGACAAATCCCTCATAGGTTCTCTACCTTTGTTGTGGGTGTCTTGAATGTTGTGCATAGCTGTGGTCTGTTGAGGGGGGAGGGAAGAGGGGAAAAATGGCTTAGACTCAACAGCGAATTTTGTATATAATTCATAACTGTAATTTGTGATTGATTACTCAAAATTGTGAGTTTGAAAATTTATAAATAAAATATTCCAAAAAATGTACACTAGCTCATATTGGTCTTCTAGGTCTTCCCTGTCATGGCATCAAGACATTTCTATCCAAAGAACCAGAATCTTCCAAATTGTGCTTGGATTTTCCAGAGATCCTTATGGATAGGGAAACAAGCCATTTTAAGGCACAACTTAGAGGAAAGCATGGCATCATCTGAAAAAATAAACATCTAATTTTCAACCAAGCTTGGTGGAATAGGGAATGGGGTTGGCAGTCGCTGCCTCCTACTCCATTGACACATGTATATCATTCATGTGTTTGTACGTTCACCTGATTCATGTGATCTTTCATCATTCTGAAAGGATTAGATCCAAGAATCACATTCTCAAAATAAGGGACTGACCATGCAGTGCAGAAAACCTAGGTTTTAGAGTTTATTGTTCCTGAACCAGGCACAACCACTGAGTCATTTGGTGTTCGGATGGAACTTTGCAGAGTGTGACTGATTACTCTGGTTTAGTGTGGGCCATAAAGAAACATTCTGTCACTGGATATGTTTGACAATGATGTTACAGAGATGCATTTCCTATCCTTCAGAATATTTGCCGACCAAATTAATCTTAAACTAGCCTTACACTCATAGAACTATACAGCCCAACTCATTTATGATCACCAAGTTGTATATCCAAGCTCATCCCATTTGTTTGCATTTGGCTTATATCCCTTTGAAGCTTCCCAGTCGAAATGGAGAAGTACTTACAATTATTACTCTGTCAGCCACACAAAGGTATTAATTTTAAATAATTCACTATAAATAATAAAACATTTGAAAAAAAAAACTAGTTATAATTAACAAAACGAGTTAACTGGTCTGTTGTTTTGTGAAAAAAAAGTATGTTTAGCACCTCCTGTCAATTTTAGAGTATTGTAATTTCTGTATTAGCCACGAGGTGGCAGGTGAATTCTCCTGTTAGAAACTCGAGTCCAGACTGAGAAGTGAGTTGGTTTTCTCAATGAATCCAAAGTCCAGTTGTGTTGTATTCCGAAAGACTTGTTTTATGGACAGTTATTATGATGGCACAATAAGAAGTTGTGTTCATGTAAGTTACAAAGTATTATTAAGTAAACATTAAGTGAGGTCACGTTTGATTGCTGCAGTTAAGAAATGCCTAGTTTTTTTAAATGTTGAGCAGAAGTTATAGGGAACACAATATTTATGATTACTGCAGGAATTTCTTTATGCTTTCCAACTGGTCAGATTTTTTAATGTACATTTAAGTTGTATTTTTAATTATTCTATGATCTTAATTATGGGCATGCTGGAAAAATAGATTTGGGACTGAATACAGTTTATCTTCTCATAGAGTTTAGTCTTTGATTCATTATCAACAAAACCACATTATTAAATATTTAGACATTTTTCAACTACAGTGTTGCTGTTCCATGCTGGTGTTTTCATGTATTATGAGCAGGAATGGATCCTCAATCCACACGGACAACACAATACCCTCTAATTTTGAAGATCATAAATTACCCTCCATGACATTGAAGACACACAGTAATCCATACTGATGATTATGTAATCCATACAGAGAAGCGAGCTTTTGAATGAGCTGTACTGCGACCTCCTTTTCCTTCCTGGGTAAATATTAAGAATTCCTGGACATTTTTTGAGTAGTTGTTCCAGTATCCTGTCCAACACTTCTCTCTCTCTATTGGTACGAGAAACTAATTTTGAGGTCATTTGCCTTTTGTGGAACCCTGCTTTGTGTGAATTAGTTGCCAGGTTCCCCAACATTACAACCTTTGAGATTTTGTAAGGAGGTGAAAGACAGTATGCAATGAAACATATTGGAGTGCAGAAGAGACGCTCCAGGATGTTTCTTGGAAGGGCTTTAGTTACAAAGAGATATTGGATCGGAAGCATTTGTTCCCATTGGGAAGGCAGTAATGTCCGGTGGTTCTGCTGTCTACCATGATAAAATGTTTTGAGAAGTTGGTTACGGAGCAGATATACTCAAGTTTCAGGAAGGTCCTAGACCATTTTAGTTTGCCTATTATCACAACAGGCCAATGGCAGATAGCATTTCACTGACTCTCCACTCATGTTAGATCATCTACACCACAGAAACACCTGCATCAGATTGTTGATCATTGACTGAAGCTCAGAGTTCAAAACAGTCATAGCAGCACAACTTTTAACCAAACTTAAGGATCTCGGACTCTGTTCATTCCTCTGCAACTGGATCCTCAACTTCTAATTTGGCAGTGGAAATCCACACATCATCTCCTCCACTCTGACTGTTAGCATTGGGGCACCCCAGGTATGTGCTTAGTCCCCTGCTCTAATCCCTCTTCACTCATGAGTGCATAACAAGTTTGGCTCCAACTCAACCTATAAATTTTCTGACAGCTATTGCCTAAATAACTGGAAATGGTGAGTCAGAATACAGGATGGAGATGGAGAATCTGGTTGGGTGGTGCCAGAACAACAGTCCTGCTCTCAATTTAAAGGAGCTTATTTTTAGAAGGACAGGCCGAGGGAGAACACACCTGTCCGCATTGATGACATGGAGGCGAAGAGAGTCAGAACCTTCAAGTTCCTGGAAGTCCATGTTTCAGAAGTCCTTCCCTGAAGCCAGTACATTGAAGATGGCACAACAATGCATCTACTCTCTGAGGAGATTCAGCATGTCATCAAATACTCTTGTCAAACTTCTACAGATGTACTGTGGAAAGTACATGGACTGGTTGCATCACACTCTGGTTTGGGAATTCATCTGCCCAGGCATGCAGAACACTATAGAACATAGCAAACATAGCCAAGTCCATCAAACTTCTACAGGTGTACTGTGGAAAGTACATGGACTGGTTGCATCACACCCTGGTTTGGAAATTCGACTGCCCAGGCATGCAGAACATTATAGAAGATAGCAAACATAGTCAAGTCCATCACAGGCTCAGACCTCCAATCCATTTGACATCCATATGAGATGCTGCCTCAAGAAGACAGCTAGCATCATAAAGGACCCCCATCAATGAAGTCACAACCTCACCTCACTGCTGACATGAGGCAGAAGGTACAGAAGTCCAGCATCTCTAGGTTCAAGAACAGTTTCTTTCCAACTTGAATCTCCTCTTGTTACCCTAATCATAGACTGCAATGACATTTATTTCTCTTTTTAATTCAATTATTGTAGTTTTTTTTTTACTCAGCACCTGCTTGGCTGCAGCAACTTATTTACATTACCAAGTTTAATGTAAGAACTGAAACATTAAAAGGAAATGTGAGCAGCATTTTTTCACACAAAGGGTGGTGGTTATCTGGATCAAGCTGCCAGAGTGTGGTGATACAACCGCTGGACTGTCCGTGCCTGCCTGTGCCTGTCTGCACTCCTTCACTGCCTATTGCAGGGAGCAACCCATTGTACCTTCAGGGAGGTAACCTGGGTGACTGGCTCCAGCTAGTCCCTGCCAATCACCAACCCCATATATAGACTTACGCTGGCCCTTAGGCAGGAGCAGAGCACCCGGGGCCAGAAGGGATACAGAACCTTGTGTGTAAGTTTTAAGTTAATTAAAGCCTGTAGTACAGCCTTTCGTTGTTTGTGCATCACACAGAGGAGGTGGTTCATAATGTTTAAAAGGGTTTTGGAAAGCTACGTGAATAGGAAATGAGCAGAGAAATACAGGATGAGCTGCATCATCAAGGATGCACCTTGGTGTCCTTGAACATGAACAATTACCTGGCAGGTACAGGAAGCAATTAAGCAATAGATATGTATGATGAGCTTTTAGTGCAAGAGGTTTTGATTAAAAAGTAAAGAGTGTGTGGAACAGCACAGGCTCCTGCTCAGAATGCACTTACCTCAGGAAGGACAAACTTGCAGTGGAGGCAATGCAGCAAAGTTTCACTGCATTGATTTCTGTGATGGGGAGAGACTGGGCAGATACGTCATGCATTCTCTGGGTGCAGTGAATGAGAAGAGATCTCAAGTGTAACAAACAGAATTTTTATGAGTGGAGTGGAAGTGAACATGGCGAGGATTGAAACATTAACTCTGATTCTGCGTCCACAGATGTAGCCTGATTTGCTAGCTTTTCCCAGCTTTTTAAAAAAAACTTACAGGGTAGAAGGAGAGATGAGTTTTGCAAAGTTAGAGGGAACTTGATGGAACATATAAGGTTGCTTCAATTATATAATTTAACTGCACTCTGAGCAGGAATTTAAAGAAATTCAGAACAAATCCTTCCCAGCTTTATCAATAACTATTCATAATTATTTTGGTTAGTGATCTGTAAAGTTAAGCAAATTTTAAAAGACAACATATTAAAACTGTTAACAGCCTGGATCTAAAACAGGAAAATGCATGAAATGATTTGGACAAGGTCAGAGGAGGGAGAAGCAGGGTTAAAGTCTCTGGTCAATGTCCTTTCATTGGAAAAGATTCTTTATTTTCAATGCTAGTTGTGTTGAATGGTATTTCACTCTTTCTTTCTTGCTTGCTTAACAGTTCTTGAGTTTTACAGCGTGGTATCGACAACTGTCGTTGACTTGCTGATAATTGTTCAGAAAACCCTTGGAATTTCTTCACCCAAATGCCATCCCCTGAGCTGCCTTGTACTGCACCTGTTCACTCTATATTTAAACTGCTCTTCTCTGAAAATTTTCATCACTCTTCTGACTGTTCCCCATCTGAAACTCTCTGGCTTGGATGGGTGACTACACTGAAGACATCCTAGTGAAAGACACCAGTATTAGTACTTAAGACTATAACTATCTCTTACTTTCCTACAACCAACAGCTTTGAAGAGAAAAAATAAAACTGTAAATCTGAAATTAGTAAATGGAAACATTCATCAGACCAAAGAGAGTCGGCTTATCATTTCTGGTCTATGGTTTTTTTTCTGAAACAGAAAAATAATTCTTTTTCTATTTCATTCTCCTTCCTAACTTCTTCCCCAAACCACTGTGCTCTCCTTGTCCTGCTTCTCCATATCATCTGTATGTCCTCACCTCCCACTACACCTCCTCTCAGTACTACACTGTTGCTTCAAGAGCAACCCATCATTTTGTCCTTCATCCACACTTACCTTCTCCCTGGTATTATGTTCAATACAATTTATATCTGCCTTCCTACCATTATCCTTGGCACTTTTATCAACCCCTTAAATGGAAGTCATGAACTTGCATTTAGGTACAGAATGTCTCAAAGCATTTTACAATGAAACAGCAATACTGGAAGAAGCAATTTTAGGAACCATTTAACCCTTTGATAATTATAATCAAAGTTTGGATAATGCAAAGTTTCCCCTCTTTGAATATTGGGAATTGTGAAGTCAATCACGTTACCTTCCAAATCTTTTGACTATTTCCAGCAGTAAACTATATGTCGATCATCTTGGTTCCATTTTCATCCCTGGACTGAGCTTTAAATCCCATTTCATAACTATTCCCCATGTTGTTTTAATTAAAATCAAAAGAAAAACTGCAGATGATTGAAATCTAAAATAAAAGCAAAAATGCTGGAAGTGCTCAGTGTCTCAGTGGCGTCTGTGGAGAGAAAATCAGATAATGTTTCAGGTCAATGACACTCTCTCTGTCCCAGATCTTTGACCTGAAACATTAACTCTGTTTTGTCATACTACCTGCCTGACCTGCTGTGTGTCCTACATTTTCTGTTTAATCCCCAAAATCAGGTAATTTCTCACTCAGAATAGGATCTTATGGAAGTCAGAGCCTTTGTCTGTGGATCAATGGCAAGCCCAAAGCTTAGGAAACAGTAAGGCTAGGAAGCAGAATGTCAATGCAAGACCAGAAGAAACAGGAGCAGGATTCAGCCCTCTGACCCTTAAGCTTGTCCACCATTGAACAAGATCATGGTTGATCAGCTCCACTTACTTGCCTTTTCCTCATAACCCTCAATTCCTGAACAAAAATCTACCTGTGCCTTAAATATATTTAATATTACAGTCTCTACTGTTTCCTTGGGCAGATAATTCCACAGATTCATTTCTCTCTGAGAAGTAATTTCACTTCATCTCTGTCTCAAATTTATTCCCCTGAACCTTGAACCTATTTCCTCCAGTTCTGGTCTCACCTACTAGTGGAAATAATTTTCCTGATTCAGTCTTATCTATTCCTTTCATAATTTTATTTGTTTCTACAGGATCCTCTCTCATTCTTTGAAACTTCCTCGCTTCTGGAATCAAGCTGTACTGCCTGCAAAGCAACCATATCCTTCTCAAGTAAGGCGACCAGACTGCACATGATACACTAGGTGTGGCCTCGCCAGTACTCTGAACAGTTGTAGCAGAACCTCCTTGCTCTTAAATTTCATCCCTCTTGCAATGAAGCCAACATTCCATTTGCCTTCTTGATAGCCTGTTGCACCTGCAAACTAACCTTTTGCAATTCATGGACAAGCTCTCCTAAATCTCTGCACAACATCATGAAATAATCCTTAATTATTTAAATTATAACCCAATCTACTTTTTTGCCTGAATCCATGCTGCTTCTGACTGATGGAACAATTTCTATCCAGATATCTGGCTATTTTTTTTCATTAATGATAGCTTCAGGCATTCACCCAATTACAGGTGTTAAGCTAACTGGCTTATAGTTACCCGTGCCTTGTCTACATTCATTTTTAAACAGTGGAGTGGCATTTACTGTCTTCCAATTGACTGGAATAATGTCAAGAGTGCATGGAATTTTGGTACCACAAATGCATCTATTATAATTCTGCTACGTTTTTCAGTACCATCAGGACCGGGGGCATCTACCTTTAGAGCTACCAGTTTGCTCAGCACAACCTCTTCAGTGATAGTGATTGCACTGAGGTCCTCTCCTCCTGTCAAATCCATGATGTCACTCTTTGGCATGCTAGATTCTTTCCCCCCACTGTGCTCGATTCTATAATAGGAAAACTTGACCAACTTGCAGAATTTCTCCATTGAGATGACAAAAATAACCCAATGTCCTGTCACTTCAATCCTCCACCACACTCCAGTTCTGAGCTCTCTGCCTTTGGTATCCTACACTTTGTTAATGATGTCCAACTTAATTTTTGACATTTGCTGATTTTAAAACTATTTGTTACTTTGATCTGCACCCTATCACAGACAGTGTCCCTGGCCCTTTCTTTCACTGGACCTTCATGCTTATTTTGTCATTACATCAGTTCTGATAAAAGACCCCTGACCTGAAATGCCTGCTCTATTTCCCTCTCCATAGATGCTGCCTGACTCGTTGAGTTCTCACAGCTTGTATTGACTTTTCTGCAGCTGCAGTTATTTTGCATCAAAGGGCTTAATGAGCAGTTGAATTTAAAGTACTGTTCAGTGAAAGTCTATTAATTGTACTTAATTATGCTTTGTAAATTAACATGCAACAACAAGTTTGTCTCTCTATTAATTTTGCTTCATTAAACCCAGCCGGCTGGTCACAATAAAACCTAAGTTAGCAGATGTGATTCTTTGTACTTGCACAACACGGGGCTAAACTTCCACATTAGATTTTGGCTCAGACCCAACTCCACATGGTACTGAAGGGTTGCTTCTATTGTGAAACAAGAGATCGGCTAGTATACAGCAAAAGTTCTTCAGGGGTTTGAACAAAACCTAGTCTAATGATAAACTGATTCACACCACCAGATGTTTAGATTAAGATTAGATTCGATACACCAAATCAGAATTCCCTCGTCATTCTAAAGTGGAGTAAAGGAATATTTACCAAGTTATAAACACTGTATAAAAGCTAAATTTATTTATGTTGAAATATTAGCTCAGTCAGAAAGTTCCTTGGGCACTGTGGAATCAAGCAAAACACAGCAGTTTGAGGTAATTGTGTAGAAAACATTTTTTTAAGTGGCCTCAGTATGGGCATATAAAATATGGGGACAGCAAAAGAGCCCCAGTCATTCTAATCTCCTAAGAAAAGAACTGGACCCACTGCAATTTGTCTGCCACCATAATCATTTCACTCAGCTCTGGACCACCTGGACAACAGCAATACATACATTAGACCGATTTTCATCGATGACAGCTCAGCTTTCAACATCATCATTCCCTCAGTACTGGTCAGCAAGCTTCAAAACCTGGGTCTTTGCACCTCCTCTGTAACTGGATCCTTCAATTCCTCATTGGAAGGTCACAGTGCAGATTGTAATAAAACCTTCTCCTCACTGACTTCTGTTGACCCCTCTAACAGGCTGTTTAAAGCCCGTACAAAGCCGATTGCAGTTGGACTGGGTGGTTGAACCTTGTGGGAGAGCGCTATGTCTCTGCTCTCTGTGGGTCTGCACCAGCTGCAGTGCTGCTGTTACAGCAGCTCTGGCAGTGTCGCCATTCTATTATTCATCATCATTATTATTCATCAACATTATTATTCATCAACATTATTATTCATCCTCATTATTATTCATCACCATTATTATTCATCAACATTATTATTCATCCTCATTATTATTCATCATCATTATTATTATTCGTCATTATTATTATTCATTATTAACCATTTATTATAATTTTAAATTGTTTATATTTGTTTGAAGTTGAGTATCGTTATTATTTGCTTTGTTTTACTCATCGCTCAGCTGCAATTATAAAGTTTGATTTATTTGGATGAATGTTAGCAAAACTAAGGATTGATTGTGGATTTTGGGGTGGAATCCAGGAGAACACTAACCAGTCCTCATCAAGGGGTTAGCAGTGTAAAGAACTTCAAATTCCTGGGTGTCAACATCTCTGAAGACCTCTTCTGGGCCACCATGTTGATTCACTCATGAAGAAGGCCCACCAGCAGCTATATTTCGTTAGGAGTTTGAGGAGATTTGGTATGCCACCAAAGACTCCTGCAAATTTCTACAGGTGTACCGTGGAGAGCATTTTGTCTGGTTTCATCGTTCTCTGGCATGGAGGCGCAAATGCACAGGACAGGAAAAGGCTACAGAGGGTTGTAAATTTGGCCCGCACCATCATAAAGGGCTCTCACCATCCAGGCCATGCCCTCTTCTCACTGCTACCATCAGGAAAGAGGTACAGGTGCCTGAAGATACACATGCAACGTTGGAAAAGTAGCTTCTTCCCCTCCGCCATCAGATTTCTGAACGGACAATGAACCCCAGATACCATCTCACTTTTTTGTCTTTTTTGCACTAATTATTTAAAATATTGTATTTAAGAAATTTAGAGCAATTTTGCACTTGCAATGAACGATATTGCTGTTGCATTCGGCGGACTGTGCGGAAGAAACTATCACTGGTTCAACGAGCAGAAAGGCGATTCTCAGCAGTGTGTCATGGAGCGCTAAGAGGGCACAGTGAGACACACACAGAACACTGCTGGCCATCCACTGCATCCTGACCTGTCTCCAGCCATCTCAACTATGTCTTGCTCAAGGCTGGGGCGAGAGAGTGAGCAACTCTCCCTCACTTTAATCCAAGTCAAGCACAAATCTTGACTTCAAACCCAACACTTTGAAGGCATGGTCATCTTCGACTATAAAGGACGAACAACAACAAACATTGCAGCTGCAAAACAACACATTTCATGACACATTTTCATGTCAATAAATTTGATTATGCTTCAACATAACTGTCCATCTGAATATGCACCCCACCGAACAGCCATTACAGCCAGGAACTGAAAAAAATTTCAAAAACTCAAGATAATTTGAGTTTTGCTAAGATCCTAGGAAATTCCTCTAGAAGTCTGTTAAGCAACTAAAACTGGTACAGGAATATCCAGAGGCTGGGAAATCAGTCAATATGTGTTCTTCTGTTCTTCCATAAATCCGCGCACAGCAATGTGCTCGACTTCTATGGTTGATCAAGAGTTCTGCATCATGGTCACTGAGCAATTCTGTGAATTAATGAAATCTCTGGCAGTAAGAGGTTCACTCCAGATTGCAGAAGTCATCTTGGGTCACTTACAAAAATGTTAATGATCATCAACCTGAGAGGGAGCAAACACAATGCACAAAACCTAGAGGGTGTAATAAGCCTCCAATACCACACGGGGTCAGTGCAAAAGCACCAAAGGAACCCTGACATTCCATCAATGCCACTTCTTTATCCTGTGAACAGTGCCCAAATGAAGAGCAATGAGTTTGTTTACTGAAGACAGTGAGGATCTTATAATTTACATAATTATGAACTGATGATTTTGTGTAGCTGAGGTTCCGAACTGAAGTTCATGGCTGTCCCAAGGAGGTCTGAACCTGTGGAGGCATCTGGCTGCAGGTCCAGTTGGAATTGTTTCCCAACTTATCCATCATGTCCCTTGTAAAATTGTACATTGCAGTCGCTGCATGAACAACCACTCTCTGCCAGTTCCAGTGCAAGATTCTGAGCTTTGGATGTTGACATGCTGCCATCCCGCCCAACTTACAGAACCATAGAATATTACAGCACTGAAAATAGGACCTTTGGTCCTTCTAGTCTGTGCTGAACAATGATTCTGCCTAATGCCACTCTCCTGCACACTCCTCCTATCCAAGTACCTGTCCAAACTTTCCTTAAAATGTTCAAATTGAGCTGGCATTCACTACTTCAGCTACCAGCTCATTCCACACTTCCACTATTCTCTGTGTAAAGAAGTTCCCACTAATATTCTCACTAATACTCCTCAAGTATCTCATTTGTTCCCTGTTGCTTGTACCTGTTATACACCTCTCTCTTCTTCACCAGATCCCCAATATCCCTCAAAAACCAAGGTTCCATATACTTGTTAACTTTGCCTTTAATCCTGACAGGAACATTCAAACTCTGTACTGTCAAAATTTCACCTTTAAAGGCCTTCTACATCTGTAGACAGCTGCTGCCATCAGCTGCTCTGTACCCTCTGCATTCACTTTGCAGCCACTGTACTCATAACTGCGCACTGCGGATGTGCAAGCTCCACGTTAGTTGAATTGCGTACTAGCAGGGAGCAGATGCTATGCTATGGGCTCTCTTCTCCCCCTCTCTCTTTGATTGTGTTCAGTAAAATTGTTTGGTTCACCTCATCTACCAACTCAACTAGTTATTCAGCATGCAATAACAAACAACATCCTTTCGAGAAAACAACTTATCCCAATCCACGCTTTCAAGATCCTTTCTCATTTCCTCAAAATATTTCTCCAGATTAGAATCTCAATGCGAGGACCAGACCTATCTTTGTCCATAATTAACTTCAAACTAATGGCATTCTGATCACTGGACCCAAAATTGATCCCTTACACATACTTCTGTCACCTGTCCTGTCTCTTTCTAGTTGGTACCTCTATGTATTGATTTGGAAAATTTTGCTGAACACATTTGACAAACTCAAATCATTCAGCCATTTTGCAGGATGGGAGTCCCAGTCAATATGTGCAAAGTTAAAATCTCCTACTGTCACAACTTTAAGTTTCCTGCAGCAGTCTACTATCTCTCCACAGATTTGTTCCTCCAATTCCCACTGACTATTGGGCGGTCTAATAGTACAATCCCATTAGTGTAGTCATACCTTTCCCATTCCTCAGCTCCATCTATTTTGCATCAGTAGATGTGCCATCTGGTCTGTCCTGTCTGAGCATAACTATGTACTTTTGAGTAGAATGAATAGTCTCTTTCTATGGGGTTAAGCTGCCTCCATATATCAATCAAATTTAAATCCTTCATAAATGATAGTGTCAGTTTTGCAGCTTTTGCCCTTGTCACTGTTCTGGCTGATTTATCCAGTATTGGATCTAAACAGAAATTGAAGTCTCCTCCAACCAGTATATTTTATCTTCCCTCTGCTGTTTTTAAAAAGTTATCCTTCATAAAGGCTTCATAGTCATAATTTGGTGCATAGATATTCATAAAACTCCATGATTCTGCATAAATGTTATAATGTGCCATTACAAATTTTTTAGCTTGGTCAGTCAATGTCTCTTCAATTTATTATTGGTATATTTTTATTAATTAAAATCACTATTCCTCTTGCTTTTGAGCCAAATGAAAATGATATTACTTGTCATTTTTTAAATTTAGCATGTTCCAATTTGTTAAGATGTGTTTCTCGTAGAAAGACTATATCTGCTTTTAACCTTATAGGTTTAAAGACCTGTTTCTTCTTCACTGGCCCGTTTATCCCATTAACATTAAGACTAATACATTTTAGCTTTCTATCCATATTGATTTTTAAAATGTACAAGTTTTACTTCGTCCCATTGTAAACATTCTTCACTGTCTTCTTTGGTAACCTTGGTCTTTTCATAAACCTCACAGGAAGTCTTCTACCTCGATCTTACTCTTGAAAAATCGTCTATTACTATCTGCTATTTCAACCCCAAAAGTCACGAGGTATATCATCAAATAATTTGCGTTTTTGGAAAACAAGTGTCTTTTTACATCATCAAACTCCTTCCTTTGCTTAATCAAAGTAGGACTAAAAACTTGGAAAAATAGCAATTTTTCATGGTCACTCTCAGTTGTACCATTATTTTGCTTCGAGTATTCATACGCTTCTCCCAAAATTGTCTCCTGCTCCAGGTAACTCAAAGGTCTTACCAGAACTGGATGTGGTCACTGATCACTGGCTCTCCTGCGTCCAAGGGTCCAATTAGCCCTTTCAATTTGTAATTTTTCTCTCAATTTGTCTTCTCCCAGCACTCGTGGGATCCATGTTTCAAAGAAATTCACTGGATCTCTTCCCTTGATTCCTTCTTTCAGTCTGATAATTCAAACATTATTTTGTCTGCTAAGATTCTCCATGTGGACCTTGTCTGTCTAACTCTCATTTCTTTGCGTCTTTTTCTAAAGGTTTTTAGCTTATCTTGTGTTTTTACCAAGTCTACTTCTGCTTGGTTCATTCTTTCCATTAAATCTTCAACAATTTCTTTAATTTCACTCATCCTTTCAGTCATGTCTCTCATTACAGTTTCGACGCCAGCAAATCGATTGCTTAAGTTTTCCATTTTTTCTTGGATAATATTTAGTTTTTGTCCCGACTCCTCAGCTCTGCCGGGGTCCACCAGTCCTGAGGCCATCATATACGTCGCTCCCTTTCGGGCTTTCGTTCATTATTCCTGGCTGAGTAGAAACTTAATCAATTTTTGTTCTCAGCTGCTTTGGTTTCTTAGTGTTCATTGTTACAAACCGCATGTAACGAGCAGCAATAGACAATGAACCAGACAGTGTTTAACTTTAAAACACTTAAAGTGTGTGTGTGTGTGTGCGTGTGTGAGAGTGTGTGTGTGTGCGTGTGCGTGTGCATGTGGATGTGCGTGTGATATATACCCAAACCATTACAGTCCAGGCCAAAATCTACAAAGTTACTTCCAGAGTTCAGTCTTTCAAATTCAGTGTTGAAGTGCAGGCCTTTGAAATTTGATGCCCAGAATTAATGTTGAACTGATTGAAAACTGGAGTTGTCGCTGCTACAGACTCATGAATTCTCCTTGTGTTCCTTTGAAGAAATATCCATCCACACAAGGTATGGTCACAACATTCCTGGTCCTTTTGGAGGCAAGACTTGAACTGGGCGGTCTCCATGAAGCTTCCAAGAACCTGGCACCGGTCTCTCCAAGTGACCTTCACTGTTAATCACACTCATAATGAAGCGCTTTGCTTCCCAAAAGATCCTCATGGTACAGATTAATTCACCGAACAGACCCAGACATTCACAGAGCAGGCTTTGCTCTGAATTCTACAAAATGGCTGGTCACAAGAGCTGCTTCAACAAGCTGTTTTCCCTTCAGCAGCCAGACTGGTTCTCCCTTTGCAAAATCACAATGTCTTTACAAATGTATTGAATTGTCGCTGGGCTGTGACTTGTGTTGTGATGGTGCTTGTGTGAAATGTTAACTGTGACCATTCAGTTCCTCCTGTCTATATTATCCCTTACAGTGATCATCCCATTTTATTAAAACGTGAGTTTGTAATATCGTTTTGTCCATTTTTTAGTGAAAAAATTCTTAAGATTTTAACCGTTTTTTTTAATAGTCTTCACAGAGAGCTCAATCAAAGCACGTCTGTCTAAGTCCTTCACATGGCCATGCCGCCCCCCTGCCCCCCACCCCCAGCCTTCCAATTTTAAGCTCTAGCACTTGGTATGGGTAGTAATTCTGAGATAACAAATCTGATTTTTCAACAGAGAGCCTAAATCCCTCAACTCTCTTTGCAGGACCTCATTTCACTTCCACCCCACGTCATTGATCCCTACATGAACCACGACATCCGGCTGCTCACTCTCTCTCCCCAGCAGGGACAACTCCTATTCACTAGTCTGGCAATTACTACAAAATTTACCTGAAAATTCAAATAAAAAAAAATAAAGGCAGAGAACTGGTTTAGGAACAGCCTGGAAATGTGTCAATCTTCTTTGTGCATACTTTGAAGTCATATGGAATTCAGGACCTTGGCATATTTGGAGTAAAAAAAAATCATTGGGAGTGAAGAAATGACAGGCATTGTCACTGCCAAAAAAATAAGAATTGAATTAACATTGATCTTTCAATTAGAAAACCAAGAAAACAAAGAGACTGGATAGGCTGGAGCTGTTTCCCAGTCAGGGCAATCTTTACAGAGGTTTATAAAATCATGAGGGGCATGGATAGGGTGAATGGTCATGGTCTTTTTCCCATAGGGCATAGGTTGAGGGCGAGAAGGAAAAGATTTAACAACGACCTGAAGGGTGATTTGTTTTTACACACAGAGGGTGGAGTGTTTCTGAAATGCACTGCCAGAGATTGGTACAACAGCAAAATTTAAAAGGCATTTGGCCTTTGCAAAATGCTAAGAGAGACCGTACAAATTTCTTACAGACACTGCGGGTCCCTGGCACTGTAAAGGCATAGAACTAACCGCTATGCTAACCGTGCCTTTGTTAGAGAGGAGCTGAAAACCTAGGAGATTATCATGCAAGGTGTCATGCCTGTATGACAATATTTCATTCACCAGGAGATCATCAGCTGACTCATGGTGCTTGTGTGATTGATATCAGAAGAACCAGATTCTTCTCAGGTATGTCCCTTTCAGTGAAATGAGGAAAATACTTTGGAAATTGGGACCATATAAAATAATCTCTTGCCTTGTTCACACCTTAGATGTCTGTTCTACATTGGTTCTTCTGGCAACCTTAGTGATGAAAGGTGATTTATGCAGAGAAGTCTCTATAAAATTAGTAAGTAAATCACTTAGTTATCAAAGTCAGCATTGAATACACCTGCCAGATAGGCTCAGTTGTAATTGTCTTACTTAAACGTGCAAGCTTTCTTGAGAGAAATCAGCTAACCCAGGAAAAGTTGGCATTTGGAAGATGAATTTATCCAGGAACTCAGATACAGGAGGACTAAATGGGAAGTCTCCAGTGAGGAGCTGAATGTTTTCCAGAAGACTGACACCATTTTGCGAGGGAATGTCAAGGAAATGAGATTCCCCACCTCAGCTCAAGGAAACCAGGATCTATAAGTTTTCAAAATATTAACTACATGGTGTCTAAACTTCAATCTTTACAAAAAAACTGGCCAGCTAATATCATTATCTTGTCAACTGCCTAAGGAGACAAAAGCTACACTAATCTCATTAAATTGATACGATTGTCTGATAGTGATGTCAGTTGTATATCTATAATCGTCAAGCAGTTGCTGCAGAACTATTGTGATGTACCTGAACTGACCTTTAATTAACCTGTCCACTTAATTATTTCATTTGATTCTTATGTTCCTTGTCCTATGATTTCAGACTATAATAAGTAATTGTAACTTTGTCTGACTGCATGAATTATGAGGGAGCGTGGTGGTAAAAGTGCTGACATATTACAAACTAGCAGATATTGAATAGCTCTTTTGGAATATTACTCTGAGACATAAACTTTTGATAAATCTTTGACCAGGGGTTAAATTGAAGATTTAAGGATTTCTGCTCTAACTCCAAACACAAGTTTGCAGATGATGTCACCATTGTTGGCCAGATTTCAAACAATGATGAGATGGAGTACAGGAAAGTGATGCAGAGTTTGCATATCAGGGGAACAACCCAGTGTTGCCAAAATGAAAGAGCTGGTCAGAATCAGAATCAGAATTTATTGTCATGAACATGTTGCAAAATCCATTGTTTTGTGGCAGAATCATGTGCAAATTTTGCAATAAATTATGTTTAAAATAAATAAGTTAGTGCAAAACAAGAGAAAATGAAGTAGTGTCTGTGGTTCATTGTCCATTCAGAAATCTGATGGCAGAGGGGAAGAAGCTGTTCTTGTGCCACTGAGTGTTCATCTTCAGGCCCCTGATAGCAGTATGAAGAGGGCATGGCCTGGGTGGTGAGGGACCTCGAGTATAGAGGTTGCTTTCTTAAGATAACATCTCTTGTAAATGGCCTCAGCGGAATGAAGACTGATGCCCATGATGGCACTAGCTGAGTTCACAACTCTCTACAGTTTTCTTCCTGTCCTGTGTATTGGCACCTCCCTACCAGAGAGTGCTGCAACCTGTGAGAATGCTCACCATGGCACACCTGCAGAAATTTGAAAAAGTCTTTGGTGACATATCAAATTTTCTCAAATCCTCATGTATCACAGCAGCTGGGCCTTCTACATGATTGCATCAGCATGGAGGCCTCAGGACAGATCTTGAGAGATGTTGACACCCGGAAACTTGAAGTTCTTTAACCTTTTCCACTGCTGACCCCTCAATGAGGACTGGTTCATGTTCTCCAGATTTCCCTCTCCTGAACTCCACAATCAGCTCCTTGTTTTTGCTAATATTGAGTGCAAGGTTGTTATTGTCTTCCTCCTGTACTCTTCCTCATTGCTGTCTGCAATTCTGTCAACGACTGTGGTGCTTTCGGCAAATTTTTAGACAGCATTTGAATTGAACCTAGCCACACAGTCATGAGTGCAGAGAGAGTTTAGCAGTGGGCTAAGCAGGCATCCTTAATGTGCTCCTGTGTTGATTGTCAGTGAGGAGGAAACATTGTTTCCAACTTGTACTGACTGTGGTCTTCTGAAGAGGAAGTCAAAGATCCTGTTGCAGAGGAGGGTGCCCAGGTTCAGGAGCTTGTTGACCAGCATGATGGTATGGAAGACTGAGCTGTAGTCAATGAAGAGTAGGCTGATGAATGTGTAGCTGTTGTCTAGGTGATCCAGGGCTGAATGGAGAGCCAGTGATATTGTATCTGCTGTGGAGCGATTGTGACGGAAGGTGAATTGCAGAGGGTACAGATCTTTACTTAGGTATTAGTTAATTCTGGCCATGACCAACCTCTCAAAGCATTTCAGGAAACGGAGAGGAGCACACATCCTTGTGCATATTGGTGGTGTTGAGGTAAATTGGTGGGGACGTTCAAGTTCAAATGACCCCAGCAACCTGTCCTGGTCCAATTATGTTGACCTTATAACTAAGAAAGCACACCAAAGGCTTGATCTTCTTTGAAGCTGTGGAAATTCAGCATGTCTGTGAGATTTCTTACCAACTTTTACAGGTGCATCACAGAAAGTATTCCATTCAGGTGCCCCACACTCTGGTACGTGGGCTGCTCTGAACAAGTTTGCAGGAAATTGCAGAGAATGGTAAATGCAGCTCAGGCCAGCACACACACCAGCCTCCCCTACAGCGGCTCAGTCTACACCTCCCCTGTCTTGGCAGAGGTGTTAAAAAGTTAAAGATCCATCCCACCTCATCACACACTGTGGTGATACAACCACAACACTGGCTGCGTTCCCACCAGCCTACTGAAGAGGGCAACCACTGTACCTGCAGATAGGCAATCTGGGAGGCTGGTCCCACTTGGTTGGCTGTCAATCCATTGGCCCCTCCCTGGTCAGTCGGACACATGAAGCCAGCAGAGGTCAGCCAGGCACGTGGAGCCATCAAGATATGACAACTGGTGTGTGTGCAGAGTTTCGATTAAAGCCTGTAGTACAGTCTTTACTCATGTTTTTGTGTTTGCCTGCTGCGCCACAGCACATCACAATTTAATCGACTTAAAATTTAAAAAGCATGGAGAAGTTCCTCACCATTGAGGGGCTGGATATCAATCCTCAATACCCAGACATCCTGGTCCACTTCAAGATCTGGAAGCATGCAACTGAAGTGATCACCCAGATGCAGGCTGTAATTATCAACATGAACCATAAGAGATTCATGGCACTTCACACCAAACTGGGCCCTCGCGCTTTCCAGGTTATCCAAGACTGCATGGTACTTTGAACCTGCAACGGCTGTCCTGGAGGGCATGTACAGGCCTCTGTCGAACGTGCTCTATGCCCGGAATCTGCTCAGCATCAAGGTGCAGCAGCCAGGTGAGATGGCAAAAGCCTATCTGGGGGTTCTGCGGGAACCAAGACTGAGGTGACTGAAGGGGAGGTGAAATGGCTTGTCCGAGATGTCTGCGTGCGAGGTTTGCGGTCAAGGGTGACTCGACATAGACTACTGGAAGAAAATACTGCCTCCTTTACCAGAATCATGGAGGTGGTTTGCTCTCTGCAAGCTGCAGCCCACCACGTAGAAGCCTTCAATGCTCAACTCCCCCAACCTCCAGCATGGCCAATGCTGAGGCTGTAGTCACTGAGGGGCCCCACGTGGAAGAGACAATTGCCACCATTGACGCAGCCCACCACTGTAAGTACTCCGGGTCCCAGTGTGGGTCAGACAGGCACTCCCAAAAGAGCTTCTTGGTGAGGAACTCGCATTGCTCCCAATGTGGTAACAAAGGCCACTTCACTAAGGGGTGCTTCTCTAGACCCACCAGAAATGCTGTGGCCCTCTACGATCGGCCAGGAGCCGTTCCAAACACCGCCACGTGTGAATGCTCGGACTGCCACTTCTGCCCGCGCTGCTGATGTCACTTTCGGCCTGACCACCCACCCACACTGCTGCTGTGTGCTCACCATGTGCACCGCCATCTTCTGTCACTTGACTTCCACCCGCACCAAAGACGTCACTCCGCCTGCACTGATGATGTCACCTCCAACCTCACTTCCGGTTGGGTCACCAGACTGCACCGACATCACGTGCGTCCTCTGGGCACCGCCATCATGGGCCAGCCAGCCCCCGACTGCCTCAACTCGCTCACCTTGCCAATGGGACAATGTGGTCGACATGCCCGCATATTCAACCGCGGTCCTGCTGTACCCCATGGTCCAGAGGGAAACTGCTGGCCACTATTCACCTCAACCATTGGGGAGAAACGACTCAGACCCTGAGGCGGTCCTAGCATCCATCATGTTAATGAAGGACATTCTCCATGGACTCAGGTGCTCGATGATGGACATTGCTGTCAACGGGAATGTAACCAAATGCCTGTTTGACAGCGGCAGTACTGAGAGCTTTGTGCACCCGGATATGGCCCACGTGCTGAAATTAAAGGTATACCCCACAAACTTCTCTAATGCCTTCACTGCCCAGGACCACTCTATCACGGCACTCGGGCACTGCTCAGCAGACCTGACATTTGGGGGGAACAAGGGTTCAGGCTCCTGATCTTGCCCAAGCTCTGTGCCCCTGTCATCCTGGGACTGGACTTCCAGTGCCACCCCCATGGCCTCACCATTGCCTTCGGTGGCCCACTCCCCCCTCATTCACCATCCATACCACAAAGCCCAGCAACCGCCCATAGTCTACTTGTGGCCTTTCCACACTACGGGTCCCCCCTCCATCCCTCTTCAACTACCTGACGCCAGACTGCAATCCCATAACTGCCAAGAGCAGGCGCTATTTTGCAGCCGGCAGGACCTTTATTAAGGCAGAGGTGAGACGACTCCTGGCGAAAGGAATCATAGAGCCCAGCCCGTGGAGAGCCCAAGTCCTGGTTGTAAAAGGGGGCAGCAAACCGAGGATGGTCATCAACTATAGCCAGACCATCAACCAGTACACCCAGCTGGACACCTACCCTCTGCCCCACATCGCCGACATGGTCAATGAGATAACCTACTACAGGGTTTTCTCTATGATTAACCTGAAGTTGGCCTACCACGAGCTCCCCATCCATGCCCAGGATAAACATACTGCCTTTGAGGCAGATGGGTGCCTCTACCAGTTCCACCACGTTCCCTTTTGGGTCACAAATGGGGTCTCCATGTTGAGCGGGAGATGGATCACATGGTAGTCTGGCACAATCTAAGAGCGACCTTCCCATACTTGGAAAATGTCACCATCTGCAGCCATGACCAGCAGGACCACGATGCCAACCTGGATAGATTTCTCCAGATGGCTGAGGAGCTGAACCTCACTTACAACAGGGAGGAGTGCGTGTTCAGCACCACCCGCCTCTTCATCCTGGGGTGCATCATGGAACATGGTGTCATCGGTCCCTATCCTGAACACATGTACCCCCTCATGGAATTTCCCCTCCCCAAAACACTCAAGGTCCTCCACAGGTGCCTCAGGCTCTTCTCTTACTACTCCCATTGGGTCCCCTCCTTCTCGGACAAGGTTCGCCCACTGCCCAAGCCACCACCTTTCCCCTCCCTGCTCAGGCGCAAGCGGCCTTCACCCACATCAGACAAGACATCGCCCTCCCCCCACCTCTCCAGAGGGTTCCACCCCTCGCGGACCTGCCACACACAGAATCCACCCTGCCCACAACACTGGCCGCCCCAGCCAACCCCGTCCTCGCTCACCAGTGGCCAGGAGCTGACCCTGCGACGATCTCAGAGGGACAGATGGCTACCGGACCACCTGAACATAAATATACCCGGCATCGAGATACCACACCACCCCCCCCACCGACTCATTTTCAGAAGGGGGTGAATGTGATGATACAACCACAACATTGGCCGTGCTCCCACCAGCCTACTGCAGGGGGGAAGCAACTGTACCTGCAGGTAGGCAACCTGGGAGGCTGGCCACACCTGGCCTGCTGTCAATCACCAACTGGTATATAGATTCAAGCTGGCCCCTCCTGGGTCAGTCAGGCACATGTGGAGCCATCAAGATATGACAATTGGTGTGTACAGAGTTTAAGGTGATTAAAGCCTGTAGTACAGTCTTTTCTCGTGCTTTGTGTTTGCTTGCTGCACCATAGCGCATCACACACACTCTTCTTCCCCCTTCCAATTGGCAGAAAATACATGTGCTTGAAAACATCAAGCGGCAGATTCAAGGACAGTTTCTTTCCTGCTATTATCAGACAGTTGAATGGATTTCGCGCTGGCAAAAGATGATGTCCCTGGACTGCTTTTGAAACTGTGCATTTCAATGCCCTCTTTTATTCTTTTCTCCACACCTGACACTATTTGACCACTGTTACACTACTCCCTACACTGTTGTCTTATTTATGTGTCTATTAAGTTATTTATTTGTTATTATTTAAGTTCTTGCTCCATTAGTTGGATTACCTGGATAACACACAAAACAAAGCTTTTCATTATTTTGATACAGGTGACAATAAGACAATTCAAATCAATGCATCTTCTAGCATTTTAGAGTGGATGACCTTGTACAACTGCTGAGGGGTTGTCTTTTACACAGATAAGTAGGAAATGTTTCTGTCAAGTGTATTCTATCCCAGATTAATAATGGCCCTTTTACACTGCCCTTAAAAGACATGAATTTAACTGCCTTTTAACCGCTTCACTTATTTGTATGAACACGGGATGAGAGGTCATTTTCAAGCTAGTAATTACCCGCCAAGGTAGGTTGTATCGGAGCTGATGCATTTTGCATTGGCACCTGTGTAAAAGGCTTAGCCGCCTTCCCGGGACGCTGACGTTGTAATGCTGCAGGTCCCACCTCCTTTTGCATCGGGATGATGGGTTCCTGTAAAAGGTCACATGAAGACCTTTCAAGCTGCCTTGTAAAATGGGGTTAACCAGGCAATTTGCACGGTTAGCATTATGTGGCAATTTGAAAGGGTTCAACTGGGTCAACCTGGTCAGAACTCAACAGGGTCCATGATATACCTCAGAGGTGGTCAGGGAACCCAGTTAAACTTACCCAGGTCTCCACCATGGCCGATTTGAAAATGAAAATGGCCGACCCGCTTACTCCATTGATGTCAGCACTGCAGATGTCGCCAGCATCTCTGTCTAATTGCCTCTTAGTATTCATATCTGTTTCCACCACTTTCCCTGGTAGTGTTATTTCAGGCACCTTCCACTCACTGTAAAACCTTGCCTCTTAACTTTTCATTAAACCCCCCACTCACCTTCTCTCCTCCTCCCTCCCCCCCCCCCCCCACCCCCAACTTGAATTGGAATGCAAATAATCTGAAGTTAAGCAATCAGAATCAACTTTTTGTATTCCCCCCTACCTGAACTATGCTCGACCCAGGATAAGGAAAGCTAGTCAGCAGCTCCGCACAAGGAAACCTACAGGCAAAATCCATCGCATTTCCTTCCATTGTCCTGAGAATCAAGATAAGGTAATTTAATTACAAATTGCAGATTGTATCAGAACCTGAATCATTAGGATATCATGTGTTAAATCATTAAAAGGAATTCCTTGACACTTGCATTATTTGTAAGTCAAATGTGTTTTGCCACATGAAAAGCAAATTCATTGAGCTAAATTTGGATGAGGATGAGAATATTTACTTCACACTGTATACTGAATCACCACTTTGCATAATTAACTTACAATCAACTTTATGTTTAGGTCAGATCAAAATTACAACTGGATCTTTGATTTGCCAGTATTGAATCCTCATCAACTATGTTAGAGGAAGAAGAATCCAATCAAATCCATATCAATTTTTATCCCTAGAATTACATCTAAATGTCTGGAAAAGAAAAGTTGGGCATCTGATGACAACTTGCTCTCACTAATTTCATGCATAAAATATTAATTCAACTGGAAACAGAAGTAAGTCATCTTTCTTGTGCATTGTTCACAAATATTTGTTGCTCAAGGGTGCTTGTATCACTTTTATTATTTGAGGGTATCTCCATCCATCAGTATGCAAGTATTGTTGATTATATTTTATTTTGAGAAGTGCAAAGGAATTTTTTGTTGTGTAAGAGATGGAGAATAACAAGAGAGATAAAAAAAAACACTAGACCAGATCATTGAGGGGCTTACTTCTAATACAGTAAAACCTCGTTTAGAATACAGTAGTTGGGGTCCAATATTTCATACCGTGTTATAGCCGAGTCGTGCAACAGATGCATACATGTCATGATTCAGGAAGCAGGAAAACAGAATTTAAGCCCACCCGAATTGTGCTGCTGTATCCACCTCCACCCCCTTCCAATCGCGTTGCCGTCTCCCCTTCCCTTGCCTGTCTGACTCGCGCTGCCAGTCTTCTCCCCGTTCGCCCGCCTGACTCGCACTGCCGGTCTCCCCCCCTCCCCCCACCTCGCCCGTCATAAGAGTCACTTTTTGAGTTTGTGACTGTTAGCCACTGTTAGCCTGGCATCCTAAAATTGATGTTTGGGGTCCACAGACACCTGCGCTATAAGCGATTCTGCAGATTAACAAATCGCGATCTAACGAGGTTTCACTGTACTAGCAACTCATCTGCCTAATTACTGTATTATAGGTCTGAAAAGACTGGAGTTTGCTTTTGTAAGATTCATTAGTAGGGATAACCAATACGTTGTCAGATCTCTGCTCTTACAAACAGCAATAAGGCTCAGAGACCAAACCAAATTGTCCCAGCTGGCCATATACCCTAAGAAGCAAGGAATATATTTAGAAGGATGACTGAAGGGAAAGTAAAGCTGATAAGAGGCAAAACATGTATGAAAAATGTCAGAAAATGTAAAGTCCTGGAGTGAAACACAAAAGTCTGCAGATGTTATGAACGTAGTACCTTGAAAAAGGCCAAGGCCTGAAACGTTGGTAATATATCTTTACCTCCTACAGACATTATGAGACTTGCTGAGTTTCTCCAGCAATTTTGACATAAATTTATGAATCCATCAACAAAATGGACCCCAGTTCAGTATAATAAGAGTTTGATCATTGTGTTGATGTAAATAAACACAGGTAAAGCACAACACAAAAGGGAAGTAAAGAAGGTTGTTGAGTATGGCCAAAAATAGATCAAGCACGGTGATGCAGCAAGTGAAGATCAAAACTGACCATGATTTTTCACTTTTATTTAGTTCGCTTACATTCTGCAACCAGAGTTTAAGGTGGACGGGGTTGGGGGAAACGTTTAGGGGAGATGTGTGGAACAAGATTATTACAACTGAGAGGTAGATGACCGGAATGGTTGGCCAAGAGTAGTGGTGAGGGCACAGAGTAGTAGTGATTGAGAGACTTTTAGACAGATACGTGAATATGTAGGGAATAGAGAGGTATGTGTCATGTTAAAGCAGCAGAGATTTTGTTTAATTTGGGCATCAGGTTTATTGGCAAAAGGGCCTGTTCCTGTGTTGTATGTTGCATATCCAAGTTATATTATGAAAAGCAATGCCTAAATGAATCTGGAATCTCAAGGTTCCTTTTATTGTCATGTAATATTACAAAAAAAATGTAATATTTTTCGATTTCAGATTTATTGTCAGAGTATATACATGACATCACATACAATCCTGAGATTCTTTTTCCTGCGGGCGAGGCACTTAATTGTAGTGCTGTAGCAGCACACCGCTGCAGCAATTGGACTGGTGCTCCAGGCAGCAAACGCAACTAGGGGCCAGCAGACCGCGCAGCGCAACTGGCCCTAGCAAGTGAAATGGCGGACAGGAGGCTAAGGCAGCGTAGGGGCCAACATCCCCAACATGGCACTGGCCCGCACTGCACAGCCAATAGAGAGGGACAAGCACGCGGGGAAGAAGGCATTGTCATGTAAGAATGAACCTGTGCGCGGGAGACCCGCTATTGTTATGCGAGCAATGACGTTAGCAAATGGGCAAACGGCGGGAACACGAACGATATAAAAGTCATACTTTCAGCCCCAATAAAGCAGAGCTATACTTGACTGCACTCGTGTGTGTGTTTTTTTACTTAAAGTAGCTCACGGCTACAATTGATGACCCTGACGGTTTAGATGGCATCGAAACCGCAACAATGTGTGAACTTGCAGTCAACGCAGTTGCCCTGAAGCTGCCGACCTTCTGGACAAATCAATCATGCATGTCGATTGACCAGGCTGAAGCACACTTTCACATCCATCAGATCACAGCAGAGTCCACCTGGTCCAGGACATGGGGAACTGGGTGGCCAATTTCATCCAGGAGCCCCTGTCGGAAGGTGCCGACACCACTTTCAAGGCCCTGCTCATCGAAACTTTTGGACTGTCAAGGCACGAGAGAGGAGCACGCCTGCTCCACTTGGATGGGCTGGGGGATAGGCCCCCATCAAATCTGATGAACGATATGCTGGCTCTAATTGGGAAGCATGAACACTGCATAATGTTCGAGCAGACATTCTTAGAGCAACTAACTGAAGACATTCAACTGCTCCTGCTGTCTTCAATAACCCCCGGAAGGTCACAGCATGAGCGGACATCCTCTGGTAACAGAAAAGAGAGTGCTCGGCATTCATGGGGTTCATCGCCAAGCCATGTGGCCAGAACTGGATCGACTCACTGAGAGAACAGCAATCCCACAAGGGAGGTGAGCCCAGCAACCAGTGGTGCTTTTTCCACTAGCGATGGGGCTCTGGAGCCCGCCAATGCCAACCCCAATGCATGTTCCAGGGAAACGCCGGAGCCAGCCATTGCTGATGTCCATGACAGTTGACCAGCAAGACAGCCTCCTGTACATGAAGGACCACCAATCTGGACAGCAGTTCCTCGTGGACACAGGGACAGAGGTCAGCATCCTAGCCCGTTGGGGCAGGACACTAGAAACAGTCAAGTGGGCCTCACGCTGAGGGCTGCCAACAGCAGCACGATCAGGAACTACAGCACATGCAAGGCCCAGCTACAGTTGGGAGACAGCCTCTTCTCGTGGATGTTCATGTTGGCAGCAGTGGAGCAGCCGCTCCTCAAGGCAGAATTCTTCCACACCCACAGCCTGCTGGTGGACCTGAAAGGTCAGAGACCGGTCCACAAACAGACTTTCCAAACTGTCCCCTTAAAGTGCGCCAGGCTCTTGGCTCTCCATCTCAGCTTGGTGCAGCGATCCATGGACAAATTCGCCAAGATCCTCGCAGAGTTCCTGGCAGTGATTACCCCCCAGTTCACCACAGAGATGCCCCAGCACAGCATGCGGCACCACATCCTTACCCAAGGCCCACCGTTCCACACATGAGCAAGACAACTCCCCCCAGAGAAACTCCAACTAGCAAAGGAGGAGTTCAAGAAGATGGAAGAACTTGGCATAATACATCGGTTAGACAGCCCATGGGCTTACATAGTGCCCAAGGCCACTGGGGGTTGGAAACCATGCGGCAACTATGGCTGTCGCAATGAGGTCACCATGCCACACATCCAAGATCATTACCCCATGCCACACATCCAAGACTTTGTGGCTAACTTGCATGGGGCAAAGATTTTCTCAAAAGTGGACCTCATACGGGGACACCCTGATGACATCCACGAGACCACCATAATCATGCCGTTCGGCCTGTTCGAGTTCTTGCACATGCCATTCGGGCTGAAGCATGCCGTGCAAATCTTCCAGCGGCTGATAGGCGCGGTGGGCCGAGGCCTGAACGACACCTTCGTCTATCTGGATGACATCCTGGTAGAGATCAACCTTGGTGCACCTCTGCAACCTCTACACCCAACTGAATGAGTTTGGACTGATGATCAACCCAGCCAAATGCCAGTTCAGGTTGGAGACCATTGACTTCCTGGGCCATAGGATAACCAAGGAAGTGGCCACACCGCTACCCAGCAAGGTGGAGGCCATCTGAAAGTTTCCTAGGCTCAGGATGACCAGGGGACTGCAAGAATTCATTGGGATGGTCAATTTTTATCACAAGTTCATCCCCTTGGCTGCCGGAATCTTGAGACCCTTGTTCGTCCAGATGGTGGGTAAGGCCAAGGATATAACATGGAACAAAGAGTCAGCAGAAGCCTTCAAGCGTCCAACAGCCCTGATAGTGGACGCCTTAGGCACAGTGATCGGTGGTGTTCTGGAGCAACAGATTGAAGGGAGCTGCCGACCACTGGCTTTCTTCAGCAAACATCTTTGGCCTCAGGAACCGAAGTACAGTGCTTTTGAGAGAGCTACTGGCACTGTACTTAGCCATTCGCCACTTCCAGTACTTCCTCAAAGGCAGAACATTCACAGCCTTCACCGACCACAAACCCTTAACCTTCACCTTAGCCAAAATCTCGGACCATTGGTCAGTTCACCAACAACATAATCTATCATACATCTCTTGAGTATACCATAGATGTGCGATATGTCTTGGGCAAAGAAAACGTGGTGGCAGATGCCTTATCCAGACAGAACATCCACACACTATCGAAGAGAGTGAGCTTTCTGATGCTGGCAAAGGTGCGGCAAGATGAGATGGAGATCCTCCAGTAGAGGACGGCCATCTTGGGAATACAACTATATGACATCCCGGTCGACACATCCTGTGCGATGTGGCCACCAGACAGGTCAGACTTATTGTTCCAGCTGCTTGGAGATGACAGGTTTTTGATTCCATCTACGGGCTGGCTTACCAATCCACGGTCTGACTGGTAGCCGGTAAATACGTATGGCATGGTCTCTGGAAGCAGGTCAGCGAGTGGGCGAAGGCATGCACACAGTACAAAACATCCAAGATGCAGCAACATACCAGAGTCCCACCATAACACTTTGAGCCCGCGGAGCGAATGTTTGACCACATCAACATCTGGGACCCCATACCAGTATCCCAGGGGTTCTGCTACCTGTTCATAATGGTCAATCATTTCACCAGGTGGCCAGAAATAGTCCTGATGGTGGATACCTCCATGACCTCGTGCGCCAGAGCCCTCATCTCCTCCTGGATGGCATGGCATACCCTCCCACATTACATCAGACAGAGGGGCTCAATTCACCTCCAGCTTATGGCCGATGCTTAGCTACACCACACGACAGCCTATCACCCGCAATCAAATGGGCTGGTGGAGCGCTTCCACAGTCACCTCAATTCTGCACTCATGGCCAGACTACAAGGACCCAGCTAGGTAGACGAGCTATCATGGGCACTGCTAGGAATCCACATGATATCAAAAGAGGACCTCCACACTTCCTCTGCCAAGCTCGTCTATGGAACCCCACTGGTGATTCCCGGGGAATTTGCACCATCCCCAGAGAAGCAACAAATCGACACAGCAGCCCTCCTCTGCAAACTACGGGAACAAGTTGGCAACCTGGCCTCGACTCCACCTACCAGGCTCGGACAAGTGAGGACCAACATATCCAAAGACCTGAAGGGCTATGAGTTTGTTTTCATTCGCAGGGGTCCACACCGCCCACCACTACAGAGGCTATTCCGGGTTATACGTAACAACAGCGCCACGTTCAAACTTGAGGTTGGAGACAAGACAGAGGTCTTCACTATGGACAGGTTAAAGCCAGCACACCTGGACCCAGCACGCCTAGTCATGATGCCAGCACCATGCAGGAGAGGCAGGCCACCAAAGCCCACAGAAACATTGCCTGTGGACACCCGACAATACCGCCAGTTCTGGGGGGAGTCATGTAGCGGCACACCGCCACAATCGGGCTGGTGAACGCAACCAGGGGCCTGCAGACTGCGCAGCGGCACTGGCCCCAGCATGTGAACCAGCAGTCGGGAGTCTAAGGCAGCATCGGAGCCAGCATCCCCAACATGGGACTGGCCAACAGAGAGGGACAAGCACGTGGGGAAGTAGTGTAAGAATGTACCTATGCAAGTGGAAACGTTGCAAACAGGGGCAAACGGCGGGAACACGAATGATATAAAAGTCAGGCTTTCAGCCCCAATAAAGCAGAGCTATACCTGACTACACTTGTGTGTGTATCTTTATTTTGAATTGCGTGCGGCTACAGTGCAAAAATAAACTGTACACAATGTACGCATGTAAACAAGGAGCTGCAATATAGAGAGAGAAAAAAATCAATAAATGCAAAGGTAAGTAAAAGTCCTTAAATGAGTCCCTGATTGAATTGATTGCTGAGGAGTCTGACAGTGGAGGGGTCTGACTGTTCCTGAACCTGCTGCTATGTGTCTGTGGCACCTACACTTCTTTCTTGATGGTAGCATTGAGAACAGAGCACATGCTGGATGGTGTGGACCCTTGATGATTGCAGCTGTTCTCCGATGGCTGCGTCCCTGCTGATGTTCTCAATGGTGGGGAGGGTTTTGCCGGTGATGTCCTGGGCTGTGTCCACTACCTTTTTCATTGCTTTACACTCAGGGGTATTGGTGTTCCATATGAGACTGTGATGCAGCTGGTCAGCACACTTTCCACTAAACATCTATAGAAGTTTGCCAGGGTTTGCAATGTCATACCAAACCTCTGCAAACTCCTGAGGAAGGAGAGGTGCTGATGTGCTTTCTTCGTGATGCCATTTGTGTGTTGGGTCCAGGAAATATCCTCCGTGATGGTGACTCAAAAGAGCTTAAGTTTGCTCACTCTCTCCACCTCTAATCCCCCTATGATTACTGGATTATTTTACCAAGCCACACAGCCATAGGTGTAAAGTGAGTAGAGAAGGGGGCTAAGAATGCAGTCCTGTGGTGGTCCAGTACTGATGGAGTATGATGGATATATAATATTCTTCAGCTTTTGCCTGCTGTGAAGTGAAGCAAAGAATTGCCTAGCGCCCCCAATTATAAGAAAAAGAGAAGCAAATGAGAGTCCCTTCGGAGACAATGATTATCCACAGATTCACCTCCAGTGCTCCTACAGACTCACCAACTCCTGTTCAATCCATTGGCAACCTAGGCTCCAGATCCAAACCTCCAATCCAATCAGGAAGCTTTCAGCGCCTAAGGCCCTCAGCACCCTCTTGATTCTGATACCTGGTTCCCATGAGTCAGTCTCCAACAGCCCATAACCCTTGCTGATCCGCTGCCGTAGTCACCATCCTGTAGGGTAATTTCCCAGGCTTCTCCTTCTCCTTTGTACAGGTACACCATCTTTATCCAGACATCTAAAATCCATAAAGCTCCAAAATCCGACAAGTGGGGAGAGAGATGGCAGGGCGAGTCGGGCGGGCAAGAGACCGGCAGCGTGAGTCGGGAGGACGAGTGCGAGAGACCAGCAGCACGAGTCGGGTGGGGGAGGGCAAGACACCGGCAGCACGAGTCGGATGGGTGAGGGCAAGAAACAGGCAGCGCAAATCGGTTGGTTGAGGGCAAGAGACCAGCAGTGCAAGTCGGGTGGGTGAGGGCAAGAGACCAGCAGCGCAAGTCGGGGCGAGGGGGGGGACAGCAGCACGACTGGAAGGGGGCGGGGGTGGATGTGGCAGCACAATTCAGGTGGGCTTAAATCTGGCTTTCCGAAATCCGGAAAAGTCCGAAATTCAGAACACACTGTCCTCCGAGGGTTTCAGATAAAGAATTGTGTACCTGTACCTCCAACTTGAGTATTTGCTGCTCTTCAGATGAAGAGGAACAGAGGAACAAAAGTTTGGGGAATTACAAAGATGAGTCATTTCTGTGCAGTTATTTTTTGGTAACAGTGGTTTTCAACACTTGATACATTTTATTTCCTGAGTATGCATCCTTTTTTGAGAAAGGCATATAGTTGGATAAGGCAGGCTCTGAAAATATGGCTTGGAGTGAACTGAATCACAAGCAGGTACTTCTGTGGGTTTCTCAGGAAATATTACCATGACCAATTGTCTCATCACACTGGTTAGGACAACTTATTCACAACCCTTTCAGAGGAGAAGACGTGAGCTAGGGTGAGGGGAGGAGGGTGGGCTTGCAGATGGAATGGGAAGGGGTGTGGTTTAAATGATGTAGAAGAGGAACTAGCAGAAAACAAATAGCAGTACTGAGTCACAGGACAGAGCAGATGCTGAAATCTGAAGCAAAGAACAAACTTCTGGAGGAACCCAGCAGGTCAGGCAGCATCTGTGGGAGGAAATGAACAGTCAATGTTTCGGATCTGGACTTTTGACACTTGCAGAAAGCAGCTCCAGCCATTTGGCAGCCACAAGGGAATGAGCACAGTCGGGAAAATCCTCCAGATTCCAAACTGAGGCCACCCGTAAATTGGAGGAGTGTCACCTAATATTCTGTCTGGGCCCTCTCCAACTGGATGACATTAACATCAAATTCTCCGGTGTTTATTTGGCTACACCCTTGTCTTCCTCTCTCCCCCACCCCTCTGTTTCCTTTCCCACAGCCACCCATGCATTTAGGTGATTTCAATTTCCCTAATATTGATGGCCACATCCTGACTGCAAGAGGGATGGATGGGGCTGAATTTGTCAGGCATGTCCAAGAAAGATTCCTGACATAGTATGTGGACCTGCTGACAAGAGGAGAGATCATACTGGATCTAATTCTGGGTAATGAACCTGGTTAGGTGGGGGACCTCTCAGTGGGGGACCATTATGATGAGTGTGACCACAACTCAGCTTCAGCATAGCTATGAAAAAGACAAAATGGGAAAGTGCTTAATTTGGGAAGGGATAATTATGATAGGATGAGGCAGGAATGAGCAAGAGTAAATTGGAAGCACAGAACTAATGTGGAGGAAGTTTAGGGACCACTCGTGCTGGATTCAGGATAGGTTTGACCCACTGGGACAAGGAAAAGATGTTAGGAAAAGGGAACCATGGTTGACCAAACAGGTGAGGCCGCTAGTCAAGAGGAAGAAGGAAGCACACATTAGATATAGGAAGCAGGAAACAGGAAGGGCTCATGAGAAATATGTGGTAGCCAGGAAGGAAGGGCTTAGGAGAACTCGAAGGGGGCATCAGAAGGCCTTGGCAAGTATGATTAAGGAGAACCCCAAGGCATTCTATGCACATGAAAATCAGAAGGATGACAAGAATTAAAGTGGGGTTGCTAAGGGATAAAGGAGCCAACATGTGTCTGGAAGCGGAGAAGGTTAGGGAGGTTCTAAATGAATACTTTGCTTCAGAGAAAAGGACCTTGATCAGGATGAGATTGGAATAGAACAGGCCTCTGTGCTGGACAATGTGGAGATTAAGGAAGAGGAAGTGTTGAATATACTCCAGGTTGCTGTGGGAAGTGAGGGAAGACAGAGCTGGGGAAGTAACTATGATCTTTGAGTCCTCTTTGGCAACAGGGGAGGTGCTGGTGTATTGGAGAATAGCAAATGTAGTCCCCTTGTTTAAAAATGATAATAGGGAAAATCATGGGAATTATAGACTGATGAGGGACATTGGGGGTCCCAATCCATACATCTCTCATGGTCGCCACGCATGTTGATAGGATAGTTAAGAAGGCCTATGGGATGCTGGGCTTCATTAATAGGGGGATTGAGTTCAAGAGTAGAGAGGTCATGTTGAAACTCTACCACTCTCTGGTGAGACCACATTTAGAGTATTGTGTTCAGTTCTGGTCACCTCATTACAGGATGTGGACGCTATGGAGAGGGTGCAGAGGAGATGAAGCAGGATGTTGCCTGGAATGGAAAATAAGAGGCAAGTTTAGCAGAGCTGGGACTTTTTCCTTTGGAGCTTAGAAGGATAAGAGGAGACTTAGAGGTCAACAAGATTATGAGAGGCATAGATAGGGTGGAAATTCAGCGCCTGTTTCCCAGGGTTGGAATAGTAAACACCAGAGGACAAAATGTACAAAGTGAAGGGAGGAAAGTTTAAGAGAGACATCAGGGGTAAGTTTATTATGCAGAGAGTTGTGAATACCTTGTCAGGGATGGTGGTGGAGGCTGAAACATTAGGGGCATTTAAGAGTCTCTTAGGCATATGGATGGAAGAAAAACAGAGCGTTAAAAGGTATGGAGGGTTTAGTTTTTTTTAAGGAATATATGGGTCAGCATAACACCAAGGGCTGAAGTGCCTGTACTGTGCTGTAGTGTTCTATGCTCTATCTCAGAAGACAAACGTTCTATGGACATTTTGTACAAACCCACCAACTCCCACAATTTTCTCAATGACACCTTCGTACCTTGGGCCCTGTAAGGATTCTATTCCTTTCTCTCAATTCCTCCGTCCCCATCTGCTCCCAGGATGAGGTCTTCCATTCCAGATCATCCGAGATGTCCTCCTTCTTCAAAAATGTGACTTCCCCTCTTCCACCATCAACTCAGCTCTTGCCCGTATCACCTCTATTACCTGCATATCTGTCTTGACCCCCCTCTGCCCCTTGATGCAACAAGGATTGGATTCCCCTTGCCCACAAGTCTCTGCATCCAACGCATTATCCTCCATAATTTCCTTCTCCTACAACATAATTCCACCAACAGACACATCTTCCCCTCTCCTCTATCTCCACATTCTGCAAGGACTGCTTCTTCCATGACTCCCTTGTCCACTCATCCCTTCCCACGTACCTTCCGCTGTGATTGCAGGAAGTGCTACACTTTTGTCCACATCTCTTCTTTCACCATTCTGGGCCCCAAACAGTCCCTTCAAGTGAAGCAACACTTGTGAATCAGCAGTGGTTATTTACTGTGTCCAGTGCTCCCATTGTGGTCTCATCTATATCAGAAAGATAGGACGAACAACGGGAGATAACTTTGTTAAGCACCTCGGCTCTGTTCCCTGCAATCGTGGGGATCTCCCATTTCTATTTCCCGCCCCACTCCGATACTGACATATCTGTCCATGGCCTCATGCACTGCCAAATTGAGGCCACCCGAAAATTGGAGTAGCAACACTTAATTTTCTGTCTGGGTCCTCTCTAACTGGATGGCATTATTATCAACTTCTCTATCTCTTTCTCACTCATATCATTACCTCTTGCCTATGGGCTTGTCCCTTTGCTATTCTCCCCAGCATTTAATTCAGGCGTCTGCCTGCTTTTTGTTCATACCTTGATAAAGGGCTCAGGCCCAAAACGTTGGTTATGTATTTTTGCTACATAAAGAACACTGCGTCTTGCTGAGTTTCTCTTGTGTAAACCTTGTGAATATTTCAACTGATGCTGTGAGATTTTAGGCCCTTTTACACTGCCCTTAAAAGCTGGTAATTATCCACCATTTTACTGCTTCATTTATCTGTGTGAACACAGGATTGGGGGAGGGGGGGAGAGGTCATTTTCATCCTGGTAATTACCCGCCAAGATAGGTAGTATCAGAGCCAATTCATTTCACTTTGGCTCCAAGGTAAAAGGCTTACCTGCCTTGTTGGGACTTCAACGCTGTAATGCTGCAGGTCCTGGCTCTTTCTGCACCAGGATGCCGGGTTCCTATGTAAAAGGTTGCACTGAACTGGCTTTTCTTGGTTCAGTGCAAAAATTCCAATCTGACCCGACCTGGCTTTAAACATGGGTCGTTGACATGCCAATTTACTGGGATCTCTGTGTAAAAGGGGCAAGTGAATCACAGTCCACTGCTGATTGTAATTGTAACAATAAACTATGTCATCATAGTCATCAGTGTCCCAATGCAACAAAATGCATAAAACATTCTAATAAACAAGTATAAATTAAATTAATAAACTGCAGCATGAGAGAGAAAAAAGATAAATAGAAAAGGACTAGATGCTAATACCCCTTATTGCACTCCTTAGACATGCTGCCTCTGTGGGGTAGCCAAGTGAGAGGTGGCATCTTCTGGGTAATCAAGTGGCTACCCTCTTTCCTCAGTGTTTCACAGTAAGACCCACAACACCTCTGGAAGGTTCAGCAGTGAATCCCGATGTCCCAGGCTCATTCACTTACTTGGGGGCCCAGATAGAATCCTTTCTCCTCATCCAGAGCTACTGACTACCCTTTTCAGCAGTTCCGGAGAGTTCTTTGACTGCTTGTCACTGTATCTTTCTTTGCACTCCCATTCCTGGAGTAGTCTTGATGTCGATGTGGCTACAAATCCTCTGCAGGTCCTTCAACTGGTCGGACCCCTGCCTTCCAGTCATGTGGCTGTACATCAGCTGCAAGCTCAGTGTACCTCAGTTTCTTGTGCTCATAGGCCTCCTCCACTGCATCCTCCCAGGGCACTGTAAGCTCGATGATGTAAACAAGATGGAGTGTGACCGACCACAGCACAAGGTTTGGTCTTAGGTTAGTTTCCGCGATTTAATTTGGTAAGTAGAGTCACTGCCACGATCTTCCAATCACATGCCTCACCTAACTGCCCAGAGTGGTAATTCTGGCTTGACCCTCACCTTCCTGGACCCTCACCTTCCTGGACAAATGCTGTTAATAGCCAGTGGGATGAAGGATGAGGTAGGGCATTGACATTCATCCACCTATTTTCCACACTGCCGCAAGACACTGTAACACTGGTTGAGACGCCAGATGTATCAGCCTTGAATAAGGCTGGTCTTGCAGCTCACCAAAATATGCTTTATTGTTGCTGAAGTCAGGCAGAGGGAGCATGTGGGGTCCTCTCCGTACCACTGACTGAGATTCATGGCAGATGGCAAGACATCATACGCAGTTCTGATGGTGAAGCTTGCTCTCAATGTCTCTATCTCTCACTGCTCTTTCCAGGAGATCTTCCTTTTCTCCACTCTTTTCCATCTCATCCATTGCCCTTGCCTTACCTGAGTGACGGCCTATGTGTACCTTGCTGCCTCCTCCTGCCAACAAATCTCCTGCTTCACACCTCATATTCCTCTTGGATAACCTCCATCTAGATGGCATTACATTGGACATTTCTGGTTTCCGTTAGTCACTCCCCCACCTATCCCATGTCTCCTTTCTTGTAACTCTGTCTCTGTCTCTCTTCCCTTTTCAATCATCTCCTTTACATCAGCTCTGCATTCACAGAGCCAACACCCCCCCCCCCATCAATACTCACCTTTCCTCTCTCCTCCATATCCAATATCACCTTTTGTCTGTCCTCCTACCCCGTTATTTATTTTATTCAGAGCCTGCCTGCTTCTTCTATACCTTGAAGAAGGGCTTAAGCCCAAAATGTCAGTACTATACCTTAACCTTGTATGGACACTGAACACTGGCTGAGTTCCTCCAGCAGTGAGCTGCCAGAGGAAGCTACAGAAGTGTTGTTGGACCGATGCATTGTTGGGAAGGACATGGACACAATGCAGGCAAATAGGATGAGGGCGGAATGCCAGTTTGGTCGACAAAGAGTTGTTCTGTGTAGTTTGACATCACGCTACATTACAGGGTCTGCCTGTCCCGCATCGGACTTGTCAGCCACAAACGAGCCTGCAGCTGACGTGGACATTTACCCCTCCATAAATCTTCGTCCGCGAAGCCAAGCCAAAGAAAGACATTACAGGGACCCATTAACTAACCAACCAGCAGGTCTTTGGCATTTGGGAGTAAGCTGAAGCATCTGGGAAAAAAAACCCACATGGTCAGAGGGAAAACATGAACAAGGAGGATTTAACCTGAGTCTCTGCAGCTGTGCAGCAACAACGTTGACCTAACTATGCTGGGGTCAGACATGAGTAATATACTTACTATTCTGCACCAGTTCATTATTAATGAGCTTAGCCAGAGCTTCACAAACACCAACTGGGTCTTCAATCTTTCCTTCATGTTCATAAATCCATTTTTGGACAAGAATCAATATGCAAATCAGAAGTAAAAATCACCAGCCTTTTTCACTGTCACCTTTTAGTTTGATTTACTTTTATCGCATCTTAGAAACAGGAGTAAGTCGTTTGACTAAACGAGGTTGTTCTTCCATTCTGGCAACACAATCTCTTTAATTCCAATTACTGCATTTCCCCATTGGGGCATTTCAATGATGTCAGTTTTTTTCCTGCAATCTCTTCTCACCACTGGGAGTCCAGATTTGGCACGTTTCTTTCTGCATAATCCTTACACTTAATTTTTGAAACAAAATTACATAGGTTAATGTATTCTGTAACAATGTCCTTCTTCACACTTTGTGTGGAAAAGCTTTCTCTTTCAATTGAAAATCCCACTCTTCATCTCAAGACGGGCTGCTTAATGTTTCAGGGTGTCGAGGTTTCAGGTGTGAGGAGAGGAGCTGCATTTCTGAAACAGTAGAATATCACAGGAGTCTGGAAAGATTAGAACATTGGAATAAGAGATTACTTTGTGGAGGTTATACTATAGCTCTCCCAATGTTCACAAGCAATTACAGGAACAGATATGCAAGTACATTACAGAAAGGTTTAGAAGCAAGAAGTTTATAGTAGTGGGGAATTTTAACTTTCCTAATATTGACAGGGATTGCCTTAGTGCAAGGGCTTAGATTGGGCAAAATTTGTTATGTCCAAGATAGTCTTTTGAGACAAAATTCCTACCAGAGAAGGGGAAACATTTGACCAGAAGTAAATCACAAAAATCTGTAGACACTGTGGTTGAAGTAGAAGCACAAAATGCTGGAGAAGCTCAGCAGGTCGAACCGTGTCCGTAATGGAGCAAAGACAAAGATACAGAACCGACGTTTCGGGGTTGAGCCCTTCATCAATGATTGCAACAATGCCAGGAGGCATCTGAATAAAAGAGTAGGATGTGAGTGGCAAAAGTGGAGGGGGGGGACAGCAGCAATGAGGGGAAGGGGGGGGGGATGGTTGGGTTGTGGGGTTGAAAGAACCAAAAAAGAGAAAAGGGGAGGGGAAATAAAAGGCAAGCAGGTTTAATGGAAAGTAGTAAAGTCAATGTTCATGCCATGTGGCTGCAGAGCGCCCATTTGGTAAATAAGGAGTTGTTCCTCCAATCTGTGGTGGTCAAGGTGGGACGTTACATAAGGCCATGGACTGACATGTGAACGTAAGAGTGTGACCTAGACTTGAAATGGTTGGCCACTGGGAAGGTTGCTGTGGTTGCAAACAGTGTTGAGATGCCGAGGGAAGTGATCTCCCAGTCTGCGACCGGTCCCTCCAATGTAGAGAATGCCACAGAGGGTGGATTGGATGCAGTGAACAAGTCCTCTGGATGTACAAGTGAAATGCTGCTTCACGTGAAAGGCCTATTTGGGGGCCCCAGACTGTAGTGGGGGAAGAGGTGTGGGAGCAAGTGTTGCACCTCCTGTGGGCACAGGGTAAAGTGCCAGGGGTACGATGGTGGGTTGGGATGAGTGCACGAGGGAATCGCAGAGGGGGCGGTCCCTGAAGAAGGCCAACAATGGAGGAGAGGGGAAAATGTGTCTGGTGGTGGGATACTGTTGTAAATGCTGGAAATTCCGACGGATAATGTGTTGGATGCAAAGGCTGGTGGGGTGATAGGTGAGGATGAGGGGGATTCTATGTTTGTTGCATCTGGGGGTAGAGGGGGCAAGGACAGATGAGCAGGAAATGGGTGAGAGCTGAGTTGATAGTGGTGAAGGGGAAGCCACATTTGTGGAAGAAGGCAGACATTTCTGAAGCTCTAGATTGGAAGACCTAATCTTGGGAACAGATGTGACAGAGAGACAGAAACATTTGACCATGTCTTCAGAAAGGTGGTGGAATTGTTGGTGGGGGAACACTGTGCAAATTGACCATAATTCCTTCCACTTTCAGGTAGTCAAGGAAAGGGGTTAAGACTAGTCCTCAAATAAAGGTGTTAAATGGGGAGGGTGGGGCTGATTTTGATATCACAAATGAGGAAATGACAAAAATAGATTAGGAGCAGATGCTTGTGGGTAAAACAACATCTGATGAGTGGGAGTCTTATAAATGAGAATTAGCGAAAGTTCAGGAACAATATATTTTGGTAAGAGTGAAAGGTAAAAAATGGTAAAATTATGTAACCTGGGATGACAAAAGTTATTGAAGCTTTGATCAGAAAAGTGGAATCTCATAATGGGTAGAGTCAAATACACCCCTTCAGGAACTCAATAGACAATAGACAATAGACAATAGACAATAGACAATAGGAGCTGGAGTAGGCCCTTCGGCCCGTCGAGCCAGCACCGCCATTTTACAGATCATGGCTGATCACTACCATCAGTACCCCTTTCCAGCCTTATCCCCATCACCCTTAACTCCGCTGATCCAGAAGGTGCTGATGTAAGTGATCCCCAGTGAATTGATAGTTTAAATACAGAATTGACTGGCCCACAGAAGGCAAAAGGTGATGGTGGTGGTGGAAGGCTGCTAGACTGGCTGGAGGTCCATGTCCTGCAGGAATTGTTGTTTGTGATAATATATAAATGACTTGGATGGAAATGTAGGTGGGTAGTTTAGTGAGTTTGCAGATGATACAAAGATTGATTGAGATGTGGAAAATGTAGACGATTATCAAAGAACACAACATGCCTCAGATATAGGCAGAGACATGTCAGATGGGCAAGAGCAAGGTGTTGAACCTTGGGAGGTCAAAGGAAATTCACAGTGAATGGCATGATGCGCAGAGGGATGATCCGTAGCTCATTGAAAGTGACCACACAGGCAGAAAGGGTAAAGGAGGCACATGGTATGTTTGCCTTCAATAGGTAGGGCATTGAGTACAAAAGTAAGGAGGCTATGCTGCACCTATACAAAACGTTGGTTTGGCCACTCTCAGGATATTGTGTGCAATTCTGGTTGCCCCATTACAGGAAGGATGTGGAAGCTTTGGAAAAGGTACAGAAGAAGTTTACCAGTATGTCACCTGGCTTAATTTGGCAACATATTCATACACCAAAAGGCCTGTTCCTGTCCTGTTCTATGAGGAGAGTATTTAAAGAATTTAGTTGGGCAAAAAGAGATCATGAGATATTCTGACAGGTAAAACAACTGTCATTCTGAAAGTAGATCAGAAGTAAAAGTTGGCTGGGAAAGCATGGGTCCCCTTGAGACCCAAAGGACAATCTGAGGAACCAGGAAATGTTGGTGGTGTCCCAAAATTAATTCTCTCGATGATATTTAATAAGGAAAAAGATGTGGTGGGTAGGAAGAGCATAGGCCGGAAACATTAGTTACTCTTTACTTTCTATGGATGCTGCATGACCTATTGAGTTTCTCCAGCATGTTTGTGAATTACAGGTTATGGCTGGAGCCCTGACAGAGATTTTGGCATCTTTGTTAACCACAGATAAGGAAACAGACACCTGGAGAACAGTTGATATTTTTCCTCTATTTAAGAAGAGCAGCAGGAATAAGTCCAGGTACTGACAGGCCAGTGAGCAGGGCCTCAGTGGGGAAGGGTCTTTGATCGGCGGTGGCCAGGATTTTTTTGGTGAGAACTAAACTTTATTTTAATGCTTAAAAAGCCTCACCTTGTTGTTTGTTCCTGTATAAACACTGTTACAAGTGATTTGCTGTTCCTACTGGGCTATTTTTAAAAAGATGACCAGTTTTTAAAAAAAGTTTATCCGACATGGGCCTGGTCCTGACCATTTCGGATAATCGGAGTTGTATTTATTTCTGTTAATGGGAGGGCTGGGTGGGGTGAGGAATGGAGAATGTTGTCATTGTGAAGTGGAACAAAGTATATATTGTTTCTTTGGTGCTATTTGATCTGTGACACTCTTACTTATAAATTGTAACTTTGAAACAGTGAACTGTACCTCCAATTCCCTGAATATGCTTAGAGATTATTATAGCTCAGGGTGTGATTAAAAAGAGAGAGAGAAAAAAAGCAAAAAGTCCATTACAAAAGCTGCAATCGGAATGTGCATAATAAAAGGTATGGTCATTATTAGCCAAGGGAAGTGTCCAATTATGACATTTCCATGGCAACAGCTCTGGTCAGTCTTACTTGAAAGTCTGTGTATAATAAGTGACAACCGCTCATTGCTGATTAAATGAGCTGATGTGGTGGCTTAAATCAGCAAGTGGACCACAGCAGTCAGTATTGATGACCCTCACATTGAGGAGAGGGACAGCTTGAAGGGTAGCCTTCTCCTGGGGGGCTGGGGGGAAAGAGAAGAGTTGGAGGGGTGTTTAGCAGAAGTCAAAATATAGATTAGTCAGGAGCCATCTCTGGAGGGGGAGGACCAGAGGGGAGGCTGGTCCAGGTTGGAGTGAGCGGCACACGAGAAGCTCAACCCCCAAAGGGCTTCCTCCCGCAATCCTCTCTCCAGAGGATTTTAATGTCTCTGTGAGTCAACAGCAGGGTGATGTTGCTGAACTTCACCTCAGCCCTGAAAACTTGAATGGGTGCTCCCCGCTCCATGTACTCCAATCCCTCCAGGAGGGTAATGATTTCCTGGACTGTTATCCTGGTCACCAATCTCATGAGAGGCAAGACCACCTCTCTAAAGTCAAGGTGTGCAGTGGTGACTAAATAACCCACCAAGGTACCAGTCACCTTCAGATCCCCCCATAGATACCCATGATCAATGCTCAGTCCCTAACAACCCATGTCCCCCACACCAATGGTGTTCCACTGTGGCCAGCCGTGTAGGCTTCATACTAGGAGGCCAGGGAATCTGTTTCAGACCATAGTCTCCACCTGTTCCCATAGGGTGGTGCCATCATTGACACTTTCTGGGGGCATCTGAAAAGCATTGCCAATCATCTGTTGATCAGGCAGACCACCCAGGAAGCTCTCTTTCCATTGAGAGAGGCGGACATTGGGGGTCCCCTCATCCCACAGCCATGGCAGCAGCATGGCTAGGTGTTCACCCAGCCGCTGGTCCCCTTGCCCAGTTAGATCCTTGATGAAGTAGTCCTGCGACCACATATGGGCCCACCCAAGGCCCCCCATTTTCAGCTACCTCCTTGTTTTGGAGGGTCGGAGGTGTGCCTTCATGGCAGACCTGTGACCGTGTCATCATTTCTAGGGCTTGCAAAGGCTCAGGCACACAGGGGGAAGGACACATGTCAGAGGACTCAGTTTGCTCATGGTCACCATATCCATCCACCCAAACACATTGTCCCCCCCGCTGGACATTGAACTTTACCTGGGTCAGGCTGCCAGCCAGACCAGCGAGCTACTTGCAGCTGCTGCATTTCAATCAGATTGAAAGCTGCCTCCATAACTTTCATTTCCAGGTTGATCACTCGCACTTGGGCAGTGTGCATGGACTCCTGCAGTGCACAACAGTGATGCTCCAGGGTTTCTATCTCCCCATCTTTTTGGGCACTCCAATTACTTAAATTGAATGTGATACTCCACTGGCGCCTAAATAGGGATATCGGTAACCATAGGGCTCCCTCTAGCTTCAGGAGCCCAATTCCTCCAGGAGGGAGACTACGTGGTACCCTATCTTCTCTCAGTGGGGGTCCAGCCTGTTGATCCAGTCAACTGGCATGGATGGACCCCTGATGGTCGTTAGTCCACCTGGGGATTTTATATTTAGACCCTAGGGTCCCTTTCCAATCTTTGGGTCACCTCCTCTTTGCCTTTGGTGAGCAGGTATACAATTACACATGCACCCGACAGGACGCCCACACACACACTTGTTAGTTTGATCTCCTACATGGTTAAGACTCCACATGTGTCAGGCTGAAACCTTTTGAACCCTGTTCGCAGTGCTAACTGTCATTTTGGGAAGGGTATCAGGTTTGGTGGGTTCACTTGTCTGGACACAAGTGTTATAATCACATGTAACTTTAATTAATACACAGGAGACAAATGGGGAGAATGTTAAATGGTACTCAGTTACTATATTACTTAAATAATGATATGGACATTCTCATCTGACCTAGGTTAGACTCCAATACCAGTGGCCACCTATACTTTACACACTCACATACTTGATTATACATTCTACAGACAGGGACTTTCACACACACAGATTCTCAGGTCCCTGTACCAATGGGGTGCAGCTCTCTGCAAGCACTGATCCCTCACAATACTACGATTCAGCTTCAGTGTAGTGCACACCTTACCCACAAAACTTCCAGTGATGTCCACAGTAACAACCTGGCATGGAGCAATGTCTGGGGCAGAGAGGAAGAATGTGCTATACATCAATGTTTTCTACAATTCTGATCTGGGCTTTTAGCCAATAATGACCCTAGGTGATTTAAATTAGCCAACAGCAAGGTGTACACTAATGGGTGTCGAGCCTTGACTGACAGGCGATGTTGCTACCAAATAAGTTTCATGCAAGGAGGATACGTGACCATCCATAATACATAATATTCGACACAGGCAGGGAGACCACGTGTTTCTCCATAATCCACATATAACAGTGCTGTATATAACATGTTTGCCTTCAAAATATAAACATTGGGAATTTATGTTATCTACTTAACTCCTGTTTTTATTGTCTCCTTTGAATTTGTTTTAATGTACAGGCATACCCTGTATTACACAGTTTTGGATAGTGCAGGTTTTGATACAACACGCTCGATCCCCATCCTGAGCAAGCAGTCCCTGCCCTGGGCAGTCAGTCCCCATCCTCGGCGGACAGTCACTGTCCCAAGCTGAAGGCAGGCATCCAACGATCACCAGGGTCTGCATCTCTGCAGCCCTGAGACCGCCTTCACCACCACCCCTCTTCACCTGACGAATCATGCACAATGAGTATTGCGGGCTGAGTTTGCCGGAGACAGGCAGGAGGAACTGGAACTAAAGTAGTGCAAACGACTGTATATTAGACAAATATTTTCTTAAATAAACAATGTTCACTTATTGCCAATAAAGATCATCATTTTTCAATTTTATATATCCCTTTTAAATATTTTATCCATATGTTTGTGTAAGAATTCTAGGTAAAAGGATAAATAATTATAGGATTGGAACGTATTACATTAAAATACTTTGTAATACTGCTTTGAACAGTGCGTTGCCCATAACACTGAACTTGTTTGGAACGTATTAACCGTGTTATACAAGGTATGCCTGTATACTATTGAGGTAGGGCTTTTTCTTTACAGCAAGTAAGAATTTCAGTGTATATATACATTGTACATTGTATATGGCACTATTATTAACCTTGCATCACATTGGTTTGACTGCATTTGAAGCATTGAGCACAGCAATTGTCACCACGCTATAAGAAGGTGTGATTACCCTAGAGAGAGTGCAGAGGAGATTGACCAGAATGCTGCCTGGATCAGAGGACTTAGATATGGGGATAGGTTAGGTTTATATTTTTATACAAAGGATGCTTTTATCTGAAACTCTCTGCCAGAGGAGGTAATGGAAGACAAGTCCTGAAGGAATACTATTCTGATGTAGACAAAAGGGTTTGATGTAAATAGACAAAAAAGTTGGCATTGATGTGGAGTATGACTTGACTTTGTTCATTCCTATTATTATTTTAAACGGTTCAGTCTGAACCTACTGTCCTCTGTGTCCTTTTAAATTTTCCTCCTCTCACCTTGAATCTATGTCCTCTAGTTTTAAACTCTCTTTACTCTGGGGAAATGACTATCTCTGCCTTTATCATCTAACCTATTGTCTATGCCCAAGAAGATTTTTAAAAAATATATACTCTGATGTCACCCCTCAGCCTCCTCCACTCCAGGGTAACAAAAAAATCCCAGCCTATCAAGCTTCTCCCTATAAATCAAGCCTGCCTCGTGAATCTTTTAGGAATTGTACCGCTACTTCCCTATTTCTTTCAGATACTGAATTGATCAAATCAACTCATAGCATTAGAGTGAGGAACCAGGCCCTTCAGCCCAACTTGTCTATGCCCAACCTCAATAGTATACAGACATTCCTTGTGTAACACAGCTAATACGTTCCAATCAAGTTCAGTGTTATGGGCAATGCACTGTTTAATGTACAATGTCATCCCCACACTAGTCCCACTTTGATCTTCTAATTGTTTTATGAACCATTCTTTGGCTTGGCTTCGCGGACGAAGATTTATGGAGGGGGTAAATGTCCACGTCAGCTGCAGGCTCGTTTGTGGCTGACAAGTCCGATGCGGGACAGGCAGACATGGTTGCAGCGGCTGCAGGGGAAAATTGGTTGGTTGGGGTTGGGTGTTGGGTTTTTCCTCCTTTGCATTTTGTCAGTGAGGTGGGCTCTGCGGTCTTCTTCAAAGGAGGTTGCTGCCCGCCAAACTGTGAGGCGCCAAGATGCACGGTTTGAGGCGATATCAGCCCACTGGCGGTGGTCAATGTGGCAGGCACCAAGAGATTTCTTTAGGCAGTCCTTGTACCTCTTCTTTGGTGCACCTCTGTCACGGTGGCCAGTGGAGAGCTCACCATATAACATGATCTTGGGAAGGCGATGGTCCTCCATTCTGGAGACGTGACCCACCCAGCGCAGCTGGATCTTCAGCAGCGTGGACTCGATGCTGTCGACCTCTGCCATCTCGAGTACTTCGACGTTAGGGATGAAAGCGCTCCAATGAATGTTGAGGATGGAGCGGAGACAACGCTGGTGGAAGCGTTCTAGGAGCCGTAGGTGGTGCCGGTAGAGGTCCATGATTCGGAGCCGAACAGGAGTGTGGGTATGACAACGGCTCTGTATACGCTTATCTTTGTGAGGTTTTTCAGTTGGTTGTTTTTCCAGACTCTTTTGTGTAGTCTTCCAAAGGCGCTATTTGCCTTGGCGAGTCTGTTGTCTATCTCATTGTCGATCCTTGCATCTGATGAAATGGTGCAGCCGAGATAGGTAAACTGGTTGACCGTTTTGAGTTTTGTGTGCCCGATGGAGATGTGAGGGGGCTGGTAGTCATGGTGGGGAGCTGGCTGATGGAGGACCTCAGTTTTCTTCAGGCTGACTTCCAGGCCAAACATTTTGACAGTTTCCGCAAAACAGGACGCTGAAGAGCTGGCTCTGAATGGGCAACTAAAGCGGCATCGTCTGCAAAGAGTAGTTCACGGACAAGTTTCTCTTGTGTCTTGGTGTGAGCTTGCAGGCGCCTCAGATTGAAGAGACTGCCATCCAACCTTCTCTTAAATGACGGAAGGGATCCTGACGCAACTTCTTCATTCGGAAGTTCATTCCATTCTGCCACCACTCGCTGAATGAAAAAGCCACCTCTAATATTTCTCCTAAAGTGTTGCCCCCTTAACCTTAACTCATGGCCTCTTGTTCCAACCTCCCCTGCCCTCAGGGGAAAGAGTCTATTTATGTCTAGTCTATCTAGTCCTTTCATAATTTCCCAGACAGTTCTGGCAGAAAGAGAAGGAATCAAAACTTTCAATAAGGTCTGAGCCTCTTGGTCAGATACAGAACGCAAGAACCATAACTCCTTTCGCTCATATGTTTCTGGGCAATTCTCCATTAAGAAATGTGTGCTGATTAATTAATCAAAGAAAGAAAAATGTAGTCTCCTCAACAATAATTCTGGGCAAAAACGCATTATTTTCACAATTTTTAAACAACAGTTAGCACAACACTCTTACAGCGCCAGCAATTGGGACTGCAGTTTGAATCCCATCCTGTCTGTAAGGAGTTGATACATTCTCACTGTGTCTGTGCGGATTTTCCCCAGGAGCTCTGGTTTCCTCCCATCATTCAAAACGTAGCGGGGATTCTCGGTTAATTGGATGTAATTGGGTGGCATGGCTCAGAGGCTAAAATGGCCAGTTATCCTGCTGTATGTCTTAAAAAAAAATGTCCTTTCGGCCCATGGAACACATGCTGCCCAATTACACCCAATGAACCTACCAATCCTGTATATTTCTTTCAAGGGTGAGCGGAAACCGGAGCACCTGGAGAAAACCTATGCAGGTCACGGGAAGAGCGTACAAAGTCCTTAAAAAGACAGTGCCAGATTCGAAGCCAGGTCACTGATGCTGTAATAGCGATATCCTAACTACTACACAAACTGCGCCACCATCTCTAGAGCAAGTTTATTTTTGAAACGTCAATATAGAATGCGTGAACATAAAATATGCAGGAGTCCTCTTTTTGTTTGCTCTGAAAGCATTAAGAATGGGGTTGATATACATAGAGATTGATGCTCCACCCAGTGGAAGGTCGATATTCTTTAATGTTCTTGGAGTAAAAATGAAGTCAGGTTTCCAGCTTCTCATGATACCTCATCAGAAGGTGTGAAAATTAGGAAGAGAGTTGCAGGTTTTGGACAAAGCAATGACAAGGGATTGGTAATGTATCATGTGTGACTTGGATGGGAACGGTTTTGGTGTTGTGGTTTCTACTGTATGCTACCTTTCTTGAATTGTAGTTGTTACTGGATTGGGGGATGCTTTGGAAGAACATTAGTGAGTAACTGCAATGTTTTTTATGAATGGTACACATTGCAGATGATGTGTATCAGTGGTGGTATGAGCAAATGTTTCAGATGACTAAAGAGATGTCAATCTAGCATGCTGTTTAGTCCTGGATGGTGTTGAGCTAATTGAGATGTTGGAACACACTCATCCTGGCAAGTGGAGAGTGTTCAAAACACAGAAATGCTGGAGGAACTCAACCAGTCAAGCAGCATCAAGTTAAGTTTATTGTCATCTGATTGTACAAGTACATCCCAACAAAACAACATTCTCCGGTCCTCGGTGCAAAACATGTAGACACACAACCAAACATAACATACATACAGATAAATAATACATATGCTGGACAAATATTATATCTATAAAAATAAATAAATATTGTTTTGTTCAAATTATAGTCTCGCATGTTTACTGTGAGCAGTTCCTTTAATCATTCAGCATTCTCATTGCCCATGGGAAGAAACTGTTCCTCAGCCCGGTGGTGTTAGCTCTGATACTCCTGTGTCACTTCCCCAGTGGAAATAGCTGAAAGATGCTGGGTGTAGGGTGGAAGGAGTCCTCAATGATTCTCAGGAAGTGCAGTCACTGTTGTGCCTTCCTGAAAAGTGAGGAGATGTTGAGTGTCCACGATAATTATGTGAACTCCAAGAAACTTGGTGCTCTCCACTCTCTCTGCTACAGAGTTGTTGATGTGTAGTGGAGGGTGGTCATTCCTGGACCTCCTGAAGTCCACAATCATCTCTTTTGTTTTCTCCACGTTGAGACTCAGGTTGTTACTCTTGCACCATTTCATGAGATTTTCCACCTCTTCTCTGTTGTGCGATTCATTGTTGTTGCATAGAAACATAGAAAATAGGTGTAGGAGTAGGCCATTTGGCCCTTCAAGCCTACACCGCCATTCATTTTGATCATGGCTGATCAGTACCCGGTTCCTGCCTTCTCTCCATACCCACTAACCCCCTTGGCCACAAGGGCCAAATCTAACCTACACTTAAATATTGACAGGGAACAGGCCTCAACTACTTCCTGTGGCAAAGAATTCCACACATTTACCACTCTCTGAGAGAAGAAATTTTTCCTCATCTCAGTCCTAAAAAACTTCCCCCTTATCCTTAAACTATGGCCCCTGGTTCTGGTTTTCCCCAGTATTGGAAACAACTTTCCTGCATCTAGTCTGTCCAAACCCTTAAGAATTTTATAAATTTCTATAAGATCCCCCCTCAATCTTTTAAATTCTAGAGAATACAAGCCTAATCTATCCAACCTTTCTTCATATGCGAGTCCCTCCATCCCCGGTATCAGCCTAGTGAACTGATGAGGCCCAACTACTGCTGTGTCATCTGCAAACTTGATGGAATTAAAAGAGAAATTAGAAAAGCGTGCAATAAGGGAACAGCTGTCATCATGGGAGACTTTAATTTGCATATAGATTGGACTAGTCAAATTGGTAAAAATACAGAGGAGGAGGAATTCCTTGAATATTTACGGGACGGTTATCTAGACCAATATGTCGAGGAACCAACTCGGGAGCAGGCCATTTTAGATTGGGTATTATGCAATGATAAGGGGCTAATCAGCAATCTTGTTGTGCGAGGCCCTTTGGGTAGGAGCGATCACAATATGATCGAATTCTCACTCGACATGGAGAATGAAGAAATTAAAACCGAGACTAAGGTCCTGAATTTAAATAAAGGGAATTATGATGGTATGAGACGTGAGTTGAGTAAGATTGATTGGGTGGTGTTTATGGGGGAGTTGACTGTGGATAGACAATGGAAAGCATTCACAGATCTAATGGAGAAATTGAAAAAATCGTTTATACCAGTTTGGCATAAAAATAAACCAAAAAAGGTGACTCAACCATGGATAACAAGGGAAATTAGAGACAGCATTGGGTCCAAAGAGAGAGCATATCAATTGGCCAAAAAAAGTACCGCAACCGAAGACTGGGAGCAGTTCAAGATGCAGCAAAGGAGGACAAAGGGATTAATCAAGAGAGCAAAAATAAATTACGAAAGTAAGCTTGCGGCAAATATAAAAACCGACTGCAAAAGCTTTTATAAATATGTCAAGAGGAAAAGATTGGTGAAATCCAGAGTAGGTCCTTTGCAGTCGGAATCAGGGGAATATATAATGGGGAATAAGGAAATGGCAGACCAATTAAATTCTTACATTAGTTCTGTTTTTACAAGAGAGGATACAAATAACCTCCCAAGGATGTTGGGAAACATAGAGACTAATGCAAGGGAGGAACTGAAAGAAATCAGTATCTCTAAGGACATGGTCTTGGGGAAATTGATGGGATTGAAGGCAGATAAATCCCAAGGGCCTGATAATCTACATCCTAGGGTACTCAAGGAAGTGGCCATTCAGATAGCAGATGCTTTAAGAATTATTTTCCAGAACTTGATAGACTCAGGATCAGTACCCATGGATTGGAGGGTAGCTAATGTTACCCCACTATTTAAAAAGGGGGGTAGAGAAAAAGCGGGGAATTATCGGCCGGTGAGCCTTACATCAGTAGTGGGCAAAATGATGGAATCCATTATTAAGGATGTAATAGCGGAGCATATGACTAGCAGAGAAGGGATCGGACAGAGTGAACATGGATTTACAAAAGGTAAATTGTGCTTGACAAATCTATTGGAATTCTTTGAGATGGTGACAGGTAAAATAGATGGGGGAGAGCCAGTGGATGTGGTGTACCTGGACTTCCAAAAGGCTTTTGATAAGGTCCCGCATAAACAACTGGCTTCCAAACTCAAGGCTCATGGGATTGGGGGCAAAGTATTGATGTGGATCGAGAACTGGCTGGCAGGTAGAAGACAGAGAGTTGGGATAAATGGCTCGTTTTCTGAGTGGCAGGCGGTGACCAGTGGGGTACCACAGGGATCTGTACTGGGACCCCAGCTGTTCACAATTTACATTAATGATCTGGATGAGGGGATTGGATGTAATATCTCCAAATTTGCAGATGACACTAAGCTAGGAGGGGTTGTGTGCACGGAAGAGGGGGTTAGGAAGCTCCAGTGTGATTTGGATAAATTGAGAGACTGGGCAGATACATGGCAAATGCACTACAATGTGGATAAATGTGAGGTTATCCACTTTGGTAATACAAACCGGAGAGCAGATTACTATTTGAATGGCAATCGATTAAGAGATGGGGAAGTGCAGAGAAACTTAGTGGTACTTGTACATCATTCTCTGAAGGCGAGCATGCAGGTACAGCAGGCGGTTAAAAAGGCAAATGATATATTGGCCTTCATATCAAGAGGGTTTGAGTATAGGAACAAGGATACCTTACTGCAGCTGTACAGGGCCTTGGTGAGACCACACCTGGAGTATTGTGTGCAGTTTTGGTCACCTTATCTAAGGAAGGATGTTCTTGCAATGGAGGGAGTGCAGAGGCGATTCACCAGGCTGATACCTGGAATTGCAGGAATGACTTATGAGGAAAGATTGCGCAAATTGGGATTGTACTCCCTGGAGTTTAGAAGATTGAGAGGGGATCTCATAGAGACATATAAAATTCTGGCAGGACTGGACAGAATGAATGCAGATGGGATGTTTCCAATGATGGGAAAATCCAGAACCCGGGGCCATGGTTTGAGGATAATAGGCAAACCATTTAGGACCGAGATGAGGAGGAATTTCTTTACCCAGAGGGTGGTGAATCTGTGGAATTCATTGCCACAGAGGGCAGTAGAGGCAGGTTCATTAAATATATTTAAGAGGGAATTAGATATATTTCTTCAGTATAAGGGTATTAAAGGTCACGGAGAGAAGGCGGGGATGGGGTACTGAACTTTAAGATCAGCCATGATCTCGTTGAATGGCGGAGCAGGCTCGAAGGGTCGAATGACCTACTCCTGCTCCTATCTTCTATGTTTCTATGTTTCTATGACACTGTTGGAGCTGGATCTGGCCATGTAGTTGAGTCAGTAGGTGAACAGGAGCGGGCTAAGCACACAGCCCTGAGGTGCGCCAGTGCTCACAGTGATGGTGCATGATATTCTTCTACCAACACGGATAGACTGTGGTCTTTCCATTAGGAAGACCAGGATCCAGTTATAGAAAGGGGTGTTGAATCCCAGTGAGGACAGCTTCTCCTCCAGCCTCTGAGGAATCATATTAACCTCCAAGCTGAAGTCGATGAACTGCAGCCTAGCATATGAGGCGTCGTTTTCCAGGTGGGTCAGGATGAAGCGAAGCAACAAGGCTATAGCATCCACTGGAGATAAACATATATTCCTGATGTTGTGGGCCTGAGCCCTTCTCAAGGTATGAGTGAAAAAAGACAGGCATCTGAATTGAAGGCTGGGGAAAGAAAGGGAGAAGAATTGGGGAGAGAGAAGAACAGGCCAACAGGCACAAGGTGTTAATAAGATATGATAAGAGGAAAGGTGAGAATTGATTTCGGCTCTGTGAAAGAAGTCAGAGAGAAAAGGAAAGAAATAGAGGCAAAGCTAGAGGAGACAGGAGGGAAGACTATTTTTTTGGCGGGGGAAGGAAGGGGGAGAGATTTTTTGACATTTCTGATTTGTGGGTGGTAGAAAGGCTTTGGGAAGACAGGAGGCAAGATATTCGGCCCAGGATGTATACCCAGTGCAGGTTGGTATGTGTGTGGAAAGAGGTGCCGGAAGAACTGGTAGAGATAGGTACAATTATATTGTTTAAATGGCATTTGGTGTGGTAAATGGAGAGGAAAGGTTTAAAGCAGGCAAATGGGACTGGATTGGGCAGACAATCTGGTCGGCATAGGGAAGTTGGGCTGAAGGGTCTATTTCAGTTTTCCGACCATGATACCTAGTCTCTTTCATCTACTTTATCTTGATTTTCATGTGGCTGGTGCAGAACGTGGTCTCTCCACTACATGGTTTCCTGATTTTGGTGGAAGTTTGCAGCTTGGTGTTTCAGCCTCGCAGGAAGCTCATTTCATATGTGGGTGGGAGAATAGCTGAAACCCTTCAGGTCACCTGTTGTTTCGCTTGGTTATCACAATTTCCACCCACAAATCTCTCCATGTTGCTAAATAAAGTCACAAAAAATTCAGGAATAGTTCCCATATCTTCAAAGAATGGAAGCTGAGGATAGTTTATAAAATTACAATAGATAGAGAAGACAGTCAGATATGTGTTTAAAGAGAGGTGAGGGCAAAGTTTAAATGCAAAGTGTGTGGCAAGTATTTTGCACAAAGAGTGGTGGATGTCAGTAGTGTTGGAAGGAGATACAGTTGCAGTGTACAAGAGGCTTCTTGATGCAAAAAACAGAACATTACACCACAGTACAGGCTCTTCAGCCCATAATGACCTGACCTAAATAAACCGACTCAACAAACAACCTTTCCTACCTCAACTCCCATAATTTCCTATTTTTCTTGTACCCATATGCCTGTCTAAGAGTCTTTTAAATATCCCAGTTGTACCAGCCTCCACTACCACACCTGGCAGTGTATTCCAGGCACCCATTATACTCTGTGTAAAAAAAAACACCCCTGATTTCTCCCCTAAATTTTCCTCCCCTCACCTTATACCAATGTCTTCTGGTATTTGTTGTCACCCTGGGAAAATGTCCAGCTCTGTTAGCACGTTCTCCATCCAGGCAACATCCTGGTAAATTTCCTCTCCACCCTCTCCAAAGCTACCACTTCCTTCCTGTAATGAGGTGACTAAAACCGAACAAAATTTCCAAGTCTGGTTTCACCAGAGTTTTATAGAACTAAAATATTATCCCATGGTTCTTGAACACATTCCCCTAACTAATGAAGACCAGCATGACATAAGCCTTCTTAATTACACTATCAACCTGTGTGGCAACTTAGAGAGATATATGGATTTGGACCCCAAAATCCCTCTGTTCTTCCACACTGTTAATATCCAATCATTAACCATGTGTTCCACCTTTCAATTACTTTTTCTTCCAACGACGTTACTGTTATCATGGCTCTTTGAACAAGAAAACTTTGGAATCTTTCAGTTTATTATTTTGACCGTAAATCTTCCAGGTGTTAAACTGCATCTATCCCGTCTGTTATGTTGGCTCTGTTTCAAAGATTTGTGTGTCCCATGAAAAGGATTTGCAAATGAATGCAGGAGAAGATGTCATTTTAGGGAATGCCAGGCAAGGTTAAACGCCTATGTGGTAACTTGGATTATTTGCTTTCCATCTGCTCTATCTGAACTGGGCCAGAACTTGGTCAGAAGATTTAATCTTGTGGACAAGGATTTTATAGCCATTTGTTCTATTTATTCATTTTTCAGAAGCAATGGCAAGACCAAAACTTATCACCCATTATCCTGGAGAAAGTATGCATAGGAAATAATTAAACAGCAACAAGTGAATTTGACATGTATGATTTTGCCAATTTTAACATAAATTAATTTTTTGAGAGTGAAACTGCCACATCACATTCAGTTCAAGTTTATTATCACATTATTACCAGGTATAGTGATAAGGGCTCGGGCAACTCAACTGTACTATGTATACAACTATACAACCTTGGAGAGCAAGAGCCTGACAGCTATAATGAGACATATAAGATTACGAGAGCACTGTTGTGAAGATCGTTCTGGAATTGGATGGCTGCAGGGAAGAAACTATTTTTTTTAGTCTGTTGCTATGCATTTTCCCACTCCTGAACCTCCCCAGTGCGAATTGGGAGAAGAGAGCACGTCTGAGGAGGGGTGGGTTCTTTTGAACATTAGATACCTTCCCTAGGTAACCAGAGATGTAGATGGAGTTCACTGGATGGAGGAGGATTTGTGCAATGTTTTCAGCTGCATTCACCACCTTCTACAACTTACGATCTTGAGCAGAGCATCTTCCTACCCACACCGTAATGTATCGAGGAAGTATGCTTTTGATGGTGCACAAGGGGATGAGCTGAATTTCCTTGGTCTAAAAAGAAAGTAGAAGTATTTGTGTGCTTTTCCTGACCATTGCATCTACATGGTTGGTCCAGATCAGCTCACTGGAAATGCTTACTCCCAAAAACTTGAAGATCTTCAGTGCCATTTGTGTGGATTCTACTCTTCTTCTTGAAGTCTGCCATCAACTCCTTCATCTTACTGATGTTAAGAGTGGTTGTTATCTTGGCACCAGGCCACTAGACTCAGTCTCCTTCCTACATAGTAAACTTACACTGGTTTAAAAGAATGGATACAAGATTAAAAGGGGAAAGAAACATTTTCACATTGAGTTGAAGGGCTGTGGCAGAACAGAGATACTAACATTCACCATTAGAATACATTGGTGGATAAAAAATAAAGGCATCCAGCAAGATGGGTAAATATGATTAGAAATATTTACTTGGATATAGAGCAGCTACTGAAATGAACAAAAAAGTCTCTCCATGTTGCATATATTCAATATTGTTTTGCACACCAAGCTTCTGTCCCACTGCTGTCTGAAGCCTATCATTTGGTTATAATCCAGCCAAATAATTACTAACAGCTAATAGTTAATTAAGTAGCAAATTAGTCCTGTTATACCTGCAGCAAACAGGCTCAGGAACTTGCAACTTAATGCTCCAGGGAATACATAAAAAAAGTTATTGTCCCTGAAGAATGTTATTTTACAATGTGCTCCTGAAAGATTGTTTTTAATTATCCAGAGTTTCCATGTACTCCATTAACTGACAAAACTGGAACTCTTTCAGTTCCAGAAACTGACCTCCAGTTTTTATGCATTGGAAATCGTAAAACTGCAGATGCTGTGGTTATAAAGAGTTGATGCAGACATCTGGTTGATGGATTAATGAGGGCAGTTAGAGAAGGAGGAAACAAAAAAGGAATATAAAAGCCATGAAATCTAAGCCAGAGCTTCTCTCATTAATCCATCAACCAGATGGACCACATACCTGCATGCATTGATGGGATGGAGACAAAGTTTCAGAACCTTCAAGTTCCTGGGAGTCCATATTTCAGAACATCTCTCCTGGAGCCAAAATATTGAGTCAACTGTGAAGAAGGCACATCAAAGTACATTCTGCAGTTTTTCTTTCCTCGCAGGCATTTTCGATAGCTCTAAACAGAGAGCATTACATCTTTGTGGCAGCTTTACCAATAGAGAAAAAGGAAACGTTTCAGCAATATCAACATCTGAATTCCAATTTGTAAAATAGACTTACATAATAGACAAAGAAAAAATAGAGGTCAAAACACAATTTGGCTGCGGAGTAACAGATTCATACTTAAATGAATGACTGCAAACATTCATAATATATCCCGACAATAATGTACTGGAAAACTGGAAAATAGCAGCATTGGTTCATTTTGATCCTCACTTAAGACAAAGCATTCTTCAATGGTGAGGCTAGAAAAGAACTAGAGTAAAACACAAAAGTCTACTGATATTGTGAGTGAAGGAATAACACAATGCTGGAGAAACTCAGCAGGTCAAGCAGTGTACTTTATATAGCAAAGATTAGGATACATAACCAATATTTTGGGGCTGAGCCCTTTATCAAGGTATGAACAAAACTTTCCACTGTTACGAGCCCAAAGGACCCCAAAATCCAGCAGCAATAGATATTCATCATGACAAATAATTACTTAAACAAAAGTTGTTTTTAATTATCTTTAAACATGAAAATAGAATCAAATTTTAACTTATCTCTATTAACTTAACTAACCTAACTTTATCCCCTTCTAATTCTAAGCGCACATGTATGTAATGTGTGTGTAAATTTAAGAAAAGTTATTAGGTTCACAGTTCAATCTCACTTCTCATTCTTCCAAGTTCACTGATTGCAGGCAATTCTTATACTCTACACAGAATTTAACATGTATAAAGTTTACCAGGCTTTGGTGCTCAAAAGGTAAATGTTTACTGCTCAGGAAGGTTCTTTGTAGGTTTGCAGAGAGAAATTTATTTTTCCAGGATTTCCACAACTGAGGTATCACCATTAGTCACCTCAATGTCTTGCTGATGAAACTTGCCCCATCAGGGTTCTCCAGATGATAACCTCTTTCTTTCAGGTTATCACAGAGTTCCTTTCTGTTCCACTTATTCCAAGAGAAACATTAGACAGATAGCACTTCCAGCCATCCACCACTCTGGAGTTTCTGTTTCAGTTCCAACCAGCTTCTCCTGCTTATTTCAGCTGTGACTTTCTCTCTCCATCTCAGATTTCAACTGCCAGCCACATGTCCTTCTCTCTCTGTCTCACTTGCAAAACCCCCTCCTTCTCCAGCAAACAATAGGAGTTAGTCTTCTGCTCCCATCTGTTGTTTTTAGGTAAACAAGAACCCAGGAGTGACCTTTGAGTGAGCACTTTGCAGGAAGGTCAGAAGTCTTGTAAAAATTTTCAACACAGACAACCTGTCTCCAGTCCATTCATTTCATGACATCATTTCACCTAGCACCTACTTGTGAAATGTGCATAGCATTCTCCATAGTTTCTGTAAAGTCACTGAATATGAATTCTTCAGTATTTCAAATAAGATCTATTTTAAAATGTGTGTAAGTATGTAACCTACTCTTATTTTACCAATTTATCTCGCAAATACGTCTACAAATATTACATCACACTACATTTTGCTCATACCTAGATGATGGGCTCAAGCCTCAAACATTGGTTATGTACCTTTATTTTTGCTATATAAAGTATACTGTTTAACCTGCTGAGTTTCTCCGGCATCATATTTTTCCTAGAAAACTACTCTGGTTCACTAATTTACACTGACAGTGAGAATTACAGTAGGTTAGCAGTATTCAGTATGGTAGGCAGAGGGCTTTTAAGGTAGATCTACTTTTGGAAAGATTTCCATTGTTACACCTACATAACCTGCTAATTTCAAAATCAGGTGATGTCTAAAATGTCAACATTCTAAATTAATTAGTGTTTGAAAGGAAATTAATAATTTGTTAAATTGTGGAAAGGCATTAACAGCTGAGCTTGGTGGCATTTATCCAAGAAGCTTTTTTTGTTTCTTGGATCAGATGCAGGTAAGATTAATCTCATAATTAAAGAGAAAAGTTGCTCGGTTTCTCAGGAATAAAGCTGTGCAGATTAAAGCCTTTATTGCTAAGAAACAGTCAATACTATTTACAGTGGACTGTCCTATTTCATATCAGTGCAATGCACTATGGGATTCCTTGCACTGAATTTGGAAGACAGATTAAAACATAATACCTCAAAACACTTAAGCTAAGCTGCACAAGACCTCCTTGTGGGAAACAATTTCACAACTCTTGGTCAGACACTTGTGGTAAGTTACATTTGCAATGATCTACAGGATACTGCACCCAACCACATGTGGCTCAGATGAACTTCAATATCATATTTACTCTAGGTGCACAATGTGGATGTGATCAATTATTCTCTGTACTTAAAGAGAGGTAAATAATAGGATATAGTCCACTGCAAGGTGAATGAGTGTTTTTCTCCTCAAAATGACAACAGTCTCCATGTTTGCAAGTCTGGACAGCACTCCGGTTGTCAGCATGGAATGAAAAGATGGCACGGAAATATATTGGCACAGTCACTTTTTTCACTGCAGTCAAGACTGTCTCAATGTGTGAAACAGATCTCCCATTATCTTTCTGCTGGGTCCAGTCATCATGTACACCTTTCCTCATTAAATCTGCATGGCTTAAAATTTGTTTGAAGAGAATATTTCCTCTTCCTCTATTCCTCCAACCACTTCATTAGCCGGTAAAATTTCATATTGAGAAATTCCAATAACTTCCAACGGTGGATTTAGCTGGTGTGAGCAGAGACATTCCCTAGTGACTTTGCAGGTTCTCACTCCATCAGAACCAAAAGTAGCTCCATCCGGATTATGTATGAGGAGGGATGAGGGGAATAATTGCACCATTGCTCTTTTTGTAGACTTGAATTGACTCTGAAAATGGCTGGGGGAAGGTATACATTCATGACGTTCAATCAGAAAATGGAAGTTATTCTCTATCAACTTTAACAAAAAAAAACCTGTCATGGTAAACTTTTAGAGCAGTAAGGAAGCTCAGAGTTCTCCTGACCTTCTGGCTTGTGCATGGAACTGTGAAAATGTCAGATTCAACAACCCCATGGTCTTTCTGATGCTAAATCTAGGCCACAGCACGTGGATTTCAAAGTCTGTCGACAATATTTATGAAGGATTAAGGATAAGGATATTATGCTCAGTTTAAAAATCCTTAAGGATATTATCCTCAGTTTAAAAATTCATGAAATAGTCACAGGTTGTCAGTTTTCATTTTATGCTCTTTTACCTTGTAACTTGAGAGACAAACACAGCACATCTATTTTCATGATGTTGAAAGGAAAAACAACTACTACATCCAAGTCACTATTTTGGCAGACACAACTCTTGATCTCTCATGAAATGTCATTGACCTGAAACATTAAATCTCACTCTCTCCCCATAGATGCTGCCTGATCTGTGGAGCATTTTCACCATTTGCTGTTTTCAAGCCACTGTCCCTGAGCCAGGCAGATTTGGATTAAAGTAGCCTGAAATAAACTCAGCAAACCATCAGCCACATGACTCTGTCTAAATTTTCTGCCTGTCCTAGTTAAAGCAGGTTTTCAACAGTCTCAAAGAGAGACTTTTTTCTACTGCTTCTCAGTCTTTTCATTGAACTAGGATGGCTAAATCACTTACCTACTGACATTAGATTTACACTGGTGCATCTGACCAGCCACTGAACTCAGGAGTGCTCAGAGTACAGATGTGCTGAAGGGTGGGCTTGGATCCAAAAGGCATTCAACTCCTCGATTTACACCAGGCACAGCTGGTACAAGGCTGTCACCACATTCATTTGAGTAGGGTAATCTATCCTGACTAAAGAAAATGCTTTATTTTACTTTCCCTTCAAAAAATGTAATAACATTTTAGTATTTTGAATTAAATGCATTTTAAAACAAATATTTAAATTATAGAATTCTACAGCATAGAAACAGACCCTTTGGCCCATCTTGTCCATTTGTCTGCAACTGGCCGAGATTCCTTTCAACCTTTCCTATCCATGTACCTCTCCAATGGTCTTTTAAATGTTACAATTCCACCTACCTTTCGCACTTCCTCTTGTAGCTCATTCACAGGGGCCTCTCAAATCCCTTTAAAATCTCTCCCCTCTCATCTGAAATTTACACCCTCTCGTTCTAGAAGCAACTACTCTGGGAAAATGTCAGAACATTCTCTTTATCTATGGCCCTCAATTTCACCGTTACATCACTCCTCAGCCTCTTGCTCTCCAGGGAATAAAGAATAATTTAGCTACTCTGGGGGGGTTTGAAGGCAATGACTGTTTACCTTATTGATGATTTTATAAATCATTTTCTGAACCTCTATAAAGTCACATGATTTTATAAGCCGCTATAAAGTCACCCCTTAAACTTTTCAGGCTCCATGGAGAAACCTCCCAGGTTTTTCAGCATCTCTTTATAATTTAAGCCTTCCAGTCCAGATAACATTCTTAAGAATCGTTCTATTGGAGTAATTAATAAATGTCTCTAATTATTTTGGTATAATTTAAAAAAGCCTTTGAGGTGGGGGAAGTTTCCAGGATATGCTGCTGAGGGCCTTTCTCCTGCTCACACCCATCCCACCTCACCAGATGACCCTCAGGTTTGTGGGGGAGAGGCCGTCTCAGCTCACGCCTCAATAAACATTAAAAATGGTAGTGGGAAACACAGGGTTAATATCTCTAGTCTATCAACCTCATGGAGTTAAGACCACAAGATATAGAAGAAATAGGCTATTCAGCCCATTGAGTCTGCCCCACCATTTAATCATGAGCTGATCCATTTTCCCACAGCCTCACTGTCTGTCTTTCTCCCCATAACCTTTGATGCCCTGGCTAATCAAGAACCTATCAATCTCTGCCTTAAATACACCCAATGACCTGGCCTCCACACTGCCTGTGGCAATAAATTTCACAGATTCACCACCCTCTGGCTGAAGAATTCCTCCACACCTCTGTTCTAAGCAGATGCCCTTCAATCCTGAAGTTATGCCCTCTTGTCCGAGACTCTCCCACCATGTAAGACAACCTTTCAACGTTCAAAAATTTTCAATGAAATTTCCCTTATTATTCTTCTAAATCCCATTGAGTTCAGGCCAAGAGCTGTCAAACACTCTTCATATGATAACCCTTCATTCCCAGAATCATCCTTGTGAACCTCCTCTGTCTCTGTACCCTATCCAATGTCAGCACATCCTTTCTTGAATAAGAAGCCCAAAACTACTCAGTACTCCAAGTGTGGTCTCACCAGTGGCTTACAAAGCCTCAACATCACATCTCTGCTCTTACATTCAATTCCTCTTGAAATGAATGCCACATTTGTCCTGTAACAACTTCCTTAGGTACATTATTTTGGAAGACACATTCTCAATATGCCTTTTTTGTCAATGGGTCTGGGCATCTCTAAGATTGCTTTCTCCTTCCTCTTGTCTGGCTCCACACCTGCCTCTGACAATTTATCTCCCAGAAAGGTGATTCCCTACACACCAAACTGAAATTTTTCTCTGTTTAACTTTAATCCATACTTCTGGATGAGTTGTAGCACTTTGTTAAGCCTCTCATTGTGCTGCTTTTGTGTAGATCCCCCAAGGATCTTGTCATCCATGTACATACATACTCCATTTATGTCTTCAATGTTGTGCTCCATTGTCCTGTGGAACAGTTCAGAAGCTGAGGAAATTCCAAAAGGCATCCTCAGACAGGAGTATCCGCCAAACGGTGTATTAAATGTAAAGTATTTTATGCCATCATCATGCAGTTTTATTTGCCAGAAGCCCTGGGATACATCCAACTTTGCACCAGCTATCTCATTTGTAATTTCATCCTTTGTTGGAATCTGATGAGGTTCCTTCCTCATATTGGCATTCAAGTCTTTTGGGTCCATGCAGATGCGTAGGCCACCGTTCTTCTTTTTGACACACACCGTTGAATTCACCCATTCTGTGGGCTCCTCCACTTTCTTTATGACACCTAGTGCTGTCATTTGGTTAAGTTCCTGCTTGAGCTTTTCTCTCAGTGGCACTGGAACCTGCCTCGGGGCATGCACTACTGGCTGTGTGTCCTCTTTTAACTGTATCTTATAGGTAAATGGTAGAACTCCAAACCCCATGAAGGTGTCTGGAAATTGATCCAGTATTTCCTCTATGCTGTTCTGTGCATGGTCACTATTCATGTGATACACCCTCTTGATTCGGTTTAAGTGTTCACACGCTTCGTCACCAAGCATGTTACTATGAACCTGAGTGGTGCTCTTTATCTTTAACTTTCACCTCGAGTTTACATCTACCTTTCGCTTTGAGCAGTACAGGATTTGCATGGATGTACAGCTTTATCTTCATTGCTCAGAGATCAAATTGACCTTTGCCCCTGTGTCTAACTTGAAAGGAATATTTGTTCCATTTGTAGGCAATGACACATTCCATTTATCCTGCTTGACACTGTTCACTTCATGCACCACCATGCTCACGAAAAGGGTATCACTGAGAGCAGTTTCTTCTATAATGTCTTCTATAGTGTGTACACTTTTATTTTTGTTTAGGTTCCCTTTGGAAAAACATTGCTTTGCATAGTGATTCTGTCCTTTGTACTTATTACAGACTTTTCCATAAGCTGGGCATTGCTTTGACACATCTTTAGTGCCACATCATTTACAATTGAATGTCTCCATCTTTTTGTTAGTTCCTGTATCTCACGCGCGTGTGTGTCCAGACACTGTGGCTATGACTATGCCTTCATTTTCACTGGCTTTTACCAATTTTTTTTTGTGTGCTGCAGAGCTAATTCACTGATGTGGCATATCTTCACAGCTCCAGCTAAGATAAGCCCTGTCTCTTGCAGCAACTTCTCTCTCATTAATGTTATCATTAATCCTGAATACAATTTGATCACAGATTATTGAATCTTGTTGCGATCACTAATTGCATGTTCTTGCTTTTAAGTTTAAGTCTGTTAAAAAGATATCAAAGTGCACTCCCGGCAGAAGCGTGTGTGAGCAAAACATGTACCTCTTGAAGATTTCATTTTTCTTTGGTGACCAGTGTTCATTAAACATCTCAATAACCTTGTCGGATTTGCTCTGGTCTTCTGCCTTAGTAAAAACAAATGTATTGAAAACCTCTACTGCTCGAGGTCCCACCACGGTAAGTAGCAGTTTAATCTTTCATGTATTCAGTTTGCCATCAGTTTCAATCACTTACAGGTATAGCATAAAGCTTTGTTTAAATAGCCGGCATTTCCAATCTGTGATGATATGCTGCGGTACATCACTTGGCCAATAGTTGGCCTAGAGACATGGTACCCAGCCTAATGACATCCGACCACCAGGTGGGCATAGAGGACCCATAGTGTAAAGCCGAGGCCCGGGCTGAGTGCTCTCTCTAGCTTTCCCTGGGATCACTGCTGCAAGCAGCAAGCAGCCAACTATCTTTATGTGAGTGGAATAAAGCTGTGTTGCTCCAAACTGCATTGTGCCTGTGTTTTCCTTTGGTGCAGCCTGCCACAATTTATTCCACTCACATAAAATGTGGGCGATTCCACTCGAGCATGAGGAGGGGGACAAATCCTTCATGGTTGAGATGTGTGCGAGCCCCCCAAACCTGGTGGAGACTGGCTTGGACACGGGGATGAGAGTGAGGATGCCGGGCCCTCAGCGGACACCTACCAGGTAACGCCGATCCCTGGAGTCCCACGTCCATCAGTGGAGGCGACAGTCCCCAGCCCCAGCGCTATTGGGGGACCTAGAAATGAATCAATGGCAGCACCTCTTAACGATGTTACAGCCGTACCGCCTGGAACTAGACCCTTGGGCACCTTACGCATGCACGCACTTTCAGCTGCTGGAGACATTGTTTCCTGAACTATGCTCACGTGATGATGCTGACTGCATACCCAGAATACCTTTTCATGCTGCTGGTGGCCCAGCTGGGAGACCTCCTATATGCGTTAGTCCAGGACTGCGTCTCATACAGGGAGGCTATGGACATGCTCCAATCCCACTATCTCCAAGGGGGAGGTGAAGTACATATGAGACACCGTCTCCTGACCAGAAGACAGCAACCAGGGATTCTGGGATTTAATGCTCTCAGTAAGAGCCCTAGCATGAACATGGAACTTCTGCGCGAGAACCCCACAACAAATAGCGCAGGACTTGATGAGGGACATGCTAGTGGCGGGGGTCCGGTCAAACGAAATCCGCCAGCGGCTGTTAGAACAAACCACGGTGTCCCTGGAAGAGGCTGTGAGGGTGACAGAGGCTATGGAGACAGCTAGAAACAACCTTGGGGAATACCTCCCTGACCACAGTGCCAAGCCCCCCACTCCAACCCTGCTAGACTTGCTGACACCCCGCCAAGATCGAGCCGATAATGAGGAGATGACAACGGCTGGAGCAACAGCAGCTCAGCCAGATGTGACCCATAGATGCCAGTTCTGTGACCAAAACCCCCACCCTCGGGCACACTGCTAGTCAAGAGATGTGGGCTGCTCGAATTGTAGAAAATGAGGCCATTATGCTCGGGTCTGCAGGAGCCCACAGGCAGCCACCAAGAATAAGTGGGTGGCGGGATAGCTCTGCTTCTTCCCCAGGTCAGCCAGGAAGGAATGCCATGTGTGCCCAGATGGAGCGGCCATTTTGGACCTGGGATCCAGCGGAGGACCGCATGCTGGCTTCCCTCAGAATCAATCAGGCAAGTCCACACTATTTGTCAGAGGCTATGGTCTCCATGAAGTTGAACGGGTTGAAATGTAAATGTCTGTTGGATAGCGGTAGTACGGAGAGTTTCATAGAGCTGAAATTAACCGAAGACCACGGGTTCCCCATATACCCCAGCAACATGGCAAGCTAGTGTCAACAACCTCTCAGTGGAAGTAAAGGGGTACTGTGTGGTGGCACTAGAAATTAAAGGGAGGGAGTATAGGGACTTCCATCTGCTGGTCCTGGAACAGTTCTGTGCCCCGTCGCTGTAGGGATTAGACTTCCAGTGTCAGCTGGAGAGCCTCATGGTCATCCACAATGGACCACAGCCCACGCTAGTGCTTACGAGCCAAGAGCGCTGTGCGCTATCGGTCCTTAATATTGAGCCCCCCTTATTTACCCACTGCACTTCAAACTATAAACCCATAGCCAAAAAGCAGGAGGAACAGCCCCAGAGACAGAGTTTTTATTAAAATGGAGACAAGCAGATTGCTTCAGGTGGGCATTATTGAACCTAGGTAGAATAAAGCTGTGATGCTCCAAACAGCATTGTGTCTGTGGTTTCCTTTGGTGCAGCCTGCCACACAGTCCATTATACAGCATTAGGAGTTTGAACTCTCCATATTTGGTGCAGCCTGCCACACAGTCCATTTTACAGCATTAGGAGTTTTGAACTCTCCATATTTGGTGCAGCCTGCCACACAGTCCATTTTACAGCATGAGGAGTTTTGAACTCTCTATTTTCACTGGTGATATCGACTGTTACTCTGTGTGTTTCTTTTTTTCTTTCACTCCTGTGCACAGCAGAACTTGGCTGTTTCTTCCAGTCCTGGGACCATGTGATGTTTTTTCTATGGCAATAAAGAAACTTGGGTTCTTTTTAAAACATCTAGATTTATTAATTAAGCAAACAGCATGAAGGACAGAACATATACATCCCAGTCCTCATGTGGAGGCATCCATCTTGAATCTACCCAAGATGCAACATTTCTCAGATGCTACACACTCCAACTCCTCCTGGTGGTAGCACTCTATTGCTACTGTGATGGATTATATCATATTTTATATTGTATATAGATAGGTTTTTGAAGGAGATAGATTGTGGGGGTAGTGTAGGTCACAAACACTTCACAGATCTCATTTAAAATGCCAGAGCTTTGCTCAAGCCAGACAGTCCAGGCTCTGAGTGCTTTTGCAAAATCTTTGAAGGATGCCTATAGTCTTCACAAGTAGGTGTTAATTGGACATGCTGTGGAATAATGGATTATTGTTCCAATCTGTCTGGATGCCATTTTCTGTTCTAAGAAAGTCATGTGGTTTTGCAAGGGGGGGGGGGTGGAGAGAGAGAGAGAGAGAGAGAGAGAGAGAGAGAGAGAGAGAGAGAGAGAGAGAGAGAACTGGTTTCTGCAGTCATGGCAAGCTGGCAGCTTGTTGCAACCCCATTTTGAAGATGGGTTGTGAGTTCTGAGTTCAGCCTGTTGAAATCCCTTGTGGTCCATACAAGAGGAAATAGAGTGTTTCATCTGAAATAAGGGAAACAAAAGGAACTCTCTGGTGACCTGCAGAAAGAGGTTATCATTTGAAAAACCCTGATGGGGCAAGTTTCTTTGGCAAGACACTGAAGTTACTGGTCAGAGGGAATCAGCTTGTGGGTGTCCAACAAGCAACACATCTCTCTCTGAAACCAACAAGAGCCTGCCTGAGTGGTAACCAATTACCTTTAAACACCAGAGCTTGGGGAAAATTCATAAATGTTAAATTCTGTGCACAGTTTAAGAATTACCTGATATTGGTGAACTTGGAGGAGTGAGAAGTGAGATTGGATTATGAATCAAATAAGTTTTCTGAACTTATACACACACATGACATACACATGTGCTTAGAGTTAGAAGGGGTTAAGTTAATAGTAATAAATTAATGTTTGATCATTTTTTTATTTTAAAAGTAACTTTTGCTTGAGTAGCCATTTAGCTTGGTGAATTTCTATTGCTGCTGGGTTTTGGGGTCCTCTGGGCCCGTTACACTACAGATCAGACATAAAATCTGATTCAATTTCAGGTAGATGCTAGGGAGGTAAACACTGTCTGTGCCTTTGTATCAGGGACTGGGGACTGAAGCAATGATGTTGCTTTGTTGGAGGAAATTTATTCTCCTAAAATAATACACATCAGCCAGCCCGTCAGAGTGAGAGGTTCATAGGTCATCAGCGTACAGTTGGAAATTGCTACCATGTTCTTGGATGATATTGTCCTCTTCTTGTGGATTTCTTATCATGGAAAATAAATTATTACTATCCATGTCTCAATTTTTTTTACATCTTGCAGTTTTCAGTCTCTTTTACTCCACAGAAAACAAGGCCTACCTCTCCCCATAACTGAAGTCCTTCAATCCAGGCAACATCCTGGGGATGTTATAGGGTGATTTAATTCAGATTACAAAATTGTATCAAAATTATTAGCGAATCGGTTAGTTAGATTTTTGCCAAAATTAATAAATATGGATAAAACTGGTTTTATTAAAAATAGAAGAGTGGCAGATAATATAGTTAAATTTTTAAGTTTGATAAATATAGTGTAAAATAGAAAGATTCCAATGGTAGCGGTTGCATTAGATGCAGAGAAAGTATTTGATAGATTGGAATGGGATTTTCTTTTGTTTAAAACACTTAATGCTTTTAGAATTCCAAATACGTTTATAAATTGGATAAAAGCATTATATGATCAACCAAAAGCAAAAGTGATTACAAATAGACAAATATCAAAACCTTTGTTAGAAAGATTTTCTAGAATTAGCAATAGAGCCATTAGCAGAAATAATTAGAATTGATAAAGAAATCAAAGGATTTAAGATAGGTAATAAAGAACATAAAATTAATTTGTTTGCAGAAGATGTTATAGTATATTTAATGAGACCAGAAATATTGTTAAATAAGATGAATATGAGATTAAAAGAATATGGATTAGTATCAGACTATAAAGTTAATGCTGATAAAAGTGAGGTGATGCCTATGGTGCATATGAATTACTCACAATGTAAAAGATTGACAAAATTAAAGTGACAAAACAATGAAATTAAATATCTAGAAATAAAAATTAATAGAAATATAATAATTTGCTTAAGTTAAATTATCTCCCACTAATGAAAAAGATAGAAGAAGATTTGAGAAGATAGAAAGATTTACCAGTAATGTTAATAGGATGGGTGAATTGTATTAAGATGAATATTTTCCCCAAGAATACAATATTTATATCAATTATTACCCATTAATTTACCTGAATTATTTTATCAGGGTTTGAATAAAATTATACAAGAATTCATTTGGAAAGATAAGTTGTCAAGAATTGTTTTTGAAAAATTATTGGGGAAATTTGATCAGGCTAAAATTACAGTATTTTAAAAATTATTATAAAGCAGCTCAATTGAGATTTTTATCCTCCTGTTATTAAGTATGTGAAAAAACAGCTTGGGTTCAGATTGAAATTAATAAAATTGGAGAAACCATCCCAGAAAAATTTTTGTATAAATGGAATAGTGAACTGTTCAAAGGAAATATGGAGGTACCAATTTTGAAACATATATTAAAAATATAGAATTGAATTCATATGGAGAGAGGAATTAAAAATTATTGATTACCAAAAATGTTGTTAAAACAAAATCAACTTATTCCCTTAACTTTTAATAATTCTTTATTTGATAGTTGGAATAGTAAAGGTTTACAGAGGATAAAAGATTTTTTTTAAGGATCATTCTTTTTAAATTTTGAGCAATTAAAAGATAAATATAATATACAAAATATTATAATTTGTGCATATTACCAATTAAAATTGTACTTAAAAATAAATTAGGAACAGATTTGAGACTCCCAGAGCAAAGTCAATTTAAAGGTATAATAATAGATGCACTTATTATTAAGAAATTTATTACTAATATGTATGTAAAATTACAAGGAAAAAATTAAACAAATCAAAAATATGATGGGAATGAGATTTAAATACAAATTCAAGAGGAAATATGGCCAAAATTGTATCAAGAGAGTGTTACAAATACAGTTAATGCTAGATATCAAATGGTTCAATATAATTTTCTTCATCAATTATTCCACATAAATTAAATGGACTTAATTCTAATCGGATAAGTGTTTTCGATGTACTAAGGAAACTGACTTTCTTTTACAATCTGTATGGTCCTGTGGAAAAAGTGGAAAGGTTTTGGAATGATTTCAGTGTACTACTCGGACAGATTATAAAAATAAAGATACAAAAAGATCCAAGAATACACTTACTTGGGAATATATATGAAAAAGATATAAAACTGAAATTGGATAAATATCAAGAAAAAATTTTAAGTATTGCAATAACGACTGCAAAGAAATGTATAGCGGTAGCATGGAAAACGGAAAATGTGGTATTATTAGGCAGATGGCACAATGAAATGCAAAATTGTATACCTTTAGAAAAAATTACATATAGTCTAAGAAATCGAGTTGACATGTTTTTAATTTTATTTATTAGTATCAACATACATTTCAAATTAACTTGCTATAATATTACAGAATAGATACTAATTAATTTTCAATGTTCATCCCCCATCTCCCACCAATCCTAACCCCTACAGAAAGAAAAAAGGATAGAAAAAAAGAGAAAAGAAAGAACACATTCATCAAAATAATTATAACCACATTAATAATACCCTAATATTTCTTGATGAATATATCATTTCCAAGGGGAGAATTAGATTAGAAGGTCTGGATTAGTCGATATTCATAAATCTCATATAAGGCTCTCATATTTGACAAAATTTATCATAATCATCTCTCTCATGGGAGACAATATTTTATTTCATCAAACCATTCTTCTATTTTCACATTATTTTCTAATTTCCACATTTTAGCTGTATTATTGCTGTTGCTAAACTCAAAAATCTCTTTTTATATTTATCTAATTTCTTCATCATATATATTGCCCACAAGAAGAATTCTTAAATCTAATTTAATCCTCATTTTTAATATCTTCTCTAAAATAACACATAGTTCTTTCCAAAAATATTTTACCTTTTCATATATCCATACTGAGTGCAAAAAATCACCAATCTCTCTTTTACATCTAAAACATTGAGCAGAGAGATTCAAATTAAATTTATAGGGTGTATAATACATTTGACATAAAAATTATATTGAACGATTTGATATCGAGCATTAATTATATTAGTTACACTATCTCTATATAATTTCATCCCTATACCTTCATGAATTTGAATATTCAAATCCTGTTCCCATTTCATTTTAGTTTTACAGAAGTCCTTCTTTTCTGGTAATTTATTATACATAGTAGTTATGAATCTTTGAATAATAACAGCATCTGTTATAACATATTCAAACTGACTATATTTCAGAAGTCTCAACTGCATTCCTATTTTTTCCTTTTAATATGATCGTAAAGAATGGAGGACAATCGCCTTCCCAAGATCGTGTTATATGGCGAGCTCTCCACTGGCCACCGTGACAGAGGTGCACCAAAGAAAAGGTACAAGGACTGCCTAAAGAAATCTCTTGGTGCCTGCCACATTGACCACCGCCAGTGGGCTGATATCGCCTCAAACCGTGCATCTTGGCGCCTCACAGTTTGGCGGGCAGCAACCTCCTTTGAAGAAGACCGCAGAGCCCACCTCACTGACAAAAGGCAAAGGAGGAAAAACCCAACACCCAACCCCAACCAACCAATTTTCCCCTGCAACCGCTGCAATCGTGTCTGCCTGTCCCGCATCGGACTTGTCAGCCACAAACGAGCCTGCAGCTGACGTGGACTTTTTACCCCCTCCATAAATCTTCGTCCGCGAAGCCAAGCCAAAGAAAAGAAGAATTGATAATATGCAAATATTGTATTATGTAATATCCTGTATTTCTCCTTTAATTGATCAAATATCATAAATAATTAACCTCTAAAACAATCTTGTATTTTCTATATACCTTTTTCATACCAATTATCAAATGAAAAATTATTCATTGCAAATGGAAGAAGCTGATTCTGTTTTAAAGTCAATTGAGCCAACTGATAATTCCTTATGCCTCTTTCCACATGTATCTCATTCCACATTCGAAACAAATGCCTTAAAATTGGTATTCCTTTCTACCTTTAAGAATTTCATAATTCCATTTATTCAATATTTGGTCTGGACTTACTTCACCTATTTTATTCATCTCAATATCTACCTACAATACTTTTTCTCCCCTTTGATACCAACAAGACATAAACCTTAATTGAGCTGCCTTATAACTTAAAATTTGGAAATTGCAAACCCCTTGATTTTAATTCCATGTCAATCCTTCCATACTCATCCTTGCCGACTTCCCTTTCCATCAAAACACCTGAACACTCTTAATTGCCTAAAAACATGTCAGGTACCTTAATTGGTAATGTTTGAAATAAATATTGAATTATAGGAAAAATATTAATTTTAACACTATTCACCCATCCTATTAACGTTATTGGTAATTCCTTCCATCTTTTTAAATCTTCCTTCAGTCTTTTTTTTAAAGTGGTATATAATTCAATTTATACAAATTATTCAGTTGGCTACTTATCCTTATCCCCATATATTTAACCTCCTCATTTTGCCATTTAAATTTTACTAACTTTTTACATTGTGTGTAATCTGCTTTAAACAATGGCATAATTTCACTTTTATCCACATTAAACTGATATCCTGAAACTAATCCATATTCTATTAATCTTTAATTTAATATGTTCAATGAAATTTCAGGTTTGGTCAGATATACTATAACATTATCTGGAAAAAGGCTAATTTTATGAACTCTATCCCCTATCTCAAAACCTGTAATTTCCCCATTCCTTTAAATTATTTCAGCTAGCAGTCCTATTGCCAATAAAATAAGAATGGTGAAAGTTGGCAACCCTGTCTAGAAGACCTTCCTAATCTAATCAAACCTGATATTTGAACATCTACTGTCATTTCGCATTAGGTTCATAATACAATGCTTTTATTTCTCTGATGTCTCAGGGAATCTGAAGTTATCTAATATCTTAAATAGAAAGTCCAATTCTAATCTATGAAACACTTTTTCTGCATCTAAAGTAATTGACATCACTGGAACTTTCCCTATTTGAGTCACATTTATCAAAATTAAAAAACCTCACTCTATTATCTGCTGCTTCCTTTTTGTTATAAACCCCGACTAATCCATATAAATCAGTTTTGGAAGTAACTTAACCAAATGATTAGCCCAGAATTTGGATACAATTTTATGATCTACATTTAACAAAGATATATGTCTATATGAAGCAGTTTGCAATGGATATGTTCCCTTTTTTGGTATTACCATTATCAGTGCCCTCTTAAAGGATTCTGGTACCTGTACATCATTTACTTCTCTTATTTGATCTCTTTAAAAATTGGTACAAACAAATCCTTAAATTCCTTATAAAATTCAACTGGAAAACAATCTTCTCTTGGTGCTTTATTATTTTGCAATGTTTTTAAAACCTTGTATATTTCAGCTTCTTTAAATGACTTACATAATTCTTCCTTCTCCTCATCATACAAATTCGGTAATTGGATTTGTTGCAAATATTGCTCTATTTTAATTTCATCTCATTTGAACTCAGACTTGTATAACTTCTCATGGAACTCTCTAAAATGTTCATTTAATTCTTTCGATATAAACCATCTGACCATTTTTGTCCTTCATTGCTACTATAGTTCTAGATATCTGTTCTTTAACTGCCATACCAACATTATATGAGCTCTTTCTCCAAATTCATAATATCTGTTTAGTTCACAAAATATCTCTTTCAACTCTATATGTTTGTATCATATTAAGCTTAACCTTTTTTTTTCTTTCCATTAATTTCTTCCTTTCTTCATTTGGACTAATTTGTATTGTTTTCTCTAGATCAGTAATTTCCTTTTCTAATTGATCCACTTCCCTTAAATAATCTTTTTTAAACTTTACCGCATAATTTGTCCTCTCAAATATGCTTTTAAAGCATCTATATAACAAATTTATTTTTATTTTCCATAAAAATCTTAATTTGTTTTTGTACAAAATCACAAAAATCTCTCCTTTTCATCAACATCTTATTTAATCTCCACCTGTATCCACTTATTTTTATCTTCTTCAGATACTATTGACAATAACAAAGGGGAATGGTCTGAGATAGTACATGCCAAATAGTGCACCTGTTGTACTCAAGATTGAACTTGAGCTGTCAATAAAAATGTCAATTCATGAATATGTTTTATATTGAAAAGAATAAAATGAATAATCCCTTTCATTCACATGCATTTTCTTCCAATTAGCTTTCAATCCCATATATACCATTAATTCTTTTAATTCTTTAGACATTTTACTATCTTCTACATATATTCCCAATCTATCAATTTTTGAATTTAATGTCAAATTATAATCTCCTCCCATCAAAATTTTACCATTAGAATTTGATAATTTCATAAAAATATCTTCATAAAAATATTTGGAGTATATAAATTCAACTAAGTCCAAATTTCTGAATATATCTGACATTCTACCATAACATATCTTCCTGCCACATTCTTTTCTACATTTAAAATTTTTACTGGTAGATTTTTATTTATCAATATTGCAACTCCTCGAGCCTTTGAATTAAGTGAAGTCACCACTACTGTACCCATCCAATTCCTTTGTAATTTATTTAATTCCTTCTACACTAAATGTGTTTCTTGTAAAAAAAGCTATATCTATATTATTATTTTTCATAAATACCAATATTTTTTTGTACATTTTATTTGGTTTTGTATCCCATTAACATTAAAACTCATAAAATTAATGTTCCCAATCATTTTTAGAAATTAACCCCTCACTCAACCAGCCTTCACCCTCCAAGATCCCCTTTAACATAATAACGGCATTATTCTTCATTAGATCTATTGTGTCAATAAACATGTAGAAAAAAGAAAAGTTGCAAAACAAGAAAAGATGGAATATCCCAAAAAAGACATACCCTTTTTATTACCCCTATTTATAGGAGTAGTAGACCAACCTGTACACATGATTCAGTGGCAGTCACCACACATTCCCTTTGCCCACCCCCCCCGAATCTTACACTGACTAAACCTTACATATATCATCAATTATTTAATGACCTATTAATATTATTTTTAGCTCCCTACCCTTATAATTAAAGAAAAGTCAAATAAATGCACAATCTTCCAGTTATACCATCAAACAGTGTACCTCCTCCTCCCTTACTGCCCATCTTAACAAGCAAAGATTTAAAACTTTGGCTTCTTCAGGATCTGAAAAAAATCTACTCTTATCATCAAGAAAAATTTTCAATATAGCAGGGTATCTTAAAACAAATGCATATTCCTTTTTCCACAAAATACTTTTAACTATATTAAATTTCTTTTTCTTTTTCAACAATTCAAAACTTATATTCGGATAGAAGAAGATCTTGTTTCCATTGTAGATCTTGCCTTCACTTGCTTTGCTGCTAGTTCCAACACTCTCTCACACTTCATAGCGAAGGAAGTTAACCAATATTGGACGAGGGTTTTGTCCTTCATGTGGTTTTGGTCTTAAAGCTCTATGTGCTCTCTCAATTTCAATGTCTTCTTTAAATTCTTCAATTCCCAATACTTGCAGTATCCAACTTTGTAAAAATTTATTCATATCTTGACCTTCATCACCTTCTTTCAGCCATACAATCTTGATGTATTTTATAAAAAATTTCAACTTGGGGGGGGCGTGTCACATGATGATGTGGAGTTAGTATCATGATCCCTACTCTCCCCATAAAAAGTATTTTAAAAAGTGTCCAAAAATGTAGAAAAATTTAAATTAATAGTGGAGAAATCCATTGGAAGAGGAGAAAAGAATAGGATATCACCAAAGAAAGAAAAAAACTTGCTGTCACCGTACTGGAACTAGAGAAAGAAAAAGACAAAGAAAAAGAAGCAAGGCCTACCTCAAAGAAGGAACCTGGAGCTGTTCGTAGGCTGGTCCTCTGTAGTGAACGCCAGGGAGTCTTGAGCTCTTTCAGTCAGGGTCTCCGCTTATAATGGCCACTGGCAACTGAAGAGGAACAACTTCTGAGCAGGTGCGACTCCTCGTGCCTGCGCAGAGAAGAAAAATAAAATGAAGGCACTTTAAAAAAAAATCCTGAACCCGACAGCTCTGGGGGAGAACCTAGTGAAGAGCTAATAGAGGTAGAAGTTGAATCGGACACAGAACAAGGATTCAGAGAGGTTGGTAAAAAAACTTTATTATTGGCTTTGGAAGTTAAAATGTATATGGGCAATTTATAGCGATCTCTGGAAGAATCATTGCAACAGACTCTTAAAGTCATAATCTGATAAAGTGACAGAAACCAGAGAAGTGACAGGTCAAGTGCAGGAGACTGTAAAGTAAATGGATAAGAAATTAGAAGTTATGTAAGAAAGAATAAAAGGAAATGAATTGGAAATACAGCAACTAAAAGACCAGGTGAAAAAATTTCAAGTGGAATCAAAAATAATGAAGGACCAGCTTCGTGAGAAGATGGACACTTTGGAAAATTATAGTAGTACCATTTTTGGATTTCATGAATAAAATTCCATCCACCTTCTCCACTTTATCCACCCCGCTCAATTAGAAGCTATAAAACTAATTAATGAATATTATAAATGCTAATAATATGTAGAAGTAGGTGTTCTTTTTTTTTCTTTTGGAAGGGAGCAGGTTGGTGAGAAAAATTAAAATTTTTTTGTATCATTGTGTATGACAATTGCTATATTACTAAATTATTTATTTTTGTATTGATAAAAATGATAAATTTTTTAAAAATCCATTCTTACTAAAGTACATATCCGACCCTTTTCTTACCATAAAATGCATTACCTTGTACTTGTCAGGATTAACTTCTACCTGTCAACACTTTAGTCATTTTTCCATCTGATTGATATCCTGATGAAGCTTTAGACAAATTTCTTCTCTAGCCACACTAAAACAAGTCATCTGTCATCCAATCATTTCATGATCATATCTATATTCACATCCAGATCATTAATAGAACATTACAGCACATTTCAGACCTTTCAGCCCTCAATGTTGTGCTGACCTATATATTCCTACCGAAAGAATACTCTTCCAACCTTGTAACCCTATTTTCTTTCATCCACGCATCTTTCTAAGTGTCTCTTAAATGCTCCGAATGTTTCAGTCTCCACCACCACCCATGGGAAGGCATTCCAGGCACCCACATCTCTGTCTGAAACTTTCCTACTTTCACTTTGTAGAGATAACTTCTGGTGTTTGCTACTCCCACCCTGGGGAAAAAAGATGCTGGCTGTCTACCTTACCTATGCCTCCCAGGATCTCGTAGACTTCTATTAAGTCACCTCTCATCCTTCTTCACCACAAAGAGAAACATCCTAGCTCTGCTAACCTTGCCTCATAACAGTTACTATATTTTCCAATCCAGGCAACATCCTGGTAAATTTCCTCTGCACCTTTACATAGCTTCTACATAGGAGGTGAACAGAAATGAACACAATACTTTAATTGTGGTCTCACCAGAGATATGTAGAGTTGCAATGTGACTTCTCAACTCTTGAAATCAATTCCCTGACTAATGAAGCCTTACATCCTATTGGCCTTCTTAACTATCCTTTCAACCTGAATGGCAACCTTGAGAGATCTATAGATTTGGACCCCAAGGACCCTCTGTTCCTCCACACTGTTAAGTATCTGATCATTATCCCAGTACTCAGCCTTCAGGATTGATCTTCCAAAATGCATCACTTCACACTTTTCTGCCCAACAACGATATCACAAACAACACAGTCCCAGCACTGTTCACAATTGTATAACATTGGTCACGGATTTCTTATCAGGAAAGCATCCTTCCACCAGCATGCTCTAACTCCTATCACCAAGACAAGATTGGATCTCATTAGCCATCTTGCCTCTGATCTCATGTGGCTTAATCTTCTGGACCAGCTTCCCATGCAGGATCTTGTCAAACAACTTACCACCATCCTATGAGTCCCCAAGTAGGAAAATACTACTGGCTAATGGCACTTACATTGGATTGAAGACCAATTGAGATATTGCACTGTATTATTTTAGTATTAGCTAATACTAGTATTAATATACATGATGGGTCTTAATACCTGACCTTACTTGAATTGGTCTTGAACAGTTTTGAAATCAGATTATGAGCCAGATTCAAACTGCATTTACAGTAACTTTTTTTCAAAAACCTTATTTATTTAAGAAAATTGTTAATAGAAAAACAATATACAATCCAATATAAGTAATTTTATAATTATATATCTATAAAAAAATTTAAAAACATAAACACAAAGAAAAAAAAAGAGAAAAAAATATACCCCTCCCAACCAGCTCTCTTAAGCAGAGCTAAAAAAAAAGGAAAAATATATAATACATCTAATTGCATATATTCCAAATATGGTAACCACTTATTGATGAAAAAAGAATAATTATCATGCAAATTATATGTAATTTTTTCCATAACAATACAAGCTTTCAATTCATTCTGCCATCGCATTATATTAATCACTGTGTTATCTTTCCATGTACTTGCTACACATTTTTGAGCTACAGACAGTACTAAACGTACAAATGCAATTTGACATTTATCCAGCCCTATTCCCTTCAAAGGAACCATTAAAAATAGATGGATCTAATGGTAACTTTGTGGCGGCTCACCACAAGGCAGGCGAATCAGCCCTGCTTGTAAGTCACGCGGTGGGGCAGCCAATCAAATTGGAGCCATCGGGGGTTTCCCTTCCTTCCAGCTCGGGGCTCAGAAACCCACGCTTGGGGACCACATGATGCTCGGGTGATGTCAGCGCCCTCCAGCGCGGTTCTCAGCCAGGTCCAGGCTGGGAGTATAAGTGCAGCCCAGCAGCCTGCAATAAACTAGTCTGCTCACTGACCTCAATCCATCTGGTTGCATGTGTTATTGCAGGACGAGTGTAGCCGGCGCGACAATTGGTGACCCCAACTGGTTCAAACGTCATGAGCAAGCCTGGGATCAGCGCTATAGCCATGAAATTGCCTGAATTCTAGGTGCAGGAGCTGGAGACCTGGTTCGGCCATGCGGAGGCCCAGTTTCACCTCCACCAGATTTAATCCGACACGATGAAATTCTACCATGTGGTCGCTGCCCTGGACCAGGCCACTGCCAGACTCGTGCTGCATCTTGTTCAGCACCCACCCGCCGAGGACAAATACAAGACCATCAAGCGAGTGCTTACCAGGTCCCTCGGACTATCCAGATACCAGCGTGCCGCTCAGGTGCTGCACCTCGATGCCCTTGTGGACAGGTCCCCGATGGAACTGATGGACACTTTTCAAGCGCATCTTCCTCGAACATATGCCTGGGGAAATCCGCCCGCTGCTGGTTCAGGAGAGCTTCACTGACCTGAGGAAGGTTGCCCAGAAGGCCCAAGAGCTATGGCTCGTATGATTCTTGGAAGGCTCAGTGGTCCAGCAGGTCACGAGGCACAGGCATGACCATGCCAAGCCTGCCCCTAGCGCTGCGGTAGAGCTCCCAGTCCCTGCAGGGCCCCCCAAGAGCATAACCAAGGCCACAGCATCCGCTTCAGGCCTCTGCTTCTACCACCAGGGCTGGGGAGCCAAGGCTCGGAAGTGTCGTCAGCCATGCTCGTTCCAGGGAAACGACCAGGCTGACTGCTGTTAATGGCTGCAGCGGCTGGCCAAGTACACAGCCTTCTCTACCTGAAGGACTCAGTCAGTGGCCAGCGGTTCCTTGTTGACACTAGAGCCCAGATCGAATCCAGGAACCGACCTCATGGTCCTCCCCTCCGTGCAGTCAATGCAACGGCAATCTGGATGTATGGAGACAAGACAGTCCACTTTCAGATCGGCCAACGGAATTTTGCATGGAGGTTCACCGTCTCATCCCTCCCGACTGTCACCCTGGGTGCAGACTTCCTCCTCGCACACGGGCTTCTCATGGACATTCTAGGTAGGCACCTGGTGGATGCCCGTACCTTCCAGGCTGTTCGCCTCGACGCCTCCCGCTCGGAGCAACCACAGATGGCCACGATCAGCACACCCAGAGATGAGTTCCAGCAGATCCTGGATGAGTTCCCGACACTGCTCAAGCCACAGTTCTCCACTGCCTCACCGCACCATGGGGTGTTACTCCACATCCCCACCCAGGACCCGCCAGTTCACGCCAAGGCATGCCGACTCCCGTCTGACAAGCTCCAGGTTGCGAAGGAGGAGTTTTTGCACCTGTTGGAGCTGGGGATCATTCGGCAGTCCGACAGCTCGTGGGCCTTGCCACTCCATCTGGTCCTGAAATCCTCCAGCGGTTGGCATCCCTGCGGAGACTATCGACGGCTCAAAAAGGCAACTGTTCCTGACCGTTACCCCATCTCTCACATCCAGGACTTTATGGCCAACCTGCATGGCATGAGGGTCTTCTCCAAGATTGACCTGGTGCGCAGATATCACCAGATCCCAGTGCACCTGGAGGACATACCCAAGACAGCCATCATCACCCACTTTGGCCTGTTCGAATTCCTGCGCATGCCATTCGGGCTCAAGAACACCGCTCAGACCTTTCAGCGCCTCATGGACTCTGTGGGCAGGGACCTGGATTTAGTCTTTATTTATTTGGATGACATCTTTGTCGCCAGCAAGGACTAGGCGCAGCACAAGGCCCATCTACATGCCCTTTTCTCCCGGCTGGCCGACTTCAGCCTTACCATCAACCCAGCCAAGTGCCAGTTCGGGAAAGAGTCCATGCAGTTCCTGGGCCATGCCTGCCGCTGCAAAGGTTGCTGCCATCAGGGTGTTCCCACGTCCGAACAGCCTCAAGGGGCTGCAGGAGTTCGCAGGTATGGTCAACTTTTACAACTGCTTCATCCTGGGAGCTGCACGCATCATGCAGCTGCTGTTTGCCCTCATCACAGCCAAGCACAAGACGCTCGCTTGGAACCCAGAAGCCTGCACCGCATTCAAGGCCATCAAGGACACCCTCGTGAAGGCCACCAAGCTCTCCCACCTGCACACCGACCTGCATATGGCACTCTTGGTCGATGCCTCTGCCACAGATGTCAGCGCTGTCCTGGAGCAGCAGGTGAATGGGCATTGGAAGCTGCTGGCATTCTTCAGCCACCTGCTCCGCCTGCCGGAACGCAAGTATAGTGTCTACGACCACGAGTTATTGGGCATGTACCTGGCAGTGCGGCATTTTCGCTATTTTTTGGAAGGGAGGACTTTTACCATTTTCACCGACCACAAACCCCTCACCCAGGTGCTCGTGATGGTAAAGGATCCCTGGTCGGCCCGCCAGCAGCGTCACCTCTCCTTTGTGTCGGAGTTTACCACCAACATTCTGCACAAGGTGGGGAAGGACAATGTGGTTGCCGATGCACTCTCGCAACCGGCCATCAACTGGGCTGCTTCATAATAATTTTTAAAATGAGGTAATTGAAGCCCACCTAATGCATACTTCCAAGTAAGTTTATATAATGCTACCTGCGATAATTTGCTTCTCCGTAAAAATTCTCTCATGGCTTAATTTAAATCCTGAAAAAATCCCTTTGAAAGAGGATACAGTATTGATTGAAATATTCATCTTAATACAATTAACTCAACTTTAACTATAACTGTTTATGGCATGAAAACAGGCCATGTCGGCCCTTCAAGTCCACGCTGGTTCACTTAACCATATAACCATATAACCACTTAGAGCACAGAACAGGCCAGTTTGGCCCTACTAGTCCATGCCATAGCAAATCCCCACCCTCCTAGTCCCACTGACCAGCACCCGGTCCACACCCCTCTAGTCCCCTCCAATCCATGTAACTCTCCAGTCTTTCCTTAAATGTAACCAATGATCCCGCCTCGACCACGTCTGCCGGAAGCTCATTCCACATCCCCACCACCCTCTGCATAAAGAAATTTCCCCTCATGTTCTCCTTATAATTTTCCCCCTTCAATCTTAAACCATGTCCTCTAGTTTGAATCTCCCCCTTTCTTAATTGAAAAACCCTATCCACATTTACTCTGTCTGTCCCTTTTAAAATCTTAAACACCTCTATCAAGTCCCCTCTCAATCTTCTACGCTCCAGAGAAAAAAGCCCCAGTCTGCACAACCTTTCCCTGTAACTCAGACCCTGAAATCCTGTCAACATTCTCGTGAACCTTCTCTGCACTCTCTCTATTTTGTTTATATCTTTCCTATAATTTGGTGACCAAAACTGCACACAGTACTCCAAATTTGGCCTCACCAATGCCTTGTACAATTTCATCATAACCTCCCTACTCTTGAATTCAATTCTCCGATTCTGATTAAAGTTAACGGGAGGTCTTTCCATTTAATTAAATCCGCTTTAATCTTTTTTAGTAAAGGAACATAATTTAACTTATACAAAGATTGATGATCAGCATTTACAATTATTCCTAAATATTTAATTTTATCAGACCATTTCAATTTTACAATATCTTTATATTCTGAATAATCTCCATATTGCAATAAAAATTCCTGCAATTGTGGCAATGATCATTCTGGGTTGGTCAAATATATCAAAACATCATCTGCAAATAAGTTAATCTTATATTCTTCATCCATAACTCTCATCCCTCTTATCTGTTCATTCTGTCTTATTGTTTGAGCTAACGGTTCAATTCCCAATGCAAACAAGGCTGGTGACAATGGACACCCTTGTAGAGTTGAACGTGTCAATTTGAATGGTAATGAAACTTGACCATTTGTTACCACTGTAATGGAAGATTCTAATCGTGTTTCTTACTTTTGCAGCCTTTGCTTCTGCAAGGCTGAGAACCTGCTTGTTTTTTAGAATCATCAGACATAAGCTGAATTCCACAATGGGGCCCAAAGATGCTGTTATCTGACGAAATGACATCTGTGTACCAAGAACATTTAATCTTCCTGCTTGTTTTGGTCACAGACTGTCAGAGGCCTAGCCTTGATGCAAAATAAACAATTGTATTCAAAGTGATAAGATGAAAATTACGTTATTCGATAGAAGCCTAGGCATGCTAGCTTGCTTGCTTATCTTTCTTACTGTGCTGGGTAAGGCAGTTTTTGGGTAATATATGCTATGGTCCCGCTGCTGAAGTTTGAGACTCTCCGAGAGGTGGCAACATCTCTCAGCAAGAAGAAGAACTTCTAGAGTCCAGTTAACGTCCCGGTTGAGGGAGGTGGAGAAGCTGCTACCGTCGCCCTGACCACCTACTACAAATGTGCAGTCGTTGCCTCGCTTCGGCAGTTGGGACCAGTCCAGGCGTTGATAAGTATAGTTGGGAAGGGCTAGCATATTGTAGTTTGAAATCAGCTTTTGAATTTGTAATAAACATTTGTATAAACTGAACTGCTCTTGGTGTGTGTGTCGATTTTCTTTCGGTAGCTCAAACACTTGTGACCAATCTAAAACAAAAAAAGTGAGAGATACAAGTTTACCCAGGACAACCACCCTAGCAATTGGGTTTGTATATAAAGCTTTAACCCAGGGGTGTCAAACTCAAATTCACGGAGGGCCAAAATTTAAAACTTGGACTAAGTCGAGGGCCGAACTAAATATTTATTGAAAATTTTCAACAACATCTGAATGTTTTCTCTTCTTTCAACATATGTAATGTTAAACTTTTTCTTATTAAAATAAATGTTTAATAATAGTTTGGTATAAACTCTTTCCAGAAGCATTAACAAATGAGAAATAAAATATTCAATAAATAATATTTCTCTATAGAGGATTTGTCAAATGTTGCTAGTGTGCTGTCGAATAGTAAAATCTGAGGGCTATTGAGAATGTGGGAGAATAACGATTCCTGAAACAATCAAATGGGTGACTGATTGTGGGCATGAACTCTAGCAGGGTTATTTGCCATGTCCTTTTTCCATTGGTACAGATATCCTTTGATTTACACCCTTTTCAAGTTTTATGCCTAATGAGCTTGTATCCAGGTGCAGGACCATTTTTAACCAGGAATATATTTATCACTGTGACATGAAACTATTGGAAGATCATTTTATCCTGAGATTAAAGTTCATAATACTTATTCAGGCCTGTGTGCGGGAGGCATCGGCTCTCGCTGCAGGGTGGGATCTCGGCAGATCAGCGGCCTCGTCACCGTGAGTCGCGGGTCGGCCTGCAGCAGGGAGGAGGAGTGGACAACAGTCCTGGCGAGGTCAGGCCCTCCCTGAGTTTCTGCCAGACCCCCCTTGACCTGCTGAGTTTCTCCCGGACCCCCCTTGACCTGCTGAGTTTCTGCCGGACCCCCCTTGACCTGCTGAGTTTCTCCCGGACCCCCCTTGACCTGCTGAGTTTCTCCCGGACCTCCCTTGACCTGCTGAGTTTCTCCTGGACCCCCCTTGACCTGCTGAGTTTCTCCTGGACCCCCTCCCCTTGACCTTCTGAGTTTCTCCTGGACCCCTCCCCCTTGACCTGCTGAGTTTCTCTCGGACCCCCCTTTGACCTGCTGAGTTTCTCCCGGATCCCCCTTTGACCTGCTGAGTTTCTCCCGCATCCCCCTTTGACTGCTGAGTTTCTCCCGGACCCCCCTTGACCTGCTGAGTTTCTCCCAGACCTCCCTTGACCTGCTGAGTTTCTCCCGGACCCCCCTTGACCTGCTGAGTTTCTCCCGGACCCCCTTTTCTTTCCGTGCCGGTGTCCCAGGGCCTTTCCAGGGCAGTCTCCGCACTCAGGACCGCACTGGGATCCCGGTCAGCGGTGGAGGAGAGGGTGAGCGCGGCTAATCCCGATCCAGCCTATCCCACACCCGAGATTGGCGGGGGTTCCACCCTACATGCCCGACCAGCCTCGCTCTCCACGTGTACTCTGGGCACCCGCCGCTGGTCTGGTGGTAAGGCACAGGGCGTCCGGCGCCCCCATCGCCCGGCGTCCCGGCTCCATCTGCAGCTCCAAGAAACGCTCTGCCACTGGGGTTCCGGGCGCTGGGAAGCGGCCTTGGCTTCCCTTGTCACCGGCCAGGCCGCGCTGCGGTGGGGGGGGGTGGGTGGGGGGACACGACAGCATGTTTATAAAACCACCCACCACTACTTTTCAAGGACCAGGATTTTTCTCTCTCTCTCTCACCCTGGGACACAGCGGTTACTGTGCATGCGCTATACTGGTGCGACGGCCAGCGGGCCACCTCTAATACATTTTTTATCTGATCTTGTGGGCCAAATATAATTACATCGCGGGCCAAATTTGGCCCGTGGGCCAGTGTTTGACATGTGTGCTTTAACCCAACCAATAAAAAAGGGCCAAATTTAAACTTCTCCAACACCTTAAATAAAAATTCCCATTCAACCCCGTCAAAGGCTTTTTCCGCATCAAGCGCAACCACCATTGGATGGTTGGGCTGCTGTCGATATGCATTGACCAAAGTAATCAATCAAAGAATATTATCTGATGCGTTTCTATTTTGAATAAAACCTGTTTGGTCAATATGTATCAATTTAGGTAAATAGTTAGCAAGTCGATTTGCTAACACTTTTGCTATAATTTTATAATCTACATTCAGTAGAGAAATAGGTCTATATGAAGACACTTGCAACGGATCTCGAGCTTTTTTTCGGAATTACAGTAATTAAAGCACTGGAGCAAGATTCCGGTAACTCATGCTCTTCAGTTACTTGTTGTAATACATCCTCAAACACAGAGGATAAATCTTCATAAAAACTTTTGTAAAATTCCACAGAAAATCCGTCGTCCCCCAGTGACTTTCCATTTGGCATCTCCTGTATAGCTTCCTTAATCTCAAATTCTGTAAATGGAGCTTCCAATTCCATAACATCTTCCTCCTTTAATGCTGGTAACCTTAATTTAGATAAATAAGATTCAATAACACCACTATCCTGTTTCCCCTCAGGTATATAATTTTTGATAAAATGAATAAAACTGGTCATTAATTTCCTGAGGTTTATAGGTAACTATTGAATTCTTTTTAACAGCATTAATAATCTGTGAAACCTGTTGTCTTTCACTGCCATGCAAGTACCTTATGTGCTCTCTCACCCAACTCGTAATAACGCTGCTTAGATCGATGAATTAAATGCTCAAATTGATAAGTTTGTAATGTGTTATAAAGTAGTTTTAAATGAGCCAAAACCACTTTTTAAAATAAATCTTGTCACATCTTTCTGAAATTCCTTCTTCAATTCAGCAATTTGCTTCTCCAGTTCTAAACTCTCTGCCATATACTGTTTCTTAACTTTAGTAGTATAACTAATAATCTGCCCTTTTAAATAAGCTTTTAGTGCATCCCATAACACAAAATGACTATCTACAGAGTTATCATTCCGTCAAGAATAAAATGATCTGTTCTTTAATAAAGGTAACAACCTCTATTTTTTTCAACAACATTGTGTTAAATCTCCATCCACAAGATGAATGTACCACTTCTGAACGTACACAAGAAAAAAATAAAAAGGGTGATTATGGTTTGGCCTATGAGTAATTACAAGCTGCAGAAAAATCCTTGCCAGATCACGAGGATCGCTTGATATAACCCTACTTTTATATTCCACCTGTAATACTCTTCCTTGTAAATGTGCCAATACTAAAAAAAAATCTATTCTGGAAAATGAATCATGTTGAGATGAATAAAAGGAAAAATCCTTCTCCGTAGATTGACCCTTCTCCAAATATCCACCAAATTTAAGTCTTTCATCAAGGCCCCAATTTGTATCGCCATCTTTGATTTCTTTATACTTTTTGGAGATCTATCTAATAAAGGATCCACAACACAATTGAAATATCCCCTAATTAAAATATTTTCATTACCCTGATTTAACAACAAAAAAGCATCAGAAATAAAATGCTCATCATCTACATAAGGTGCATAAACATTAAGCAAAGTCCAAGATTCAGCAAAAATTTTACAATTCACCCTTAAAACCTTCCCAGCATTTCCTTCCATAGATTGTAATTCAAAGGGCAAATTCTTATGAATTAAAATTGCTACACCTCTTGCCTTGGAATTAAATGAAGAAAAAAACACATGCCCAACCCAATCTCTCTTCAATTTGAGATGTTCTTTTTCAGTCAAATGTGTTTCTTGCAAAAAAGCAATATCAAATTTTCATTTTCTTAATATAAGCCAAAACTCATTTTTGCTTAATTGGGTTATTTAACCCCTGAACATTAAAAGTTGTAAATTTAGACATCCCTACAAATTAACAATATAATCATTCACTACTATTCGCTCCCCTTATAATATCTTAAAATTACTATTCATCCCCTTAATATTTTTTTTTTAATTAAAAAAAATTCCAAAACAAATTTTTTTATTAACCAAAAAACACTACCCAAAGGTAGTAATGCCCTAAAAGAAACTGGGTGTGGTAAACCCCACTAGTGGCAGATGACTATCAAAAATTTCAGTGCCATCCACCTCCTCCAGTCAGAAATACATTATTCACATCAACATAATCAAATATAATAAATATATTCAACACATTGACTCCAACCCCAATGATTGTTCCGGGTCTTCAATGTCGATAAGACTTTGAATTAACACTTCTTTCATTTCTCCCATTCTTCCCATTTCTCCCATTCTTCCCATTCCCATTTCCATTTGTCTTCCTTTTAGGCGACGGCGGCGAAAATCAACCATTTTCTTGCAACTCTGGTAGGGAATTACCAAAGATTAATATATCATGGTCAATTTCAAAAAATTGAGATTGAAAATTACCATAAAATACTTTTAACACTGCAGGGTAACAAAAAGCAAATTTGTAACCCTTCCGCCACAACATTTCTTTAGCCAAATTGAATTCCCGACATCGCCTAATAATCTTCTGACTCAGAACAGTGTAAAAAAATACTGTTATTTTGAATCATCGTTGGAGTTTGACTTTGTCGTCCCTTCTGCACCGCCAACCGTAATATCATTTCTCTGTCCTGATATTTCAGACAACGGATTAAAACCACCCTTGGAGGTTGTCCTGAAGTGGTTTCCTCCTCAACGCTCTATGTGCCCGGTCCAACTCTCAGCCTTCCAAAAAAAAAACTCCTTGCCCAACATCTCAGGAATCAATTTCTTAAAATTTTTTATTGGATCGGAACCTTCAATATCTTCTGGAAGACCCACAATCTTCACATTATTTCATCGACATTGATTTTCCAGTGAATCCATTTTTTTAAATTTTCCTTCTTCTAAATTCCCCAATCCACAAAAGAATCTTCCATTTTCTCCATTTTTTTCCTTATTACGTTCAACCTGATTTTTACATTCAAAAAAAGCTGTTTCCATTTTTTTTATTTTCTTCCACTGTATCGATTGATTTGATACATTTATTAACATCACTCTTAACTGCAGTCATATCTTCATAGTATTCATTTTAGTTGTCACTTGTTTAAACATATTATCCATTTGATAAGCAATCCCTTCCAAAACAGCACACATAGACTCCATTCCAAATTCTAGTGCCTCTTTTTGAGGAATACATTCTCTAGTTTCTACTTCCAATTGCTCCTGTGTGCTGCCCAGTAAAGGTAAGTCTTCTTCCTTTTCAAATGTCGTCGGTCCCTTTCCGGTGCGGCTGTGGGTCTGAACACCCGACGACGGCACCCGACCACGTCGGGACGCTGCTGCTTAGGCACCCCCCCCCCCACAGCCCACACCCGATCCAACAACTCCCGAGCCCCCGAACCCAAGAGGCACTGCGCATGCCCGGTAAGGCCAGGGACTGCGCAGGTGCGGCTTCCAACACCACTCTGTGCGTCCCCGGCCCACCCGACGGCAGCGCGGGCTCACGGGCTCCTCTCTCAGCCGAGTCGCCCATGTGCCTGGCATCATGGGCGCATGGTTCGGCACCAACCGATCTCGTCGTCAAGCTGGCACCATCTTGCGAAGGCAGGATCAGCGCCGGCGTCGCACTCAGCCATTCAGGGGTCCTCTGTGCCTTAGGAAATCGATTCCATGGCTTTATTTAAGCAGGTAGGCCTCAATTACTCAGCACTCTTAAAAGTAGTTTCTTCTGCAATTGAGTTTTTTTTTTACATTAGTAGTCATTGTAACCCACTAATGTTCCAAAAAATAAAAATACAAATTTTAATCATTTTATAAACTTTAAAAACAGGTACTTAAAAAACTAGTTGAGGAAGGGTGGGATCGCACGTCTGTCCTCTACGCCATCTTGCCACATCCCCCGCATTTACAGTAACTTTAGTGGCTTCCAAATAATCCAGTTTCATTGGTTAAGACCTTTATTTGGTGGTTGTGTGCACTGCTCAAAATGACCCAAAATTACAAAAGCTTGTTAGTTTCAGTAAAATTGGTCTTGAATGATTTTTATTTGCTTCACAGTCTCTGCAGGTACTTTGAAAATTGGCCCAGAGCTTTCTGAGATTTCAGGCCAGCTGGTATTAATCTGGTAACTGACTTCCCTCACTGTAACACACTCCCTGTGCTAATCACTGATCAGCATCAACTTCCATGTTTGGGGAAAAAAGCAAAATGGCGTGAAATGCAGTTGGCCGCCTCTTTAGATGAATAATTCCACTAAATTCCAAGGACATTGGCAGAGGGAATCTTCAGTCTTCTGTATTCCACCATTACATTGTTATTCACCACTAGGGGGTTGTGTGGGATTTCTGCCGATGATGGTATTCAGGATCCAGAGAATGTTCAAAACAATGGCACTTCTGAATTGTAAGCTTTGTATACAACTTACAACAATTCATTCCAAAGGTAGCACTGAAGCTCCAGGAGATGATAGATGGTGTAACCAGGGACAATCCTGTAGGATTTTGACCTGAAACATCAATTATCTGTCTCTACAGATGCTGCCCAGCTGTTAAGTTACTCTGCTACTCTCTTACTTTCATATACCCTCTGCTTTTATGTCACTGCCAGTGCGGAAACATCACTATATCATACCCTAGCTTCTCTCCTAAATCAGGAAAATATGGAAGTACGCAAGGCATGAAGTGTATGGGGACTAATTTCATTACATTTCTCTCAATAATCATTTAGCTTAACAGAAAGCCTGAGAAACACTTCAGTTAAAGTTCTGCTTAGCTTGTGTGTGCTAAGTATGTAAATAATATTGTTATTCATATTATCTTAAGTATCATTATAAAAATAAATTTGAAAGAAGAATTAAAATGACAGCAAGACATGTCCTGGTTCATGATCTGAGGTCCGTAAATCAACAGCACATAGTTATCGTAACCAACAGTTTAAATCCATTTAAGAAGAGCAAATTTTAAAAGTATAATTTGACACAAACAGTACTTACCTTGAATGTATTTTGATAACACTAACTTCAACATAATGGGAGACATAATTTATAAAGATTGATGGTTTAAACCAGGGGTCCACAAACCTTATAGACCATGGACCCCTTCATGGAATCCTTGATCCCTCATAGACCCCCAGGCATGTATAATCAATCAATCAATAAATAAATAGATAGTATGCATTAGTGAGGGTAACTGCATACCATATGCATGATGTCCAGGACTCCCAGCAACAACCCAAACTTTGTTACAACACCCCAACTGCCAAGTAACAAATCTGTAAATTAACCATACAAATGATTACAGTAACATTTAAAAAAAAAACCTTCACTTCTGGCTGGGAAGATCCCAAACAGAGCTGGGTCCAAGTCTTCAGCATTGTTTTTTTTAAAACTTTATTTGAAAGAAAACAGAAACATTTCATACAGTGTAAATAATCAAAGAAAGAATTTTCCCCCCCATTAATATCCATCCATCCCCAACCCTTACAGCCAGCTCCCTTAAGGGGAGCAAAAAAAATTTAAAAAATTTATTTATATATATGTGTATATATATATATATATATATATATATATATATATATATCTTTCTTTTTTTTTTCTTTGGCTTGGCTTCGCGGACGAAGATTTATGGAGGGGGTAAAAAGTCCACGTCAGCTGCAGGCTCGTTTGTGGCTGACCAGTCCGATGCGGGACAGGCAGACACGATTGCAGCGGTTGCAAGGGAAAATTGGTTGGTTGGGGTTGGGTGTTGGGTTTTTCCTCCTTTGCCTTTTGTCAGTGAGGTGGGCTCTGCGGTCTTCTTCAAAGGAGGCTACTGCCCGCCAAACTGTGAGGCGCCAAGATGCACGGTTTGAGGCGTTATCAGCCCACTGGCGGTGGTCAATGTGGCAGGCACCAAGAGATTTCTTTAGGCAGTCCTTGTACCTTTTCTTTGGTGCACCTCTGTCTCGGTGGCCAGTGGAGAGCTCGCCATATAATACGATCTTGGGAAGGCGATGGTCCTCCATTCTGGAGACGTGACCCATCCAGCGCAGCTGGATCTTCAGCAGCGTGGACTCGATGCTGTCGACCTCTGCCATCTCGAGTACCTCGACGTTAGGGGTGTGAGCGCTCCAATGGATGTTGAGGATGGAGCGGAGACAACGCTGGTGGAAGCGTTCTAGGAGCCGTAGGTGGTGCCGGTAGAGGACCCATGATTCGGAGCCGAACAGGAGTGTGGGTATGACAACGGCTCTGTATACGCTTATCTTTGTGAGGTTTTTCAGTTGGTTGTTTTTCCAGACTCTTTTGTGTAGTCTTCCAAAGGCGCTATTTGCCTTGGCGAGTCTGTTGTCTATCTCATTGTCGATCCTTGCATCTGATGAAATGGTGCAGCCGAGATAGGTAAACTGGTTGACCGTTTTGAGTTTTGTGTGCCCGATGGAGATGTGGGGGGGCTGGTAGTCATGGTGGGGAGCTGGCTGATGGAGGACCTCAGTTTTCTTCAGGCTGACTTCCAGGCCAAACATTTTGGCAGTTTCCGCAAAGCAGGACGTCAAGCGCTGAAGAGCTGGCTCTGAATGGGCAACTAAAGCGGCATCATCTGCAAAGAGTAGTTCACGGACAAGTTTCTCTTGTGTCTTGGTGTGAGCTTGCAGGCGCCTCAGAAGTCTGGAAGGCTGGCGGCAAAACTCTGCATGCCAAACTGCATGAGTTTTTCAAGCTTTGTTGGGACCAAGGTAAACTGCCTCAGGATCTTCGTGATGCCACCATCATCACCCTGTACAAAAACAAAGGCGAGAAATCAGACTGCTCAAACTACAGGGGAATCACGTTGCTCTCCATTGCAGGCAAAATCTTCGCTAGGATTCTACTAAATAGAATAATACCTAGTGTCGCTGAGAATATTCTCCCAGAATCACAGTGCGGCTTTCGCGCAAACAGAGGAACCACTGACATGGTCTTTGCCCTCAGACAGCTCCAAGAAAAGTGCAGAGAACAAAACAAAGGACTCTACATCACCTTTGTTGACCTCACCAAAGCCTTCGACACCGTGAGCAGGAAAGGGCTTTGGCAAATACTAGAGCGCATCGGATGTCCCCCAAAGTTCCTCAACATGATTATCCAACTGCACGAAAACCAACAAGGTCGGGTCAGATACAGCAATGAGCTCTCTGAACCCTTCTCCATTAACAATGGCGTGAAGCAAGGCTGTGTTCTCGCACCAACCCTCTTTTCAATCTTCTTCAGCATGATGCTGAACCAAGCCTTGAAAGACCCCAACAATGAAGACGCTGTTTACATCCGGTACCGCACGGATGGCAGTCTCTTCAACCTGATATATATATATATATATATATATATATACACATACATATATTTTTTAAAATGTTAACAACATTTAAAAGTAATCTAAATGCATAAATTTCAAATATAGAGACCACTTACTAACAAAAAAAGAATAATTATCATGTAAAGTATAAGTAATTGTTTCCATAACAACACATACTTTCAATTCATTATGCCAACAAGCTATATTAATCTCAGTATCATCTTTCCAGGTACTAGCAATACATTTACGCGCTACTGATAACACCAAACGTACAAAAGCAATTTGAATTTTTTCCAATCCCATTCCTCTTAACGAGTATAAATTTCCCAACAAAAAGATCGTTGGATCTAATGGTAGTATAAAATTATATAATTTCTCCAAAACTACTCGAATACCTTGACAGAATGATTGAACTTTAACACAATTCCATACAGCAAGTAAAAAGTTCCAATACATGAACCACATCTAAAACAAGAATCCGAATTTCTAAATCCATATTATTTTTTTTTAAACTTTTCCGGGGTCAAATACAATTGATGTAAAAAAATTATAATTGACCATCCCATAGCGCACATTGGTCAATTTAATGACATTGTCTTGACACATACTTGCCCATTCTTCTTCTTCAGGAAAAATAAACACTAGATCACTCTTCCATTTAAGTTTAGATTTCTCCCCATCTGGTTTATACATAACTGAAATATAGCCCTTTTTCGGTATAGAGAAAATCAAAGATTCAAATCTCGACAAAGTAGGTAAAATCATCTCTTTACCATAATTATCTTTTATCAAAGCTCTAAGTTGATAATATGCAAACAAAGAATTGACAGGAATATCAAATCTTTCTTTCAATTGATTAAAAGAAAGAAGTTGCCTCGCTACAAAACAATCTTATATTGTCTTTATACTTTCAGAATCCCAAATTTTTAAATGATTGTTAAACATTGCAAAAGGAATAAGCTGATTATTATACAATGGAGTTAAAATAGATAATTTATCTTTCGACCCTAACACCCTACTCTTTTTAGCCAAATCTTTAATAAATGTTTCAATATCAGCATATCATATTGCTGTAACAAATTCAGATTCCAACAAAATATAAATTCATGTATTTCAACCCTAGGAATACACGCCATCTCCACTTTAGCCCAGCTTGGAGGCTGATCTAAATCCTCAATCTACTTATGAACTTCAACTGGGCCGCTTCATAATAATTTTGAAAGTGTGGTAATTGTAATCCACCTAATGTATACTTCCATGTAAGTCTATGTAGCGCTATTCAAGCTAATTTACCTTTCCATAAGAACTCTCTCACTGCTTTATTCAAATCTTGAAAAAAACCCTTAGAAAGTAAACAAGGCAGTGTCTGAAATAAATATTGAATTCATGGAAAAATATTCATTTTAATACAATTAACCTGACCAATCAAAGTTAATGGAAGATCTTTCCACTTAATCAAATCTGCTTTTATCCATCTTAATATAGGTACAGAATTTAATAGATATAATGATTAATAATTCATATCCATAAATACACCTAAATATTTAATTTTACTTGTCCACCTTAATTTTGTAATTGTTTTAAATTCAGAATAATCTCCCACACCAATGGGTAAAATTTTACTTTTGTCCCAATTAACTTTATATCCCGATAATTCTCCAAATTTCAACGGGCACTCTTGCAATCGTTTCAACAAATGTTCTGGTTCTGTTAAATATACCAACACGTCATCCACAAATAAATTAATTTTATATTCTTCATTCTTAACCCTCATCCCTCTAATTTCTTCATTTCATCTAATAGCTTGAGTTAACAGTTCAATAACCAATGCAAATAAAGCTGGTGACAATGGGCAGCCCTGTCGAGTTGAACGGGTCAATTTAAATGGTAAAGAAATCTGTCCATTCGTCACCACCCTAGCCATCGGGTTCATATATAAAGCCTTAACCCAACCAATAAAAAAAGGGCCAAATTTAAATTTCTCTTAATACCTTAAATAAAAAATTCCACTTAACCCTATTAAAAGCTTTTTCTGCATCTAATGCAACCACCATAGGTTGCTTTCGATATGCATTGATCAAAGTAATTAATTGAAATATATTATCTGATGCATTTCTATTTTTAATAAAACTTGTTTGATCAATATGTACCAATTTAGATAAATATTTAGCGAGTCCATTAGCTAATACTTTTGCTATAATTTTCTAATCCACATTTAATAAAGAAATAGGTCTATACAAAAACACTTTCAATGGGTCTCTAGCTTTTTTTGGAATAACAATTATTAAAGCATGATTCCAGTAACTTCTGATTTTCAGTAACTTGATTCAACACCTCTCCAAATTCATTAGATAAACCATCATAAAAAAATTTATATAATTCCACAGGAAATCCATCGTCCCCTGGGGACTTTCCGTTTGGCATTTCCTGAATAGCTTCCTTAATTTCAAAATCCGTGAAAGGAGATTCCAATTCCTGAACATCAATTCCATCTAATACTGGCAACTTTAATTTGGGTAAGTATGAATCAATAAACCCATTATCCTGTTTCCCCTCAGAAGTATATAATTTTTGATAAAATGAATAAAATTGGTCAGTAATTTCCTGAGCCTTATGTTATTATTGAATTCTTTTTAACAGCATTAATAATCTGAGACATCTGTTCAGCCTTCAATTGCCAAGCAAGTACTTTATGAGCCTTTTCCCCCCAACTCATAATAATGTTGTTTAGATTGATTAATTAAGTGCTCAAACTGATAAGTTTGTAAAGTATTATATCGCAACTTCAACTGCTCCAATGCAATTTTTAAAAATCTTCTGTTACCCCTTTCTGAAAATCCTTCTCTAACTCAGCAATCTTATTTTCTAACTCTAAACTTTCTGCCATATATTGTTTCTTAACTTTTGTAGAATAACTAATGATCTGCCCTCTCAAATAAGCTTTTAAGCATCCCATATTACAAAATGACTATCCACAGAATTAACCATTTTCAGACAGAAATAAAGAAATCTGCTCTTTAACAAAAGTAATGAACTCTGTTTTTTTTCAATAACATGGCATTAAACTTCAATCGAAATGCTAGACGCACTACCTCCGAACTTTCACAAGAAAAAATAATAGTGAATAATCTGATATAACTTTACTTTTATATTCAGCATGCAATACTCTACCTTGTAAATGTGCTGATACCAAAAATAAATCAATTCTAGAAAACAAATAATGTTTCGAAGAATAAAAAGAAAAATCCTTCTCTGTAGGATTAACTTTTCTCTAAATATCCACCAAATTAAAATTTTCATTAACACATTAATTTGTGTTGCCATCTTTGATTTCCTTATACTCTTTGGGTTTCTATCCAATAAAGAGTTGAGAACACAATTAAAATCACCAACTAAAATATTTTCATTAGCTTGAGTTAACAATAGAAAAGTTTCTGAAAAAAACCACTCATCATCTATATTAGGGGCATAAAGGTTCAACAAAGTCCACGATTCAGCAAAAATTTTACAATTCACTCTCAACACCCTACCAGCACACCCCTCTGAAGATTCTAATTCAAAAGGTAAATTTTTATGGATCAAAATTACTTCTCCCCTTGCCTTAGAATTAAAAGAAGACGTGAAAACATGACCAACCCAATCCCCTTTCAATTTCAAATGTTCTTTCTCAGTCAAATGCGTTTTTTTGTAAAAAAGCAATATCAATTTTCACTTTTTTAAATATAGGCCAATATTCTTTCTCTTGATTGGATTATTGGTTTAATCAATACACATTAAAAGTTGCAAAATTCAATTGAGACATTATTTTTAACTACTATAATTATACACTATAAAATAATGCTCCCCTCTACGATTCGTTCAAAAAAGAAAAACTCCCTAAAAAAAAATAAAAATAACAAAACAACAAAACAATTAAAAAAATTATACAAACAATAAAAAAAATCCAAAGGTAGTAATACCCCAAAAAACTGGGTGTGGTAAACCCACTAGTGGCAGATGACTGTCAAAGATTTCAGCGTCAACCACCCCACCCCCCAACCAGCCAGATACATATCGATTATTTAATCAAACACATTCAAATATAGTCCACATATTCACCCCAATGATTCCAAGCCCAATGATTCCTCCGGATCTTCAACATCAAGAAGACTCTGTGTCAACTCTTCTTTCCTTCCATTCTTTCCATTCTCCTGTCCATTTCCATTCACTCTTCTCTTAGGAGATAACAAAGGAGGAGATCCATTTCTTCGCAATTCTGGCAAGGAATTAGCAAAAACCAAGGCATCATGAACATTCTCAAAAAATTGAGATTGAAAATTGCCATAAAAAAACCTTCAAAATTGCAGGATAATGAAAAGCAAACTTGTAGCCTTTTCACCACAAAACACTTTTAGACATATTAAATTCTTGTCATCCTCTAATAACCTCCTGACTCAAATCGGCATAAAAAAACACCCTATTATGTTGAACCATTAATGGAGATTGATTCTGTCTTGCATTCTGTACTGCCATATGTAGAATCATTTCACGATCTTAATATTTTAAACAATGAATCAAAACTGCTCTCGGTGCTTATCCTGGAAGTGGTCTTCTTCTCAAAGCCCTATGAGCGCTATCCAATTCCAAACCTTCAGGAAAAGACTCTTTACCCAGCACCTCTGGGATCCAGTGCTTTAAAAATTTTATAGGGTCAGCACCTTACATTTACTCTGGAAGACCAACTATTTTCACATTATTCCTCCGACTTTGATTTTTCAACAAATCAATTTTCTTCATTAAATCTCTTTTCTGAATCTCCCAATCTACAAAAGATCCTTCTACTGTTTCCATTTTTTCTCTATTACGTTCTACCTGAGTTTGACACTCAGAAAAATCCGTTTCAATTTTCTTAAAATTATCTTGCACAGTATCAACTAATTGTATACATTTATGAATATCACTTTTAGCTACAGTCATTTCTTGTTTCACAGTTGACATTTCATCAGACAAAGTATTCATTTTTATTTTCATCTTCATAAATCCTTGATTCATTTGAGTTGATATTTGTTTTGACATATTATGCATTTGCTGTATTTGACAAGCAATCCCTTCCAAAACAGTAAACACTGAATCCAGTCCAGATTCCAATTCCACTTTTTGAGATTCACTCTCTCTAACAGCAAGCTCCTCCTCCTGGACGTATTCCAAAGAGATAAGTTCCTCTTCTTCATCAGTCAGCACAGTTCCCTTAACTGAATGGCTGCGGGTCTGGACACCTGACACTGGTGCCCCGACCTCTTCAGGACGTCGGCGCTCAAGCTCCCCACAGCGCTGATTTTATCCAGTAGCTCCCGGGCCAGCAATACCACACGCAGGCCAGGTGAAGCTGTCGGATGCGCAGAAGTGCCTTCTGATGCTATTCTGTGCATCACCAGGCCACCCAGCGAGATCGCGGGCTCACGGGTCCCCTTATCAGTCATTCCGCCCGCATGCACAGCGTCACGTGGATGCGGGTCGGCAATGGCCGAACTCACCAATGTGCCGGCGCCATCTTGAGGATGAAGGATCGGCGCCAGAGTCAAAATCGAATGGGCTGGAGCCTTCTGAGACCTGGAGGCTCGCAATGATGACTCCGTGGATTCAGCAGTACAGGTAGGCCTCAATTCTTCCACACTTTTATATGGCAGGTTTTTCTGCAGCTGAGGTTTAGGCTTTTTCACAGTAGATGCCATCATAAAACAGCGTTATTTAAATAACTGTAAATCTTATTTTTAATCACTTTTAGACTATTAAAAACCAGATATTTAATGATCCAGCTGGGGAGAGGTGGAACACGTCTTCCTTCTACGCCATCTTGCCATGCCCCCGTCTTCAGCATTAGTGATGGCAACTCTATTCTCAATCGTTTTTTTATTATTTTTATTTGTCATATTTTTCTTTTTCTTTGTGTGTTTTTTTTAAAATATATTTTATTAATTTTACTAATTCTTCACTCTTTATTTTGGGGGAGGGGAAGAGTGGTTTTTTATATATAGATTTTTTTTAGTTTTTGTACATGTAGGGGGGTTTAGGTTGAATTAAGTTAAGTTATTAATGTATTGTAATAATATTATTTTATTTTATATCTTTTCTTTAAATGTAATATTTCTTTTAAAATCTTTAAATAAAGTTTAAAAAAAAACTATTATTTTGAATTTACCATTGTCTGGTGATTTTTCCATTGCTGTTCCTTTGTTAGTACTTACAAAGTCTCTCTAGTCCCTAACAAAATTAAAAGGGTTGTTAGTTCATGTCAAAAATCTCCTCCACAATCTCCATCAGTACTGAAGTACCACAGGGTGTGTTCTTAGCCCCCTGTTCAACTCGGTATATACTCATGACTGTGTAGCACAGTACAACACCACCACTATTTACAAATTCACTGGCAATACCACGCTAGTGAGTTGTATAAAAAGGGGCAATGAGTCAGCATACAGGAGGGAGATTGAAAATTTGGCTAAATTAGTGCGAGGTTGTTGTTGGTGCACCAAGGAGCTGATTGTTGACTTCACAAAGGGAAAACCAAGGTCCAGTGATCATTGGGAGATTAGAGGTGGCGGGGAGAGCACATTTAAGTTCTTGGGAGTCACTATCTCGGTGGATCTTTCCTGGACCCAACATTCTAATGGCGTCAAGAAGAAAGCATGTCAGTATCTCTAGTTGCTCAGGAGTTTGTGGAGGTTTGGTATGACATCAGAAAACCTGGAAAATTTCTACAGATGTGAGGTGGAAAGTGTGCTGACTGGCTGCATCATGGTCTGGTCTGGGAACTCCAAATGGTAGTGGACACAGCCCAGGTCATCACAGGCAAAACAATCCCCATCTACAGGGAATGCTGTCATTGGAGAGCAGCAGCAATCATTAAGGATCCACATCATCCTGCACGTACTCTTCTCTCTGCTGCCATCAAGAGGTATACTGCATAGGGGCCCACCAGGATCAGGAGTAACTGCTACCCCTCCACCATCAGACTCCTCAACAACAAACTCAATCAGAGACCTAAGGACTCTTACTTTTGCACTTTATTGATTTTTTCCCTCTCTGTAATGCAGTTTGTTTACACATTTTTATTTGTTTACATGCGTACATTGAATCAGTTTTTTTTTGCACTACCAATTCTGCCGCTCATGCAGGAAAAAGAATCTCAGGATTGGATGTGATGTTATCCATGTACTCTGACAAATCTGAAATTGAGATGCTGCCTGGTTTCCTGATTATTCCCAAAATTCCAGACTCAGGACTTGCATTTTTTTTGCTTTTTGATTGTAGAAATTACTAACTCCTTCCATTGCAATCCTTAAGGGAGGCATGAAGTTTGAAAGTAGAATTAATAAATATACTGCCATGAACCTCAGTATGGATCTTTAATCCAGTACCCCAAGGATTGTGGAGGTGCCACTCTGTTAGTTTTTCGAGGATGTTGAATGTTTTACCAATTAATTCCTCAATCCAGTTGTAATTCTCTTCTTTTTTTTTTAAACTATTACACAGTTCTATAATAAAATTTCCAGGGAGCACTGGTCTCTGCCAAGTTTAAAGGGAGCTTCGGAATTGGGGCACTAGTGAGTTTGAAAGGGAGTATTTGAAATTGGGTTGTTCACAGGTGGTGAGGTAACAGTAAAATGACCACAAGACAATTTCTGGCTTCAATGAGGCAACAGTATACGAGTATTAACACTTCTCAATAAATTAGGAATTGTTGCACCATAACTCAATTATTGTGTTACTTTAGTAAATTTTGATTTAATTGAAACTTCCTTTAATAATCTAATGGAGACAGCAGTCGAAGTTCATAAGCCTTGAGCACAATAGAATATTTGTGATGGAGATTGGTTTAAGAATTTGATGTTTGCCCACCACCCTGCCTTGTTGATGGGGAAGTGCTCAAGTTGGCAGGCTGTGATTATAACAGAGAACATTACACTACAGCTCCTTTGGCCTACAATGTTGTGCTGACCTACTCAACAAATTAAACCTTCCCTACCTTCCACCCATATCCCTCTTTTTCTTGCATCCATGTGCCCAAGAATCTTTTAAATGCCTCTGTTGTTCTAGCCTCAACCACCACCCCAGCAATTCATTCCAGGTACCCAGTACTGTTTGAAAAAAAAAACACCCCTGGTGTCTCCCCTAAATGTTTCTCCTCCTCACCTTGTCTGGTGTTTGCTAGTCTCGCACCAGGCTGTCCACTCTAACTACGCCTCTCATAATCTTAATCTTGTAGACCTCAATTTGTTCATCTCTCAGGCTTTTTCACCCCAAAGAGAAAACCCTAGCTCTGTTAAACTTGTCTCATAGAACACATTCTCCAATCCAGGCAACTTCCTGGTAAATCTCTTCTGCACCCTCTCCATAGTTTCCACATACCATACATAAGATGTATGGTATTATAAGTATATAAAACTGTGGCAAATGGATTTCAATACATGCAAAATGAAGTAATTCTATTTGAACCAAGGGATAGTGGTTGAAATGCTACAAATACAGGCTTCAGGAGACCAAGACATTTATGTGCATAGATCATTAAAATACAGGTATGCATCCATGATACATTCTGTGAGATTGGGGGTTATGCGATGTGGACCTTGTGCGAACACTATACCCCTGTAATTACTGAGCAAAGCTATATGGGATACTGAAAAACTTTTATGTAAACACTTTATTATCCTATATCACATACAATTTAACAAAGGGGATCAGGATCATCCACAACACTGTTCTCAACCTCCTCATGGTGTTCCACTGGAAGAGGGTCAGGTGGAATAACCTCCATTGATGAACTGTCACTCTGTGATGCCTGAAGGACCTGGCTGAGGATCTCCTTGGGGAGGGGTTGGCTTCTTCAGGAATATATCCAGTGTTGTTTGCTTTTTCTTTTCTTCATACATTTCTTGATATGCAGCAAACAGTGCATGAACATTCCTATCTAGCAGTGAAAAGCGTTCATTGGGTCCTCTTCAGCAAGCTGTTCAGGTCTGCAAATAATTTGGCCAACCCCTTAACAGTGAACCACTTCTGCAATCATTCTTCTCCTCCTTCTGCAGTTTCCTTTTCCCTGGTCTCTTCTTCAGTTCCAGTTATACCAAGTTCTCCAATAGGGATTTCTGACTGAACTCAGTTATAATCCTATTGGACCACGGATGGTGGACGTTTATGCGGACGTTGCGCAACTGGACGTTAGGCAGCACTCACCTGTATTATTGACAGGTACAGAAGGAAACCAAAAAGCCCAATGGAGTGCTGGCCTTTACATCCAGAGGACTATATACATAGGGGTTGAAGTTGAACTATATCTGCAGAAAGCCCCAGCTAGAACAAATCTGAGGGACTGTGAGCAGTTCTCAGAACCACACAATGTAGAGAACATATTTGTTTTGGAAGTACAGATAGCTCAATGTTGATTTAATGGAATAAAATCTTGATTTGATGTTATAATTAGAGGTTGCACAGAATTTCGTGTGTGTATCCTGAAATTTTGAAAAATGAGACCTGTTTTGATTCAAGTTTTTAGGCCAGTCAGGTGAACTGATAAAGAAATAAACTATGCTTGTTTGGGGATCTACAATTGGGATCAATTCTCCAAATATCAGTGTTCAGTTATTCAGGAGTGAAGATCGTCAAAGGATATCAGACATGTTGATCTAGAGCAATTCAAGACTGACAGAGATATTTGTCAACTTGAGATATAGGAAAAAAATGGGTATGTGATGTATTTGTAGCATAAACAACAGATGACATGATCCTATCACATTGTCACATTATAGATCACATTAAAAACATCAGCATTTTGGTTAAATAACTCACCAACCTTCCAAATTCCTGGCTTGTACATAATCACTGAACAATTGTTATGGATCTTACTTTGACCGAGAATGAGGAGAGAAATTCATAGGTCAACCAGGGTTTCTCAATATCTGGCAATGCAGGATATTCCATACTCATGAAGATAAAATGCATGACTGCATACCATTCAATATAAAAACCCTGACTACACTCCCAATTTGGAATCTATACCCTTCCTGGATCACCCTCTAACTTGAGTGGAGCTTGCTTTAATGCAAGGTGCTCCATCACAAGTTAAATGGTCTTTGCCTTAGCCCATTTGGTGTCACAAACCTGATCCGTCAATTCTTAACTTGACCATGCCATTGCTCATCTGGTCAGTCTCTCCTTTCCCGCCCTCAGATGAGCTAAAAATGTCATCTTTGGACAGCATGGTTAACACAACACTGTTACAGTGGCCAGCAACCAGGGTTCAAATCCAGCGCTGTTGGTAAGGAGTTTATACATTCTCCTCATGACTACATGGGTTTCCTCCGACCTTTCAAAATGTACTGGGGTTGTAGGTTAATTGGGTGGCATGGGCTCCTGAACCAAAAGGACCTGTTATATGTCCAAAATTGAAAAAAATTAAAAATTAACAAACATTTAACATTAAAAAATTTAAATCTAGGATGTCCTTCAAACCTACAGCCTATTTTTTTTTTAAATCACAGATTTTGATTTCAGGAAGCCATCATGTGGCTCACATTTGGCTTCAACAAACCAATAATCCTGCCCCACCCTACCCCTTATTTTCCTGTGGGCCAGCAAACTTCTTTCACATACCCATAAACTCCCCCTTGATTCATTTTGTCATTAACCTGAAGAAAAATTATGGTTTGTAGTAGCTCACTATTCAGGAAACTGGAGCACCCACTTGCTTACAGGAAAAACTTTCAAACTTCATGGAGACAGGATCCAAGTTCAGGACTAAACCTTGGTTTCTGGAGCCATGTGTAAGCAGTGCTAGTTATTGTCTTCACGCACTTGATCCTGATAAACCACCACTATCCCATCACCAACATCAACTCCTCACTGACATCAACACAGGGGCAACCCAAGGCTGTCTGCTTAGCCCTCTATTCCTTGTACATCGATGACTGCGTAGCCAAGTTCAGCTCCAATTGAATCTACAAATTTGTTGATGAAACAACCATTGTTGGCTGAATAACTGGAAATGATGAGTTGGAATGCAGGAAATAATCTTGTTCTCAATGCCACCAAGACCAAGATCTTATTGTTGGTTTTCGGAAGAGGAGGCAGAGGGCCCACACACCTGAGCACATAGATGGGGAGGAGGAGAGAGTCAGATCCTTCATGTTTATGGGAGTCCATATGTCAGAAGACCATCCGTGGAGCCAGCACATTAAGGCAACTGTGAAGAAGCCACACCAGCATCTCTACTTTCCAAGGAGTTTGAGGAGATCTAGCATGTCATCAGATACTCTATCAAATTTCTATAGGTGTTCTGTGGAATGTATACTGATTGGTTGCATCACAACCTGGCTCAGCAACTCAAGGGCCTAGGAACACCGAAGGCTGAAAAGGCTGAACTTAGCCAGGTGCATCACAGGCTCAGACATTCCACTAATTGCAGACATCTATATGAAGCGCTGCCTTATGAAGGCACCCTGGTCACACCCTCTTCTCACTGCTAATGTTATGGGCCCAGAGGACCCCCAAACCCAGCAGCAATAGAAATTCACCAAGGCAAATTGTTACATCAATAAAAGTCATTTTTAATTTTCTTTAAACATGAAAACAGGATCCAACTTTAACTTATTTCTATTAACTTAACAACCTTCTAATTCTAAGTGCATGTGTATGTAATACAAGTTCAGAAAAGTTAGTTAATTCACAATCCAGTCTCATTTCTCACTCCTCCAAGTTCACTCGTTGTAGGCAATTGTTATATTGTGTGCGGAATTGAATATCTATGAATTTCACCAGGCTTTGGTGCTGGAAAGGTAAATGGTTACTGCTCAGTAAGGTTCTTGTTGGTTTTCAGAGAGAGATTTGTTGCTTTTTGGACAACCACAACTGATTCCTTCCGATCAGCCACTTCACTGTGTTGCCGAAGAAACCTGCCCCATCAGGGTTTTCCAGATGATAACCTCTTTCTTTCAGGTCACCACAGAGTTCCTTTTCTGTTTCCCTTATTTCAAGTGAAACATTATACAGCCAGCCAGCTCCTCTTATATGGACCACAAGGTCTTTGACCAGGCTGAACTAAGAACTCACAACCCATCTTTAAAATGGGATTTTTCCCACAAGTTTGCCAGCTTGTCCTGTTCCAGTCCCAGGTGCTGCTGAACTATAGAACTGAATTTTTTTCTCTCTCTTAGAGAAAACCACATAACCCTCTTAGAACAGCCAACTGCACTCAGACAGATTGCGGCTCCGGATCTAATCTTCTGAGTTTGTTCATCTGTTGCTTTCCAAAACAATAATCCATTACTCCACAGCATGTCCATTAACACCTATTTGTGAAGTCCTTATAGGCATTCTTCAAAGTTTGTGCAAAGGCACTTGGAGCCTGGACTGTCTGGCTTGAGCAGAGCTCTGGCATTTTAAATGAGATCTGATTTGAAGTGTTTGTTTGTGACCTACACTAAAAACCTGCCACAATTTATCTCCTATAAATCATATCTATAAAATAGAATATAATCTGTCACACTAACTTTAGGAAGACAGAGATTCCTGAAAACTGCACATCCACGACTAATGAACCTCCCCTTGGTTCACTAATCATAGTCTGCTCCAACAAAAGGACTGTCTCCACTATTGCAAGTTACTTTTTTGAACTATTATTACTGTGAATTTCTATCTTGTATTCTTTTGTCTTTAATTTAATTAGTTTAATATTATACCTTTTCTTTACAAGTACTGGTTTGGCTCCAGTAAGAATTTCTGTGCGTAATCTGACAGCAGCCGAGCCTTGTACTCAGTCTCCACTATCCTACCAGATAGAATTGCACTGAGACACGAACTGCCCCTCTACTGATGATTTTTTTTAAGATCTGGGCTACATTGAAGCTTATTTAAGGGGCCAGATAATTGGATATTCTATAGGGTTAAAAAAAATAAGGGAAATTAACAATTTGGAACAGGACATAGCTTAATTGCAAAAAGAATATCAAAGATCGGGGTCTGATGATAAATATAAGGATTTAGTAAATAAAAAGCTCAAATACAATATATTACAAACATACAAATGGAAATGTTGATTTTAAGATCAAAGCAGCAATATTATGAACTGGAGGAAAAGACTCTTAAAGTCTTATCCTGGCAGGTGAGGGCGGAAGAGATCTCGAGGACAAGTAATGCAATTCATGTGAGGGGAGGGGAAGGCAATATTTTGTATAAACCAAAAGGAATAAATGATACATTTAGTAAGTTCTAGTATAAATCAGGAACAGAGGGGGGCCCTACTAATAGATAACTTCTTGCATGCATTAGAACTGGTAAATTTGGATCAGGAAGAAAAAGAAGGGCTGAATACCCCCCTTCTTGAGAGGAGTTTGAATAATCTCGAGCACTCTACAGGTGGGTGAATCCCTGGAAGAAGACCATTGAATTTATGGAGAATTTAAGGACTTTTTAATGCCTCTTATGAAGGCTGTGGATCAGGCAGCAGAAACATATACTCTCCCAGAGTCTTTTTCAACAGGAATTATTAGTGATGCCAAAAAAAGACAGATCCATTGAAGCCCATCTACTAATGGCCTATATCAATATTGAATGTAGATTATAAAATTATAACAAAAGCGTTGGCCAATAGGTAAGCAAAATATTTGCTGAAATTGACAAATCCGGATCAGGCTGGCTTCGGTTAAAAATGGCAAACTGTAGATAACACAGCTAGATTGCTTAACATATCTGGCAGAGTCAGGGATGGAACCGGGGGTGGCTGTATCTCTGGATGCAGAGAAGGCCTTCGATAATTGCCTTTTTAAGGCACTGGAGAAATTTGGATTGAGACAAACTTTTATAAATTGGGTGAGGACATTGTATCATAAACCCCAAGCCAAAATTATCACAAATGGACAAATATCTCTGGTGTTCCACTGTGTAAATCTAGTAGACAGGACTGTCCCTTGTCATCAGCTCTGTTTATATTGACCATTGAGCCACTGGCAGAATCTATTCAACGGGATTCAGATATAAAGGGGTACAAGGGGGACCAGGTGGAACACAAAATCAATCTGTTTTCTGTATTAATATATTTGACAGACCATGGAGGGTTGTTCGCCAAACTAAGGACCACACTGGAAGATTAAGGGAGGGTCTCTGGATTTTAAAATAAATTTGTACAAAAGTGAAATTATGCCTTTGACTAAAGGGGATTACAAATCCTATCAGCAAAGAAGCCAATTTTGGTGATAAGAGCAGAAAAGGATTTAAGCAATTTATACACAAGTTAAATTATCTCCCTTTGGTCCAGAAGATTGAGGAGGACTCGGTTAGATGGAAAGCTCTCCCCATAACATTAGTGGGCAGAGTGAATTGTATCAGAATGAAGGTGATGCCTTCAAATATGTCTGCAATATCTTTTTCAAGTGTTGCCCATTCCATTGGTCCAGTGCTTCCTCAAGCTGTTCAATGAATGTGTCAGGAACTTTTTTTGTGGAGTGGGAAGAGTCTCCATGGAAAAATTAACATACAAATACAAATTAGGAGGTCTAAAACTGCCAGATTTCAAAAAACAATATTATTGGGCATCTCAGGCAAGATTTATCACCTCACTGTTTGAGGGAGGGGGCCCCCTTAATAGGCACAAATTGCACTACACATGATAGGGGAAAGGATAGCAGAAGAGTTTATATATAAATGGAACACCAAATTAATTTTCAAAAAGACAAATAACCCCATATTAAAACATATATACCAGACATGGCCCAAAAAATACATCAATGTATTGGATTTAAGGTAGGGCTGTCTCCTAATACACCATTGACCCAGAACAATTTAATACTCATGATGCTGGGCAACAGGATCCTGGACACCTGGTGCCAGAAAGGGATCAGGTGTATTGAAGACTTATGATCAGGGGCAACTAATTTCATTTGAGTAATTGAGGATTAAATTTGGATTATCTAATAACATTCTTCTGCTTCCTACAATTGAGATCTTTCTTAAAAGACATATTAGGACAAACAATAATTCTGGCAATGTCGCACCATGGAGATTTTAATTTGAGAGTGGAATGTATTTAAATTTATTTCTAGAATTTCCTACTCCTGAGTGGGGGCCCGAAACTGGAATTACACTGGTCGAGGGAAAGATGGAAGTCAGACTTGGGTACAACAATTAATGAAAATTGATGGGAAGCCTTCTGTCAGAACAGCATGACAGGGATTGTTAATGCTAGACACATGCTGGTGCAGTACAATTTCCTGCATCTATTGTATCTCACACCGCAAAAATTACATAAATCAAAGTCATAAATTTCAGATATGTTTCAGATGCATTGTAGAGGTTGGAACCTTTATCCACTCCACCTGGCTATGTATGAAGGTGAGATCCTTCTGGGTAGACCCAGGGGACATTCTTAAAAAAAACTATACAAGTGGAGTTTCCACTTGCAATCACGCAAGTATAAGAACAGGTAATTGCATTGTGGGATTGAAATGACCCAAGTTTTTGCATAAGTGCAGGAACGTGAAGGAAGAAAAAGTTAAAATGAAGGTATAAACTTTGCCATGGGAAAGTCACAGTGGGGGTGGGGGAGGGGAGGAAGAGAGAAAGAGAGAGGAAATAAATAGCAGAAAAGCAATTTTTAAACAGCGTGGGAAAGTTGGTAGGTTTTCCGCCCTGTCTTTATTAATTGTGTGCTATGGCACTACCAACCTCCACGCTGTTTAAAATTGTCCGCTATTGCTAGTACTTTCCCATGGTCCCTTGTAAAGGTTTATATAGGTCAGCACAACAGGCTGATGGGCTCACACTGTGCTGTAGAGAAAGCTTAATTATGTTATAATTAGGAATGATTAATTTTGTTCAAATATAAGATCATAATAAATTGATCAGGATTTAAGACAGGTCAACCATAACTCGATGCGTCATGACGTCACCAATTGAAGGTAGAACAGTCCTAACCATGGGGATGGCTCCTTGCAAGTGTTCTTCAGTGTTCCAGTTAGGAGTGGTCAAATGTGAAAAACCAAACCCCCATTCCCATCCATGGGCACTGAATGGCCAATTTAGTGGGATGCAAGTGTAAAAGGGGCTTAAAAGTCCTAGTACAGAATCCCTGAAAGGTTCATGTACAGTTTGAGTCATTAGGAAGGCAAATGCAATGTTACCCATCATTTCAAGCAAGAGGACTAGAGTATAAAAACAAAGTTACTGAGGCTTTATAAAGCATTAGTTAGTTCACATTTGGAGTATTTTGAGTAGGTTTGGGCCTGGAGGTGTAGGTTAATTGGGAGTAAATTGGGCAAAACGGACTCATAGGCAGAAATGGCCTGTTAGTCCAATGGTATGAGCAGAGGAGGATAGGTACTTGATTAGCAAGGATGTCAAAGATTATAAGAAGGCAATAGAATGGGGTTGAAAGGAAAAATACAAGTGCCATGACTTAAATGGCAGACTCATAGGGCTGAATGGCCTAATTCTGTTCCAACATCTTGTGATCTAATGGATTCCAGTCTGACTTAATTAATGTGTTCTTTGGTGCTAGAATAGAGTTGTATTGAATACTTCTTATTTTGTACAATCGTTTGAACACGCTTTTTGTTCTTGGAGTGCATTGGCATATTCCAAAACTTTTGTGAAATATTTATTTAATATCTCTGCCATTGTTTCTGAGGAGTTCTGCCCTCTGATTTCCTCCACCTATATTTGTATAAAAACTATTTTCTTTTCTACTGTTAACTTTTTCCTCTATTAAGCTCTTGATGGGCTAAATTCAGCTTTTAAGTCTTTAGGCCAAAATCTGGGAGTGGTTAGAATCTAAACATTATTATTCCAAAGTAATAAGGACAACAGCTGACTCAGGGGTGTAATTTCTACGACACACGCAAGTTTCCTCTGTGCTTTTCACCAATTCACTGATCATTATCCAAGTGTTCAAGAAAACTACTTGCCAAAATCATTCAGTACCAGAGGTTGCGGAAGGGAATTTGGTATCACATATGGTTTTCATTTTAAGTTTGAGCAAGCATTCATTCATTGTATTTAACTTTTATATCAACAGCCTTCAGGGATTTCCAAAGGGCAACATTTCACGTGAACCAATACAAGTTGCCTGGGATCCCTCCTCATGAGCATAATTCCAGACTCCTGCAGAGAGCAATAGGAAACCACAGAGCATGGAAACAGGCCACTTGGTCCACCATTCCTATACTGACTAATGGAGGCTGCTATATTAATCTCATTTTCCAGCACTTGGCTCTTGTCAAGACACTTAAATGTTGTCCCTGACTGCTTCCATCTCTCTCTCTCTCTCTCTCAGGCAGGGTATTCCAGGTAATCCCCATTATCTGGGTTAAATAGGGCCCAGTCATATCTCCTCAAAAATCTCTCAACTCTTACCTCAAATATTTGTCCTCTAGTTTCATCTACACCAAATAGGGGGCATATTTTCTGCAATCTACCTTATCTGTACACCTCACTTTCTATATCTCACTCACAATTCCTTTTAATTTCCTTCACTCCAGGGAAAACAGACCTGGCCTCTCCTCAATACCGAAGCACTCTGGTGAATCTCCTCTGCACCCACTTCAGTGCTACCCCATTTTCCCTATTGTGCAGTGACCAGCACTTTAGCTGAGGTCCAACCAATGATTATAAATTGGAGCCTAACCTTGAATTCAATGCATAAAGGTTAGCATCCCATATGCCTTCTGAAACACAGGATCTTTGAACTTCTACACTGAGGTTCCTCAGTACTCACTTGGACCCCAAACATTCATGGCATATGACCTTGCCTTATTATTACTTCCAAAATACATCACCGTATCTACTTAGTTTAAACTGTCATTGCTCACTGCTTATCACCCTAAGAAACTCTACATTATCAATTCCATTAAACGGTGTCATCTGAAAACTAATTAATCTTATCTCTTACATCCACAACTAAATTGTTCACATTACAAACAAGGGTCGAAGCAATTATCCTTTTGGCACAGGCAAACTACAAAACAACCCTCAATCATCGGCCTCTATCACCTATTGTCAACCCAAATTTTAATTCAGTTTACTAACTTTTTCTGTATCCAACAGACTAAAGGCCTTATTGTCTTATAAATAAACTTTGTTACCTCTTCAAAGAATATCATCAGGTTATTAAAGGCAGATGGAGGTCGAGTGCCGTCCACAACAGTGATGGAGAAACTCAGCAAATCACGCAGCATCCATGAAAAATAAAAGGCATTTGACATTTTAGCAGTGAAATGTTGATTGCCATTTACTTCCTTTGGATAGTGTGTTTCTCCAGAACTTTTGTGGTTTGTCAAGGGCAGATCCTGTCTATCCAAAGCTAAGCTATGCTGATCACATCTGATTAGCCACTGCCTTTCTAACAGTACATTTGTTCTCTACTTCAATTTCCACCCTAATAAATTTGCATACATTTGGCTCTCACGTCAACTTGCTAAGCCTTTCTCTGTTGCCCTTCTTGAAAAAAGATATGATGATTGTTACCTCTGGTATCTCTCTTGTGGCCAAATCTCAGCCAGAGCCCCAGTAATCGCTTCCCTTACCTCCCTAACAGCTTAGGACAAATCTTATTCAATTGTAACTCTGCTTGATTCTGCTTCTTTGGCCACTGTTCTTCCATCAATATTAAATGCAAACGTTTAGCTATTAAAGAAAGCCAGAACAGCAGTCAATAATTTGCATTGCATGCTCCCATGATGCACCTTGGGGTTTTAAATGCATGGCCCATATTAAATGGTGAGCAGATTCAGAATCTGAGAACATACATGACATCACATACGGTGATACTTTTTTCTGCAGGCAAGGCAGAATCACCACTTATTGGTAATGCAAAAAAAAATGTACCCAATGTACACATGTAACCAAATAAAGAAATTTAAACAAACTAACTGCAATACAGAAAGGAAACAAAGTGCAAAAGTAAGCTTCTTATTAAATAGATTCCTTATTGTGGAGGGGTAGCAGCTGTTCCTGAAGTTGGTGGAGCGAATCTTGTGGTACCCCGACCTCCTTCCTGATGGTAGCAGTAAGAACAGTTTGTTGAGTGGTGTAGATCCTTGGCGATTGCTGCTCCTCTCTGGCAGCAGTTTCCCAGATTTTCTCAATGGTGGGGAAGGTTTTGCCTGTGATGTCCTGGACTGTGTCCATTACTTTTTGGAGGGCTTCACACTTGGGGATATTGGTGTCCTCCTACCATACTGTGATGCAGCTAGTCAGCATATTTTCCACATTTGTAGAAATTTCCAGGATTTCTGATGCCATACCAAACCTCTGAAAACTCCTGAGGAAGTACAGGCACTGACATGCTTTATTCATGATGCCATTTTTGTGTTGGTCCAGGAAATATCCTCCAAAATAGTGACTCCCAAGAACTTAAATATACTCTCCTTCTCAACCTCTGGCCTGGAAGGGATTATAAAAAGATCAGAATAAATTATCCCTACATCGAGATACTTTGATCTTGTGCAGTACAAAATGCAAATACATACTGTGTTCTCACACATTTGACCAGCGAAAGGTGTCCTGAGCTCAGCTGTCTTGGTACATCTTCCTATCATTAATATTCCACAGCTAAAAATCCAGACTGTTTACATTTTTGGGGGTAATGACACTTCAGCTCCCTAGCACAATTCTTTATTTTCATAATAAAAATACACTGGTGGTTAAATGGTACCAAGACCATATCCAAGGTGAACATATTCTTCTCAAAATAGAGCAGAATAAATATTTACAAGGGTCAAAAAGTATTAGATGCTGGAGAATTAGGAAACCTAGGCTATAAATATAACATAAATCTCAAATTCCCAGCTTGTGAAGAAGTTTGGCAAGTGTGCCATGAGTGTGGAATGCTAATTTTTTCCCCCCTTCCACTAATTAAGGCATACTATTGCTCTTCCAAATTATTCATCCCTCAGATTTGAGGGAGTCATCTTAAATCTACTATCTAGTATCTTACTAAGTAGAATAGCATTTGAATTTGGAAAAGGTTGTTAATTATTTCTTGTTGGCTTTTAAATAATCAGATTCAAGAGTATAACATTAAAATGTTCTCGGCAGAGGATACTATTAAAAAAATGGGGACGGCAACACATTCAAAACCTGGCATAACTAGGAAAAGAATGGGTGAATTCTGAACCCAAGTAAAAATGCACTTTGTACTATGATTCCTGTACTATATGGCAACTCCTGTATAATTTTCCCATCACAGTCTGCACTCATTAAGATGCTCAAGGTTTCCAAGTTTGAGTAGCAGAGGTACTTCTAGGGAATTTAAGAGGTTGTTTTGTTGGAGAAGACATCAAGTTCTCCTCGAAATATAGCATTCAATAGAATTAACAGGTAGTCTTTCCACAGGATAATGGTAAACAGCACGGGAATCCTTTCAAAAAGTGTGCTACAAGGCAAGTTCCTGCATGCGATAGTACAGATCCTATCACCAATGTGTACATGTAGATTATACTGTAGGATTGTGATTGGCTGAGAGCATAGTCACGCCTACTGGCAGGTCTTAAAGGGTTGCTCCTAGCCAGGCCAGATCATTCTGGTCCACCTACATGTGATGCGCTCCAGTCTTCTAGTTAATAAAATGCCTTGGTTTGGATCAACAAGCTTTTGATTCTTTTGACGTGCTCTACACTGCATCAAGGACATTGTGTGTGTATTCCATCTGTCAAATGGGCAACTGGACAAATGTACAGCAGAGGAATGGAATAAATGTCTTAATGTGGAAGTTAAAAGATTAAGTTGCCATGAACTTAAGACAAATAATTGGGTTTCCTAGCTTCCGAATAAAGGATCATCACTAAATGCAGGTTTTTAAAAAATTGGATGACAATGTATAACCATATAACTGTTTATGGCGTGGAAACAGGCCATGTCGGCCCTTCAAGTCCACGCCGGTTCACTTGAACAACTCCACTAGCTTCCCCCTCCTGCTCCCCGCCCATAACCCTCCAACCCCTCACATCCATGTACACAATCAACCTTCTCTTAAATGACAGAAGGGACCCTGCCGCAACTATCTCTTTTGGAAGATCATTCCATTCTGCCACCACTCTGAGTGAAAAAGCATCCTTTAGTATTTCACCTAATAGAGATAATCATGTTAGAATCAATATTGAAGGCAAACGTTTAAGATTCCACAATTTCAAGAACTGTGAGGGCTTTAAAGAACAGGTGTCTCAAAGAAAACCTCTGCATAACTCCCAAGATTTGTGGTGGCAAGCATAAGGAAAATAATGATGGGATAGCTCATGGCTGACAATTCACAGTAGGTTCATATACATAGACCATTTGGATCTTCATTCCCAATGAGTAGTCAAATACGGAAGGGGAAATGCATCAAGGGAATGTGGTGGTGAAGTCCAAGAACAAATGTCTGGAAGTGATAAATAACAAGAACATTGTCAATTTGGAACCACTGCTGTTTTTAATGCATTAATGATAGGACTCGAGCATGTTAGACACGACTTCAAGAAGAATGGAAAATGGTATAAAGTTCAGGGGGATCTATCAGAGTTAATTAGACAGAAAGGCAGAAAAATTAGTAACCTTTGATATACAGAACTAAAGATAAACTAACTGGAAAATTTTTCATGAAGAACCTTAGACCTCCAGTTAAACTGAGATTTTTAAAAACTTTTAAAGCAGCAAGGAAATCAAGGCTTAATACAGGAACAAGGCAATGAAACGACACTAAGATCTTACAGAACACTTTAAATAGCTGAACTTTTCGAGCCTGTTCGGAGCCTTAACATCACAGGAGAACTGTCACAGCTTTTGTATAAATGGAGATTCAGTGACAAAATTCTTGGTGAAAAATCTTGAGTTGATTTCTATGGACCAGGTTATGCATTCAAAAATCATAAAAAGGGGTTATACAGAGAAATAGTTTTCAACTGCAGTGTTGGTAACCAGGATTCAGATTTAAAAATAAATCAGCAAATAACCTGAGTTGACAGGAAGCCAACCTTTTACAAGCAAATTAGCTGTAATGCTCGAATGAATGGTGCAAGTCTATTCATCAACGGGAAATGAATGACAATTAAGAAATAAAAACAAATGCTGATTAATCAAAGGTACATCTTTAGAATTTCTTTTAAGAGAGAAAAACAGCCAAATTGCCTCTTGTAGTGCATTATTCTGTAATTTAGAAAAGACGTGCAGATTATAATTTAGTTGTAGCCTACTTTACCATGAAAACTTGAGTAATTTTACTGATTAGGTTCAATTTATTATACATTAATCTTTATATTGGTTTGAAGTAAAATTTACACCCATATTTTTGAAAATTGTATACAGCTAGAACCAGTTTATGGTCTCTGAGAAGAATAACGCAGCTGTAGCTATTTAATGAATGGTTGATTAAAAATACTGGAAAATATGTTGCAACTTCCAATGTCAGGCAATGCATAGGAAGTTCTGCACGTTTCCCATGTCCTTTAACTTCTGGTACATGATCAAAAAGATACGAGCTGAATGCACTGCAACTTGGTATGTGAGTTACTTTACTCAAGTTCAGAAGCTGGTGAATGCAGCACAAATTTCCCTCCACTCCAACTACATCTCCTACTAACATGTTGAAAGACCCATCATACCACAGACATATTCTCTTCTCCCTCCTTCCGTTGGGGAGGCTCAAGAGCATGAAATTGCACACCAACAGGCAGTTGATTCAGTTTATTCCCTGCAGCCATCAGGCTTCTTGACTGAGTATCGGTAAAATCTTTAACCCTTATGTACTCAATCTTTTCATTGTAATACTCTACTTTGTATGGCTGTATGCAGGTTAAACTCTTCACCAAAATTGATCAGTATCTGAATAAATTATGAAAGAATTCAGTAATAATCCATGCAAATGTTAAAGTGGAGCTGGTATCAATTATCTGCTGCTGAATGGCCTTGCTCCTTTTGGTCAAGCACCAATCTAAAGAACTAATGTAGCAAATAATTTACAAATAGAAGTGACTCCAGATGGTGGAATCTGGGGCAAAATAAACTACTGGAAGAACTCAGGCAGCATCTATGGAGGCAGAGGAATAATTGACATTCTGGGTAGAGAGCCTGCATCAGAACCAAGAGTGCAGGGGGGAGAACACCATTAACAAAAGTTAGGGGGTTGGTGAGGTAGAAGCTAGGATTTAGGTGGAACCACAGGCAAGGGGGATGATGGGCCCATGGGACCAGGATATTTGAGGACAGGGGGAAGGGGTTGAGACAGAGCTTGGAATGTGATAAAAGGAGACAAAAATTGTCTGCAGATCTGGAATACGAGAAGATAACAAGTGGAACCAAACAAGGGAAGGATTGTGGACTGATGGGAATTGTGAGACAGGGTGGAATAGCAGGCCCAATGAGTTGTGTGTGGGTAATGGGCAGGTGGAGAGGTGAAGGGGAAATAAAAGAAGAAAAACTGGGTAACAAGGAGAAATTGGTGAGAGAACCTGGATAGATCAGAAAGGACACACATGCTAATTATCTGAAATTGGAAAATTGGACAGCTACCAAGCATAATATGAAAACTTTTTTCTAGTTTGCATTTGATCTTACCCTGGCAATGGAGAAAGCAGAGGACAGATAGATTGATGTAAGAATTGGAAGGAGAGTTGAAATGGTTTGTACCTGGGAGCGCAAGATGGTTCACTGCGAACATTGGCAATACAAACCCAATCTATGCTTAGCCTCACAGATATTAAGTACATCATTAAAAAGACAGTTTTTTTTTTAGAACCACCAAATGTGAAGTGAAGATCAATTCTTACCAATCCTTGGGAGCTACCTTTTTTGATTAAGGTGTATTTATAAAGGTTACCATACCACGACACAGGTTTCTCAAAAGGGAAGGAAGGCATCGTTAGGCAATGAACCCTAAGACTGTAATTTCCGATTTGTAAGTAGTTGCTTCACAAAAGAACAATGTTGTCATTCCTATACCAGTCAAGCAAAGTAATAACTAAGAGGCAATTATTTTCCAATGATCTAATTGTGCAATTGAATAACGTAGTAAAATGAAAATAAGCAGAACAAAGTAATTACTGAAATTCAACAAGGATCAATTTACTTTTTTTTCCAATATAAGCATTAGGTCTTGAAAAAGATGTATGCTATAAACTTAAGTTATTTATGAAGTGGTCCAATAAGTTACCTCCTCAATGCATTACCAGCCACATAATTTCCCCTCCCCCCCAGATTTTTTTTATATCTAACTTACCAGCATGGTAAAATGGTGAGAGCTCACATTTCATAATGCTTCAATTACAAAATACTGTAAATACACAAATTACTTTTCTTTCTAATGTAGCAAGAAAAATAACTCCAACACACGATACAAAATTTAAAAAAAAACACAGCTGTTGGTCAACATGTAATGCCCTGGGTTTATTTTGTGAGAGTTCTGTCACAATTCCAGGTGGGATTAAAAACCTTGAGGATAAATATGCCATTGGATTGGGCATTCAGACTCAGGTACTGACAAAGCACTAGTAGTAGTCTGTTAAGTACCAATCTCTTCATAGAAGAGAGGTCTATTATTTCCAAAGGAAGGCACCCGATATCGTGGTTCTGGCCTTACAGCCTTCACAAGAATCTGAAAGTAAAAGCTGGCTGTTTCAGAAACTGGAATGGTGATACACGTACAGCAACTACTGCATTCATCGCCCTTATCTCCTTTTTGTTTCTTCTCATTTTTTGACGCGAACAAGTGAAGAATGAAGTCTGCGTACAGGAGCACAAAATCAACAAGAAATTTACAACTTGAACAGATACAAAAATAAATTGATGAATGAAATATGAAAAAGCAAGGGAAATTCTGATACAGCTCAGATTTGTTTGAGGGAGGTTCAAATCATTTAAACTCAAATGAGCAAAATATCTAAGCAGCATAGAAAATAATTAGTGCTAAAATAATTTTGCAGAAGCTTCTCTGCTTCTGAAAAAGTGTGACTTCATTTCCAGCTTGTTACTTGCATTAGAACAAATATAAGTGGAAGATCCCTATGTCTCCAAGAAGTAGTTCCATCCCCATTTACAAACTGATGCCTTAATTTTCAAATCTGTATGTATGTCACCATTTTTACATGATACACAGAAACTCAGGGACCCAGAGGGGAACCAAATATGTTCACCATTTACAAAATACCAAGGAGTCCACAGCTACCTAACACATTTACTACAGCACAGGAACCAATGAAGGTACAGTGTACAAAACTGTAAACACAGCACAATAAATAGATAAAACAGCAGGTTCCGCACCATGCACATGATGTGATGACACTTCATCTCTATAGATCTCTCACATCTCACACTCTCACTGGTTGCAATTTTGTTTTTTCTTTCAAGTGCAAAGCATCACGAATGAACAGTTCAGTATTCAAGTAACATATATACAAGTGTATTACAAATATGTAGTATTGTACAGATAATTGCTGTATCATCATTTACAGATGTCAATTCCTATTAACAACAGTAACAAAAAAAGCATGAGATGTGCAATGCCATCAAGTCCCCAGAGCTGCCATGGAAACGCAATGTGCTGCATTCTGCCATCCCTTGCATTCATAAACGCTATTGATGCATAGCACTTAAATGAGTTCCCAAGGCCGCAGCTGTCTTTGTGGACACTACGTTACTTCCATTGCCACTGTATTGTCTGCTATACTGTTTAGTGCTGGCTTTTCTGTGTCATGGTTTTCCCTGGAGAAGAGAGATACATATTGTTAGTCTCTGCTCTATGAATATTTTTGACGTACAAATTAAAATTCTTAACATCAGAAGTGGATTGAATAGATCCCTTGCAATAACCAGAGTTTCCATGAGATGTTCAACCTTATGGGTTAAGATTGCTGGCAATATTTCATTTAAAAAATGTCTATCACCAACAATCTGTTTCTCTGTGCGACTCCACAAGATTTTGGAAAACCCTTTAATTTCCATTCATGCCCCCCTCATGATTCTAATCTGATCTGAACTACAAGATCCACACTTATTCACATCAATGACTTGCAACATCTTTCCCAACATTCTGTTTTTGAAATAATAAAATCACCCATACTTTAGTACCAAATAAGTCAAGTTTCATTGCACCTGTTTAGAATGTTCTTCAATCAATTTATAGCTCCTCTCCAGAGGAAACTAGATTAAAACTGAATTGGTAATCTCAAATCATAAAATCTATTTTGAAGGAATAAATACTAATGAGGCTTTCAACCCAGTACATAAAAAATATGCAACTAAGGATTTGTGTTCACTTAGATTTAATAATGTAAAAGCACTGTAATCTAAAAATATGTTGTGCTGCATTGCATTTGCTCAATGGACTCGAACCTAATGGTTGAATAATCTGCTTCCCCATATATAATGCATTCAAGGCATATCCTCTATGCAGAAATTTTCCTTTGATAACTACATCTTGTTTTTCCAACTTCAACGGACCAAGTGTAAAGGGTTTCAAATATTTGTAGAGAAAGATCTGTTGTTCATCTAAATGCAGAGTTATAACTATTATGGCCATACGCACTGGAAAATCTTTCAATGCAACTTAGTTTTCAGTTTTCTCTGGAGAGTAACACAAAAAAAAAACTACAGATGCTGGAATCTGGAGCCAAAACCAAACTGTGGAAAAACGCAGCAGATTGAGAATCATCTCTACGTGTTTACTGGGGTGAGGGACAGATGTTGGTTGCTTGACCTGCCAAGATCATTCAGCATTTTTTTCAACTCTAGAAGGCATTTTATGGGACCCCTCAAAGACAGTAACTGAGCTTGATTGATGGATTTTCTCTCACAGCTGCTTATTAGAGCAGGTTCTGAATATCAAATAATATAAACCATTAGAAAAATGGGCATCATGAAAACTTGGATATTTCAATGCAAACTGGAGCCAGCAATAAAGAAACCAACACAGATAAACAGGAACGTCTGCAGACATTGTGATTGTGGTGCAATGACCAAAAGTGCTGGAGAACCTTAGCAGACATGCAGCACCTATACCTTGACAAGAATATGCCAGAATATCATTGAAACACAAAATTCCCACAAAACTTGACATGTGGGTGTAAGGAAGAATTTTTTGTTGTTGGCTATGGTGAAATTTGCATATTCAGAGGGTAGTGAACTTTTGGAATCTCGGGGTGGGGGGGGGGTGGCTTTGTGCCTCAGTTACTGAATTCATTCAAAACAGATCAATAGATTTCTGATTGTTAAAGGAACCCACAGAAATGGAGATAGTGCAAGTAAATAGAGTTGAAGTATGATCTTAATTACAGACAGGACAAGCTTAAAGGGCTAGATTGCCTACTTGTGCTCCTATACAAGTTCGTGTTATGAAATCTGAAATGATACAAAGATCCTGTTGAATCTTATCAGCATCAATATTTGTTATTAAACTATCATAGATATTCCAAAATTGGACCGCCAAAGAACTGACCAATAAACATAAAGTTTAAAATCTCTGTACCATCAGTAAATGAGGAAAAGGAATTCTGTTGAAACATTAAATATACTTTTTTGACTAACAATGTGCAAAAATATACATGCAAGACCATGAAGGGCCCATTGCTTTATTTCAATAGTGTAACTTCTTCATACCTCCACTGAATACTCTTACCTACCCGTATGAATAAAGAGCCTTCTTCACTGTCATTTAATACCAAAGTAGAAAATCTTAAGTCCTACAGAATCAGTCTTCACATTTAAATTAGCTATAAATTTAAATGGGCCATGTCAAAATATATTTCTGAAGTTATGACAACCATAAAGATTTAAAATGAAAAGGATTTCCTTCTGAAAAAGGGAAATGATCCAACTGCTCAATTAAAAAAAACAAAAGCACTTTACTTGCCTCCCAACCTCCTGCTCCTACCCTTAAAGTTTCCCGATGTGCTGTAGTAAAGTCTCCATTTATGACTCCTATTTCACCTTCTGGGTAGCAACATCACGTCTTTATGGCGCTATGAATTGCAGAGCCAGTGACGTGTTTATGGAGAGACACATCCTGCAGGTGTGATGTTTAAAGAGTTATCATCAGTGCCCTTTATAGTAAAATTCAAACCATAAAAGAATTGTTAATATATTCAGAACATTTTCTGGGAAGTTTTTACATATGGAAAATTTTGATGAGAATACACCTTTGGGCTCAATAACTTCTTAAAATAAGCTTTTCAAGTGCCCATTAACTCTTGCCATTGTGAAAAAGAGTTCCATTCAAAATTCATGTCATTACCACCCATCTTTTGAGTCCTTTTTATTTCCCTAAATGAGATTCAATTTCCACACAAAAGTAAATTATTAAAAATATCTTGGGAATGTCAGAAGGGAGAAAGAACTACTGAGAACAGATTGTATTTGTAAAAGATAGCTGTCATGCAAAAATAAAGTCATGTCATCTGTTGCTTATCTTTAAAGGGGATACAAGAAAGGTGTGTAATAAGAAACCTACATACTTTCCCACATCAAGGTAAATTACATACAAAAATACAATTTTTTTTACAAGCATAATATTTTAATAGGCTGCATAAAGGTGTAAAAACAGATGCAGGTTTCTTAATTTGAAGTATTGAACTTCTTTTTTTGGTCCTTTATCTTATTGACTTGAGCAACCAAATGAATAAAATCAGATAAAATGCTCAATAGCTGCCTTTCAGATCATCTGGAGAAATTTCATGAAGATTACTGTTGAATAGCTGCTTTCATGCCACCAATCAACCTCATATTGCTCATCCCAATCAAATACTATTTAGCTCACTAACTTGTCCAATTTTATCCTTAATAACAAAAGAATTATATGGATTCACTTTTTTTTGCTATTTCTTCCACCCCCCCCCCCCCCCCCAACAACCTCACCTTCCCAAAGCTGTTGATATTTGTGAGAGTATTGTTTAGTAAGTGCTGAACAGCCTCCAGTGATTTGTCCAGGCTATCCTGGAGACACGAGTTCATTCTAGAGTGCCGAGGAGTGAAGTGCAGAGGGATCTAGATTTTCCAGTGCATGAAAAGGTCCAACAAGTAGTTAAGGCAAATGGCATGTTGCTCTCAATTTGAGAAGGGATTGGATTTTTACTAGGTGTCATTATAATTATACTGACCACACTTGGAATGCTGTGATTCACCAGGCTAATTGCTTGGATGAGAGTGCTGTCCTATCAAGGGAGGCTGGATAGTACGAGTCAGTATACTTTAGTTTAGAATGATGGATATTCTAGATCTTAAGAAATTGAGACATTTTTGCTCGTGCAAGAGTCACATACAAGGGGGCACACCCGCAAAGTAAGAGGCCTGGCAAACACAGAAATTTCCTCTCAAAGAAAGTGAATCTCTCATTTCCTGTTCCCAAGGATGGTGGTGAACAGACAATTAGATATATTTATGGTGGAATGGATAAATATTTGAAAGATGAACAAATTGAAGGTCATGCAGAACTGGCATACATTATGTGGAGGGCAGCATATATCAGCCATATCATACTGAAAAGCAAGGTAGGCTTCAGGGGCTTGGTGGTCTATTCTTGCTTTTATTTTCTGTGTTGATCTTGTCTTCATTGAAGGAGCCGTCATAACCAACCTTGGTCTCTTAAGACATATCTCAGTTGTTCCAATTGAATGGATGTCAATACATAGTGGTTAGACATTTCCCCCATGATTATTGGATTTAAATCAATATTTGTAGTGAGTACTGTTTTGTGGACATGGTTGAAGGCAGTTCACACAAGCAGTAGAAAATTATGTACCACAATCAGGTGGCAATCAACACTACATTTACATACAACCAAGAAAGGACTTAACAGTTTCAGTGCATTTGGATATCATGAGATATCACATAGCAGGTTGAAACGATGATTACAGAAATTCTGCAATAGGTAAAAGACCAAAAAATGTGAAGAGATTTCAATGAAAAGTAATAAGCCTCAAGGGAAAATTTGTAAATTCAACATGTCTAAATTGAGGAATTACTGTAACTGAAGAACCTTTTTGAATTTCAGTTAATGAATTCCACTGATTTTATATACCCAACTTCTACCCATTCTATCAGCTTTGGGCAACAATCCATTCATCAGATGGAGACTGCTTGAATGGAAAAAGTCACCACCCAGACAATGCATCTTTACTACAGCACACGGAAACATTCTGTTAAGGGTAAATATCTGCTTCTATGAATGAGCCAGCTTACAGCTGAACATGAATTGTAAATGCCAACTATTAATTTAAAGAAAATGTTAAAGAATTCAACTCTACTATCATGGGTATGGGCATTTCCTCTAACATACAAATCTTAATTTGAGAAAGGAGCTTACCTTGGTACTCCATCCATGGAGGTGGAGCCTGCAACCTTGGGCACCTGACAATTTGCTGCTGAAGCCAGTTTTAAGGCAGTTGTTGGAACAGTATTTAAAGTTCGTGGTATATGTCGTGCATTCAGACTGGTGACAGAATTAACAGCAGCTACTGAGCTGGGTACACCTATACGAAGGCTGTTGCCAAGCAAAACCTGAGGACTTGAGTTCGTAGTACTTCCATGGTGACTCAGTGCACTGTGGGAAGTTGCTGTCTGTGTGTTGCTGCAGGACGGCAATAAGCCTGAACCTGCTGCTGACGACGATAATGATTGACAGGTTTGTACAAGTGCTGTAGGCGTGGTACTAGTGAGGTGTAAGCCCTTGTACGATCCTATAGGAAGTAAAATAAACAGAATTCGAACACTTATCATTTAGAGCCAGGGCAAGGAATGATCCAAAATTAATAAAAGGATTTAATATTGGTGTATGTTGAAACCTGGTTGCATATGGGAAGGGATCACGATACACAAGTTCATATTTTATTGCATATTAAAGGAGTAAATGCCAGAAAGCAAGAGCATGCAAATAAATTAACACAATAATGATCTGACCACATTTTATTTTGCTTTGTGCGAGGAGGAATAAGGAAAGGATTTAAAAAGCTGACAGTGGTTGGAGATGTTCAAATATTGACCTCCTCTCAGAACTCTGACATTTGTCTTCTCAGAATATTCAGAAAATGCAGTCTTTTTTCCCAGAAAGATAAAATGCCAACCACACATTTAAAAAAAACTCAAAGTTACAAAGCATCTTTTAAAGAAAATGATCAATTTCTCCCAAACAATTACAATTATTGTTAAATGACAATTTTGCATCCCAAGTTCAATCAAACCTGTTATAATTAAATTATTCTAAAATAGATAAAATCCACAATTTGCTGTGGAAGGTATCAATGACAATTGGCCATTAAATGTTCCTTCATCTGACTGTAATTATGTTTTCTGAAAAGATTATTTAAGACTAAAATGGGGAAGATTCAATACACAAATGTACGAGTTAAACCAGAAATATACATATATGCTCAGTTCATATCCATGGTGCAAATCTACAAATATATCTGCTGGTCAATGCTTTGTTTTTGCCATTGAGGTACAAAGCTTTTGCAAAGCCAATGGTAGTGCGTGTCAGCTTAGAAATTAATCTTTTGGGATACGCAATTACACACCCATCTCCAACAAGTCACTGTACCATTTATGCTTAAATAAATGGAGAACAATTTGCCTCGCATCAATGAACTTGCATTTTTTCTATATTAAGCATGCCATAAATGTAGTAATTGTATTTCAAAAATCTGCTGCACAGTGAAATAGAAATGGCAGGGCAAGGATGAACAAAGAATTCTTTACAATTCAGATTTTCAACATTTTCTGATATGAAAACTTTCCACATTACATAGTCTCATCCTGCACCCCATTAAAACATTTCATTTTGTGAAATATCCAGACTTACCTGAGGCTTGTAGGACACCATTGATTCCAAGCACCACTTCCTCCTTTGCTTTGAATGCCATCAATTGCTCTGATGTCATTAAAGCAGAGGCTGCAAATTGTGCACTGACTGAATCCAATGTTTTTGAAACTGAACCCTGTCATACAAGAATATAGAACAAATTATAGAACCAGAAATATTCTTGAAAACAACAAACATGGAAATACCTTTTAATAGAAAAACATTTATAGAACCATAGAAAACTGGCGATTAAGCCTTTCTAGTCTGTGCCGAAATAGCATTCCTCTCGTCCCCCCACCGATCTGCACCCATTCCATAACCCTCCAGACCTATCCCATCCATGTATCTATCCAAGTGAAGAAGTTCCCCCTAAGTCTTTCACTTTTCACCCTAAATTTATAGTTCTAGTACTATTTCTAATGACTGTATTCTATGAAATTTATGAAGAACCGAGTCATTATGATTGTATAGTCATTGTGTAATTCCATTTAACATTCAAAGATTTTGCAAATGATAGTACTATATTCTGGGATAGTCTTTGCTGTACTTTCTATTGGTGCAATAGGCAATCGATTTGTTTTTTTTTGCTAGATTTCAAGCTCAACCAGAAATAACATTGTAGATAGTTATAGCTATTATTCTCACTGCTTCAAGAATACACCCATATTCTAAAATATTAACTTGCACTTCACCGCTAACTCTAATTCATAATTTAGAGCCTATCAAAACAGTTGCTCCTCTTTAATCATAAATCCCCAAGTTTCATGTGACTACAGTCTTAATCTAAAAAAATACGCAACTTCAATCTTACTGCAGCAATATTTTAATAGCAGATTATGCCTGACTATTAAACATGCTTTCAACTGCCAAACTCCAATGAGTTCTTGTTCTGTACTTCTCCATTTTTGATAATTTCCCTTGATTTTTCCCAGAAAGATATTAAACATAATCAACATTTTGTTTCTTAATACGCAACACGATTTAATTACGAGACTATTAAAAGATAGTTCCTTCAAAATAAGAATTCTTCATCTGCAAGTCACACAGATTTTGCAGTGACATAATTAACCGAACAGGGTTTACCTGTGAAGAATTGGAGCCTGAATCACTATGTGCCAATTGCTGCTGAATCTGTGCAAGTTGCTGTTTCTGCATCAGGACGAGTTGTTCTTGATGTTGCTGGTATTCTTCTGCTGTAAATGCTGAACACAGATCAACTTATTAAGGCAAATTTGATGCAAAATTAAAACTAACAAGTAGCATTTGCCAGTTTCGGAATTTGGCCTGAGTTTATATACACCTATTTTAGAAATAATGATTTGTTAAGCTTACAAATTCCCTTCCCCCCCCCCCCCCCCCACCCCCCAATGTGTCACGATGATACTCTTTTTAAACAGTATGTTGACATACCAACTCATCAATACATTGAATTGGATTTAATTTCAACATCTGATCAATTATATTTAAAATATTGAAGTGGAAAGAGTCCAATACAAAAGAAACCACAGCATTAAAAATTTGATTAGAATGCCAATCAGAATATGCCACAGAAGTATCGGTAAACATTATGTACACTTTGAATCCCATCAGTTAGCCCCCATTAAGTTATCGGCCAACTGCATAACAAGTAACAATAGGCCACAGGTTCTTCACATTTAGTTGATCTACCTATTTTCAGCACTTTTTCCATCTCCTTTAATATCCAGAAATCTACTCGCTTTAAATAAATATTGACCATCTCCATCGCTAAAGAATTCAAAAGATTCACCACTCTTATTCCCAGCACATCCCTGGTGCTAGATTCTGCAATCATGGAAGCATCCGCCTTAATTTTCAAAAATCCCACATCAGCAGTAAACATTTTATCCCCTCAGCCAAATCAGTGATAGTGGGCTCCAAATTCCAATTCCAGCAGCATCCACTGTTAACCAATCACCAACCTCGAAAGGATCCATTCATTCTCATTTGTTCTGCCAAAAAAAAACAATTCATAATCCCCATCAGTACATTATTGCCAACTCCACACATTTCAGGCCTGAAATGTCGACCGGCTGAGGTCCTCCAACATTTCTGTGTTTTTCACTACAATCACAGCATCTGCAGTTTCATGTTTCACTTTTTTTTTTAAGTGGGCCCTTTTGGCCCATAAGCCCATGCCACCCAATTGACCTGTAATCCTAGTATGTTTTGAACAGCAGGAAGAAAGCCAACATGAGGAAAAAGTAAAAATTCACTTCAGCCAACATCTTGTGTACGACCTTATCTAAAATACTAAAAATACCACCATGCATTGTTTCCCCAACATCAACTCTGGTAGTCATATCCTCAAAGGTACCTGTCAAACATGATTTTGCCTTGATAGATCAATGCCAATTCTATGATACGTTAGTGTTCTGTTACTACATCATTTATTGCAGATCCCAATGTTTTCTTCATGGACATTAGACTAACTGGAGGGGCTTTGTTTCAACAGAAGTCACAATTGTTATTCTCCAAACCACAAAACTTTGGAAAATGATAACAAGAGCATCCACCATTTCTAAAGACACCTCCTTCAAAAGTCTTGAGATTTATCAGCTTTCAAGCTCACCAATTTCTCCAGCACTATTTTTTGACCAAATTGCAGAATCAGTATAAAATCAATGCATCAAAAACAGGGCTGGGAAGGCATTGTACATTGGGGAATGGGGGGGCTTGGAGAAATAAAATCAACTAAATCAGTTTGTTGTCCAGATTACATTCATGAAATTCTGAGAAAAACGTTCCAAAGGAGTTGTATTTCAAATTATAATTTGATCTTTATTTTATACATTTAATTATTCATTCAAATTTAGAGGATCAGGATACTTTCCAACCACCACACTTTTGGTCGATTGCCCAGGATCTCCTTATGTGGCTCAGACGTCTTTCATTTCATCAATCTCTTCAAGTGCTTTCTTATGTTATAGCTATTATATATACACACAACTCATTATTGCTGTTTATTCAGTGAAATTCTTAGATGACAGTTGTATAGTGATTGCAATGTGGTTACGATGAAATAACAAATTACTGAGCTTTATAATCAAGCACATGGGAGTTGGTTAATTGAATCCAAAATTAGCTTGGTGGTAGAGGCAGAGGGTGGGAATGAAAGGATGCTACCTTGATTGGAAGGCCATGAAATACAGGATCTCAGGAATTGGTATGGAACCTTTGCTGTTTTGTGATGTATATTAATGACATGCATGTAAATGGAGGTATGATTGGTAAATTTATGGACAACATGAAATTTGGTGGCATGGATAGTAGGGAACCTGTTTAAAGCCACATCAGGATATTGATTTGATGGAAAATTGCCAGTGTTGGAAAATAGAATATAATCTTGAGAAGTGTGAGGTGATGTATTTTGTGAAGTCAAAGAGCAGTCAGACATGTATCATAACTGAAAGGGCACTAAGGAATATGGATGAACAGAGAGAGACCTTGAAGTCAAAGTCCACAATTCCTGAAAGCAGCAAGACATTTGGCTTTGTGAGTTGAGGCATAGACAGTTTGAATGTTATGTTGCAACTTTACACAATACTTGTTAAGCCAAACTTGGAATATTGATCATCACACTATGGGAGGATATGAATGCACTTGAACAATGTAAAAAAGATTAACCAGGATGTTTCCTGGATTGGAGAACTTAAGTTATAATGAGAGATTAGATAGATCAGGGTTTCTTTTTCTGCAGTGATTGAGGCTGAAGGCAATAGGGCTACACAAAATTGAGAGCCATAGATGAGCATAATCAGATGGGCATAATTTGCAGTATTTTGCATCGGTTTTCTCCATGAAAGATGCCAGCAGTATGCCAGACGTTTGAGATTGTCAAGTGGCAGAAATGGGTGTAGTCATTATTACTAAGGAGAGGTGGTGGGGGAAGTTAAAAGGTCTGAAGGTGGATAAATCAACTGGACTGGATAGACAACACCCCAGGGTTCTTAAAGAGGCAGCTGATGAGATTGTAGAGGCTTTGGGTTCTGAAGTGGTTCAGGAGAACTAGAAAGCTGCAAATGTCACTCCATTTTTGAGAGAGGGAGGCAGAAAGACAGGAAATTACAGAGCAGTTAGTCTGATTTTGTTGATTGGCAAGATTTTAGAATCTATTATCAAGGGTGAGGTTTTGGGGTACTTGGAAGCACATGGTTAAGCAGGCCCAAGTCAGTATGGTTTCCTTGAAGGGAAATCTTGTTTGACAACCCTATTTGAATTCTTTGAGGAGAAAACAGGAAGGCCAAAGAAGAGGCAGTGGATGTTGTTTACTTGGATTTTCAGAAGACCTTTGACAAAGTACCACAGACGAGGCTTCTAAACAAGCTAAGAACCCCAGTATTATAGGAAAGATATTAGCATGGATAGAAGATTGGGTGACAGGCAGAAGGAAGTTGGGGGAGACATAAGGTGCATTTGCTGTTGGGTGCCAGAGACCAGTAATGTTCCACAGGACTCAATGTTGGGACCACTTTTCGTGTTATGTTTTAAGGCAGAGATTGATAGGTTCTTGATTAGCCAGGGTATCAAAGGTTATGGGTAGAAGGCAGAACATTGAGGATAAGTGAGTAGATGGATGAGCTCATGGTTAAATGGTGGAACAGACTCAATGGGCTGAATAGCCTATTTCTGCTCCTGTGTCTTTATGTTGATGATTTAGATAATGGAATTAATGGTTTTATGGTCAAGCTTGTGGACGATATAAAGATTGGAGAAGGGGCAGGTAGAGTTGAGGAAGCACTGAGCCAACAGAGGTACTTAGGGTAAGGATGTGGCAGATAGAATACAGAGCAGAGAAGTGTGGAAGGAATAAAGGTACAGTCTATTTTCTAAACAGACGAATTCAGAAATCAGAAGGACATGAGTCCTTGTGTTTAACCATATAACCACTTACAGCACAGAACAGGCCAGTTCGGCCCTACTAGTCCATGCCGTAAAAAATCCCCACCCTCCTAGTCCCACTGATTAGCACCCGGTCCATACCCCTCCAGTCCTCTCCTATCCATGTAACTCTCCAGTCTTTCCTTAAATGTAACCAATGATCCCGCCTCGACCACGTCTGTCGGAAGCTCATTCCACATCCCCACCACCCTTTGCGTAAAGAAATTTCCCCTCATGTTCCCCTTATAATTTTCCCCCTTCAATCTTAAACCATGCCCACTAGTTTGAATCTCCCCCACTCTTAATTGAAAAAGCCTATCCACGTTTACTCTGTCTGTCCCTTTTAAAATCTTAAACACCTCTATCAAGTCCCCTCTCAATCTTCTCCACTCCAGAGAAAAAAGCCCCAGTCTGCACAACCTTTCCCTGTAACTCAAACCTTGAAATCCTGTCAACATTCTCGTGAACCTTCTCTGCACTCTCTCTATTTTGTTTATATCTTTCCTATAATTTGGTGACCAAAACTGTACACAGTACTCCAAATTTGGCCTCACCAAATTTTCCCTAAAGGTTAACTTGCAGGTAGAGTCAGTGGGAAGGCAAATACAATACTTGCATTCATTTCAAGAGGAATAGAATACAAAAGCAGAGATGTAATGGTGAGGCTTTATTAGCCATTGGACAGACTTTATTGGAATATTGTGAGTAGTTCTGGGCTCCTCGTCTGAGGAAGGATATGTTGGCATTAGAGAAGGTGCACTAGAATGATCCCTGGAATGTAAAGGTTATCATACAAGGAGAGTACTCACTGGAATTTATATGGATGAGGGGAAATCTCATTGAAACCGATTGAATACTAAAGGATTGGATAGAGTGGATGTGGATATGATATTTCCTATCGTGGGCAGAGACTGAGACCAGAGGGCACAGCATAAGAATACAAAATATCCCTTTAGAAAAGAGATGAGAGGGAAATGCTTTACTCAGAGGGTGAATTAATTTATGAAATGCATTGCTGTGAATGGCAGTGAAAGCATCATTGGATATATTTAAGATAGATGAAGACAAGTTCTTGATTAGGAAGGGAATTAAGTGCTACGGGGAGAAGGCTGGAGAATGGGGTTGGAAGGTTAGTAAATCAACCATGATAGAATGGTAGGGCAACTCGATGGGCTAAGTGACCCAATTCTGCTCCAAGGTCTTATGGTCTAATCTGTTTCCCCACAGTAGGGCTATATACATGAATATATTTTAAGTTAATATTTGAAGCACAGTGCCAGAGGGGGTGGAGGAATCAAATATAATTATGACGCAAAGCATAAAAGGATAGGCTCTGATGCGAGAAAATGGGAGTAGTGTAGATGGTGAAAAGATCGACATGAACTGAAGAGTCTGTTTCGGTGTTGTATGGGTCTATGATTGGTTAAAGACATATTTAAAAAAAATGTAGTTTTACAAACACTTGTGCCAAAGTTTTATGTATTAAATTAATGTGTAAATATCCATTTTTAAAAGAAAAGAGCACTAATCTGAAAAATAGCCAGTTACATTACAAATCTGTCATGAAGATTAATTGCTTCTCAAAATGCTGCATTACATCATTCTTATAAAATGTATCATTGCACTTAACTGAATGTACATTCAGATTTTAATAGGAATATTCCAGCACAAAACCATTAACCTCAGTCTTGGCACAAGCCTCTGCTTATCACATATTTCTTTTCTAACTCCGACAGGATGATCAAAGCAAGTTGGATTAATTGCATCTGCATTGTGCACAAGTGGAAGTAGCGACTTTTTTTTGGTACATAGGTGAAAAATGCTTTGGAAATGCTTATCTGAACGGATTCTTTCCCCCCACCCCCTCGCCCCCCCCAAAGGCAGTGCCCAATAATTTTAGTAGAAAATGTAGCAAAAACAAATTATCCAATATAACAGATGAATAATAAAATGTTTAAGATTTAAAAAAAATCTACTCCCATGTCAACAAATGTTATACAATACCAGGGAAGTGCAGGAAATACTCAACAATTCAGACAGCATAGATGGAAACTGGAAAAGGGTGATTAATCCAAAACATTACATAGTCCTTTTCCATAGCTGGGCTTACTATTTTTAGTATACAACTTTCTACACTTGGCAGTTTTTTTTGTTTTTCAACTGATACATTAAAAGTCATTTTCTCTCCTTTTAAAAAAACTGTAAATTTTCAGTTTTCACTCTCCTTTTTCAGTGAATTTAATCTAAAAACACTTGTTTGGATATTAACAGACAACATAATGCCATTCCTTATTTTATTTAAATAAAGCAATTTCCAATTCTCATACAGAATGCAGCTGTTTTGATTCCGCCAGCGAGTTTGATTATACTTGGGATTTTTTCTCAATGTTTGAACCTAAAGTTGTTGTACAAGATATCCAACTTTTAACTAAAAACTTTCTTGCACTTGAATATTATCATATTGTATTTTTATACAGGTATTGATTATAGCAGCCAAATGGCAATCAATGAATCTCTAAATTAATATTGCTTATGGGTTCCCAATGCAATTGTAAAGTCCTTTTTTCCCCAGGAATGTCTGATGCAGAGAAAAATGATCTTGATTTACCCATCTTTTTTATTTCATGGAAACTTTAGTTAGTGCTATTCATACAATTAAAAGCAGGAATATACTCCAGGGCTGCAATTCTAATGCAGTGACAAGCTCCATGCAAGAAGCTGCACAAGATTTACCCCTTCAACTCCCTATTACTGTAAACATCGATACCCATGTATTGAGATTAGAACTTTTGCTAACAACAGACAAAATATTTAAAGATTATTACAAAAACTCTGTTGGTAATCACAGGAAATCCAGATTTGAAAATTGTCAAATCTTGTCAACAGAGTAAGGAACTCAAGCCAACACCAAAATCTGTATTAATCAAATAATCTTATGGGGTCCCAATAAATTTTTGATGCTGTACTATTTCTAGAACAGTAGAATTCCCATTATTTAGAACTCAATCAACCAGAAACTAAAACAACCAGAAATTTAAAGAATATTCAAATAAATATGACTAGGCAGGACCTCACAGGGGAGTGCTGAGACTTTGTTGGACAAATGCAGGTTTGCCCCACTGAACTAGCAATGCCCCACAATACATACACATTCATTTCACTGTTGCCACTAGGGTGGAGGTGAGCTGGGTTGTCAGTGTGAGGAGGGTGCACTGAGGGCCTGACTGGGACACTTGCATGGAGGTGAGTCAGGTTGTCAGCCCAAGAAAGTTTCAATAAAGCTGCATTGGAATGTAATAGTGGCAACCCAGGTGGATGAGCTGGCTGATGCGACTTGACGCTAAAGTGTCTCCCTATTCCTGCCTACTAAGAGTTTTTATCTTTATTAGCATTAGGAATATTATTAAAGCTTTATCTGTAAACTTGTGGGAGGGTGGGCTAATTATGAAGGCAGCACAGTTAGTGCAACACTGTTACAGCGCTATCAGTTCCAATTTTAATTTTGTTAATTTACAGGAGTTACCCGATTGAAGTAAAGTTTACATAATTAAAGATTACAACACTGATTTTTTTCAAATGACTTTACACTATATTTTGTTTTTTAAATGGTATATTCTTAATGCAAGTGTATTAGGCATTGGAAGAGTGAGTCCCAGTCAACCGGAAAATTAGCATATTCGACACCTACAGTTCCCATAGGTGCCGGATAATGGGAATTCCACTGTATTTAAATTAAAATATTTCATATTTATTGGAAATCTAATTAGGCAGTTTGAAACTACCATAAAATGTTCATCTCATAGAATACACTTGGTTTGAAATGCGACTTAAGAAACATTTCAACCAAGAGAATATATTCTTCATAAAAACATTGTGAGCTAAGCTTTTGGTGCAGCCTGCATTCAGGCAGCTTAGTCTCAGAAATATTTTCTGTATAATTCAGAAATCTTAAGAGATTTGCCTTTCAGTTCGAGAAATAATTTACAGCGATGGCCAAATTAAAAAAACTACAGGAATGTAGTTTTTTTAAAAAATGTCCTGATGTGCCAATTGTTAAAGAATATAATTCAAACACTTGTTTTAATACTAGTCATTCTCATGTGATGTTAGATACAGAGAGATAAATGTATTAATTACTCGGAACAAACAGTACTAAAAAGAAAGCCAATTGCCGAAGGTAATAATAGTACAAGAGAGAGGTGAGACAGAAGAATAGGAATTAAACAGCAGCAAGAACAGGGGGAGATAGAGAAACTAATGGTGCTGTGTTGGCAAGTCTGGATTTAAAAATTACAGTGTCACGATGGCAATGTTGGTGGACAAATTCACTTAATTAGAAGAACACAAAACATTGAAATAAAACAGATTTTAAGATAATACAGGAAATTTGAGGGAGAAGTTGTACATCTCCCCTTCGCCCATCCTGCTCTACTACTTAATATGATCATGGCTATTCTGATCTTGGCAGCTCCACATTCCTGAAGCTGTTTGCAACTCTTGGTTTGCCTATAGACCACATCACATCGATTTAAATAAATCACCTCATGCTGAAGCCACTAAATTACTACAGGAGCAATACCATCATGAACCCATGGAATTGCTTACCCTGAACATTCACTGATGTTAGATATAATTTAAAAAAAAAATATTTACTAGGACAGCAATTTTTGGTACATCATTTTCATCTTATGGCTCATTTACCCATCTTTGCTCTTAACCCTTTACTAAGTGATGTTAATTATATACCACTTTCTGTGACCAAGTGATTGAAATTATTTTAAAGGAGCTGAAGCACAAGAAGATCTATTGAATCCAACAGATATTTGCCTGAATTAAGCAGCCAGGTGAAAGTTATTAAACTTAATATTACTCAAATTTTGTAGTGCCAATAACTTGGGAATCTGACAAATTGAACATATTTAAAGCCAAGAAACAAGGAATAATATTGACC